>NC_142373.1:1859600-2173350 GCF_059441005.1 Hippichthys cyanospilos
TAGTATGGCTAAAATGACATGGTGGATATATTCACACTACTCTATGATGGTAATAGAGGGTCTGGAACGCTTTGCCTTTGTCCACTATTGCTGTCAGCTTTCATTACAGCTTCCCTCAAGACAGTTTGAGTGTGGGTGTATGTGTGTCTGTGTGTTATTAATGTGGAAACACAAGTGTGTGTTACTGGCAGTGTCAAAAGAACTGTAAAAAGCCATAAAACACACAAATACACTTAGATGTGACGCAACCATGTACGTACCTGCCAAGAGCGTAACAGCGTGTTTGAGTTGGCACTTTTTGGCCAATGCACACTTACACGGGCACACATACTTTAGGACCTCTGATGTGTGCTTTTCACATTACTGCTCAGGTTGTCTCTTGTCCCTGCTCATTGTTCATCAGTTGCTCTAATGGACACAACCTTATCAACCCCTCTCCCATTCAACCAAATATATGTTAGTGTTTGCTAACATGACCTTCACATTTAATACAGGCATTTTACTGGAGCAACCACAAAGTAAACACAGTGGATTTGTAGCAGTGCTATTATGTGGTCAAACTCATTTCCTGTCTGATGGAACAAAGTGAGTTATCGCTTCAAAGTTCCAGATCATGGAGCAATGTGAATATCTGTGGCTTTGCTGTCTTTGACTCGTTCATATCTTTTCAATTCCATACAAACTTTGTTTTGACAAACCAAAAAAAAAAAAAAAAAAAACAAGTGCCTCCAGACCAAGTGAAATGTTATAAGAGTTTTTTGTTTTATTTCCGGGTGTTGTGGAAGGAAGTTTGGTGCACCAACAGTCCACCCACACACACCTTGGAGAACAGTCTCAAGCTGCAAGAGTTGACTGGAAAGTCGGGCTTGCTGTAAGGTGATGGTGCAGAAACCTCCCCCTTGGCTAAATAAAGGCTGTAATAATCAGAAACTAAGAATTGCAATGTGGAATTATTAATACAGAACCAGTAAAAACGCCTAATGGTCTCAAACACGTAAGGTCAAGAAAAACAAGTAATTACTGATTTATAATGCTTCCATCAACATTTCTTTATAATTTAAATGTCCTAAGTATTACTCTATACTTCAGGACATTTTTAAATAAAACACTCTTCAAACTTTTGACTGGGACTGTATGTCAATTACAATGAACTACAAAACACTATGGACTCAATTTTAAGGCAGTCCACCTGTGCTCATCATAAAAACTGACACATCTTGATTTTCGTGCGAGAGTAAGTCTTCTTTACCAGACTTTGGCAGACATGGGTTAGCAATCGTTGATTGTTACAAGAGTAAACAAAACAACAATTTTTAAATAGGTATTCGTTGTATCCGTAATATTTTCTTGCTATCATTGCCAGGTCACAATTTTTTTCATCAAACCATTCAGATGGACTCGGTGAAGGTCTGTGCTCTATTAACTTCCTTTATAGTTGAGTTTTCTTGGATCAAATTAAACAATTTTAAATATATGGTTTTCAGTTGATAACAACTATATGCAGTATCATGTAGGACTGGACAATAAATAAGATTAATATGAGTAATTTGTCATTTAAAAAAATGAAGATTTGAAAATTAAATAATGAAACTGAGATTTTGCAAAAGTGGTCAGAATGCTGGATGCGTGGTTCACAAAACATGTTTCCATTAGGTAATGACTACTTAATTTGCTCATTTACAAAACAATGGTCCACTTATTTAGTCATTTTAGTAGTAAAACGTAACTTTGTCCATAATGTAATTGATGACTAAATTATTTTTCAAGTACAATTAATACTGTGAAAACAGAGACATTTTCCTACTTGCTGTCGCCTAAATTGACATTACATGTGGTCAAATATCAACAAACAATCACTACTCAGCTTGTGAACCTCACATGACCATGACCCAAACGTAAGCCTTAATTGATCGTTACCCAAGCCTCGAGCACATGTGATGTCATTTTCAGGTGACAAAAAGTACAAACATGTTTTAAAGGTGTTAATTGCACGTGAAAAATAATTATCAAATCGATAGGTGTGACTGGGTGTGTGAATGGTTGTTAGTCTCCCTGTGTCCAGCAATTGGCTGGCAACCAATTCAATGTGTCCCCCACCTACTGCACAAAGTCAGCTGGGATAGGCACCAGCAAGTCTGCGACCCTTGTGAGGAGAAGCGGCGATAGAAAATGTATGGAAGGAAGTTGTTGCTGTATCTATAAGTGGGCGATCACATTAAGCAGGTTGTGCACAAGCTATGAATATTACGTTTACATTAAAACTGATGTTGAATCCGAATTATTTTGTCTGAATATGCGCCACAGGAGTGTTTTTTTTTGTTGACAAATCACATCTTTAAGTAAATGTTTGATGGGTGTATTTCTCCTAGAGAATAAATTGGAATCGTAATCATCTCAATTTATTAGAAACAAAAGATTTTGTTTTGGGGCCATATCGCCTAGCCCTAGTATAAATCATTGTGAACAAATAATTATTATATAGTAATATATTTTGTATATGTTAAGTGCCACAGAGAGCCTCTCAGTGACTCAGTCCTTGTTCTTTGTGTTTAAAAAAAAATAATGTGATATTGGTCAGTCTTGGCAAAACTTACATTATTGTACTAGATGTGGCTCAAATCAGTTATTTATTTTATTTATTTTTTTCTGGGAAACCACAGGAGAGACTCTTGGTTCTCTGCTGCATCTATTTTTGTATGCACACACGGCACCCTCAGAAAAGGTGCTATTACCATTAAAGGTGCCATATAGCACCTCCAAAACAGGACTATCAGTTTTTTTTTTTTTTTTTCCTTCATGGATTGGTTGACAAAGTGCACATCTAAAAATGATTTCATAGCCGCCCCATTCCAGGTCTGCCTTGCTTTACCCATGATAAGGTGTTGCTCTCATCACTGTCACCATAGTAATCCTGGTAAAAAATGTTAAATTCATTGGATCGAGTAAGAAAGAAGGCGCTAACTTTCATCTTCACCTTTCCTGCAGTCTCTTATCTTTGATGAGGTGGATCTGTCAGATGCCAGTGTTGCCGAGTCAAGTACCAAGAATGTCAACAACAGTTTCACAGTGAGTTCACATTCTCAACACGAAAATGAAGATTCAGTTCCACTTTTTTAAGGTTCATCAGAATTTTCAGTACCAAGGATAGTGTTAAAATATTTTGTTAATATATTCTTGGAAATGTTTTGTCAGTGACTGATGGGAGACCTGTCAAAGTCAACTGCTATAGGCTCCAGTTCTTCTATGATCATTCTAGACCAGGGGTGGGCAACTCCGGCCCTCGCAAGCTGTTGTCCTGCATGTTTTCCAGTTTCTCTCCCCAACATACCCGATTCAAACCATTAGCTCATCAACAAGCTCTGCTGGAATTTGAAAATAATCCTAATCATTTGAATCAGGTGTGTTTGAGAGAAAACTGGTACACATACAGGACACCGGCCCTCGAGGACCAGAATTGTCCACCTCTGTTGACCATGCATATTGATAGTGGGATTGGTCACTTAGGTTCCCAGTAAAACCCCAGGCCTGCCATTGTTTATTTTGTTCATGTTTTTGTGCAGAACCAAGTCTGACATTAGACTTGCACAACCTCAGTATAGTCCCACATTGCACCTCAAATTTTCGGAGTGCTCCGAGGTCTACTCATATATAAGCACTTGCCAACCTGCCAAACGTGGGTGAATTCTAAGCGTGGCTGGTAAATATAGCATTTCCCTTCCTCACTTTGGTAGGATATATTTTGAATGGAATACCTTGCCAAGATTAGCCAACTGCTAATCCATGTGATGTAACTGGAAAAGCTGTGGCTAACTGTTCCTTGGCTAACTGGCATTTGCGACGGAGCCTGAAAGATTAAATGAGCATTTCACAAAAAATACTAAAGAGGAACAGTGATATGTATGTGAGCATCTAAGAAACAATCTTGTTCTTTCTGACAAAACAATGACAGTCATATTGGTCATAGAGATAGTGTGGAACATTCCCATCAAATACAATTTAAAAAATGGTAATGGTAATTCAAAATATTAACAAAATTAATCCTAATTTACTAATGTATCAGATGTTTTTAATTTAACGTATTAATAAAATTTTACTTAAATTTTAAATAGAGGCTCGTGCTTCTGATATTGTTGAGGTCAGGGATTCTCAAACATTTTGGAATTACGGACCACTTTTTAGAAAGCAAATTTTCAAGGACCCCCATTGCAAATGTTTGCAGAAACAGAAAAACAATAATTTAAGCCACCCTTTTTATTCACCAACATATTCAATTGGGCAACAAATATATTTGTTACTTTTCAAATACTGCATATTGCACACTTCCACATCACAAATTGGGTCAAGTTTCCCCAAACAGGCTCCTGCCAAATATTTAGTGACTAAATAATCAAGCACTTTGATTTTGATGTGGATTATGTGGGTCTATTTGACAAATTTAAAAATTATTACATTTAGAAAAATATACTTAACTAGTTCAATTGATTGCTTTATTGAAGAGTCATGAATACGGTCACAACTGAATATACAATAAAATCCCAATTTAATATAACATAAAATGAAATGAACCCACATTATTTCACAGACCCCCTGCAGTCAGGCCACGGACCCTCAGAGGTCCGCGAACCCCACTTTGAGAACCACTGATTTAGGTCATCAGAGAAGGTTCTGACTGCACACAACTGATTTAAAAAAAAGAAGTAATAAAAACTAAAACATGTAAAAGGATCCCTTTAAAATCTGCAATGTAGCGATATGGCTTGACAGATCATTCCGATGTAGCAGGGTTTCATGCTAATGTGAATTATTGACTGGGCACTACAATCGTTATTAGACAGCTTTAGCACCATCTTTTCATGTTGGACATTTAATATTTCAAATGTTTACAAGAACTTCTAAACATTTATGTGTCCAAGTAAATGGCATTTTTACTTGTCTTTGCTTATCGTCAAAACAAAGTGAATGGCATAGGAATAGATTGCGAAAGACATTTTTGTCAGGCTATATTGTTAGTTAAAAATATGACATAAAAAGTATTTTTCTTGAATGTTATTGGATCAGACAAAAGCTGCTTAACTCATTTTCATGATTTGTTTGTTCAGGACAAACACAGAAAATAAGGGTGTAAATTCAGAATTTGCTTTTCCGTTTTTCATTTTCATTTCATATGATTTGTTTTTTGTTCTGTCATTTTCTATCTTTTCTGCATCAGCGGGTCAATTCCTATTAGTCATATGTACAAATCTTCTATTCCACGAACTTCTATTGCATTTCTAAGAAAAACAAGGGGAAATAAGATTTGAGCAGCCTTGGTAGAATTCTACTCAAGAAAATTACTGTATTTTTTGGACTATAAGCCGCGACTTTTTCCTCATGTTTTGAGCCCTGCAGTTTATAATCCAGTGCGGCTTATCTGTTTTTTTATTTTTTGTTTGTTTGTTTTGTTTTGTTTTGGGGCTAGCCACCAGCAAGCAAATGTGTGTATCTGTTCGAGGTGTCAATTTATGGAACAACTATCAAATAGAACTGAAAAGATGTGAATCAACGGCTATGTTTTAATTCACCTAAATGCATTTCTTGATACTTCATAGGTAATGTTTTTCCACAATTTCTGCACCCAAAGCCACTAAGCTAGTTGACATATTGTTCAACATTGTATTTGTTAGGTATGATAGAATTGTGTACTACTGAAAATTTAATCATTTTCAATACTGTATTATGATGCAGATGATTCTGTAGGGCTGATTAGACAGATATTTCCAGTGTATTTTTAGTTAATGTTGCAATTGTATTTGTCATCTTCACTTGGGGAAGCACGGCTGACATTCCCAGGAAGTAAGCACCGCGTGTGATGTAACAAACCTGAAATATCAGCAGTGAGAACAAAAAATAGCTCAGTTCTAAAAATGTCTTCACTCATCCTGGGTGATGCTATTTTAAGTAACATGGAGGCGCATGAGGAGGAATTGTCGTTGGGAGAACAGTACCCTGAGGAGAGCGTGCGGCTATTTTTATCCCCATATGCCTTGAAATGCCTGCATGGGAAAGACCTGTCGTCGGCTGTATCCGTAAACGAGATTAACTGTATCCCCAGCACATGTGAAAGCGTCTTCAAATGTGGGTGTGTGCAGCAGGCTTAATAAAAAAGCCTGCGTGCCTAAAGAGTATGGAAATGGACGCTGAGCATCAGGGTCTCATTAAGAAGGGTGGGACTTGAAGTGGGTGGCAGGGGCGGTGGATGTTGGTGATAATGATGAAGGAGAAAGCCCAAAATAGAACAGAAGGCAATTTCCAATGTGATTGGTGGGTGCTAGAACTGAGGAGGAACTGGTGAATAGGGAGGGAAATCCTGCAGTGATGCTATGTGGCTGCCTGCATTGTGAAAGGTAACACGGCGTCCCAAGCAAGAGTCGAATACACGTGCCTCGAGAGTCACGCTAGTCGACAGGCGGAGGCAGCTGTGGGTGTTAGACTTCATTACGGGAAGTGTTGCAGAGCTTGGACGGAGAAAGATTTTCTGTTTGTGGTGCTTTCATCGTTCCTGTGATGATGTGTCCCAGCGCCTGCTGTGCAGGTGAGTGCTGCCTAGAGCCATGTGAGAGCTATAAGGTGACACAAAGATGTTTCAGCATGTGTTGCTGCTCTGGAGAGAATTTTTTAATTTTAGTGTTTTGGTGTTTATTCCCTCAAGACTTTCAAATGGAGGGCATTAACGACACGGGTGGCTTTATTGCAGTATGCAGGATTCAAAGAATGACTAATGAGTAGTAGCTTACCTGGGAACTTCAAGTTCTCATGCTTGTGTGACAAAAGGCCACATTTTTGTTTTTTATGACCATCATCCGTCTGACACATGGGGCTCTATATTCGTGACCGCATCACCGTTAATAGAGGTGGTTTAGACTCGAGTGGGTGGGCTGCAACGCTGTGGGAGTGGTCACAACCGATGTCAGTCAGGCTCAATCAAAGAGGCCCCTTTCATTGCCTATAACAGCGGTACACCAGTCACACATTTGAGTCATGACATGACCGAAGAATATTTGCACCATGAAGTTGGCAGTTGGAGCCATGAAACATGCGGTCACATCGTGAGTTTGTCTACCCATTAATCTATTTGCAAATAATGTCATTGTCTGTCTTCCATTTGCATACATGCAAAATGCAAGCATTGCTCCATTTACTCATATACTGTACACATACATTACATACATGCATACTTTTCTATACTGCATTCAAGTCATTGGTTTCCTGCAGCATATCCCAGCTGTCTTCAAGAGGCGGGGCACATTCCTGATTAGTACAAGGCACATGTACTGTACCACCAGTTTTTAAATGGGGTACCTCCTGCAGTGCTTTCAAGAGAGTATGTGAGATTTTAACTGGGTTTTTTGCAGGTAACAGCAAATCCCATGTAGTCCTTTCCAATGCAGTCACAGTAACAGTACATTTTTGTTTTCAAATCAAGAGCAAATTAGTTGGAATTTGAAGCAACTTATTCCTAAATTGTATCTTGGCGAAACTTTGAATACCTTTACTTTTAAGTTTTAAAGGTAAGCACATGGTCATTAGTGAAAACAATTTTCCAGCGCACAAGTGAAGAATGATTCACACGATCAGTCTTCTGAAGTTGCTGAGTAAAATGTGCCTAGAGATATGACAAATGTAAGTCCAAAGTTGATTAAATCATAAAATAGATCGCTAGGGATATTTATTGTAATTCCAAAAAGGTTCAGAACCACAGCTGTAGGCTCACTCACTTTCTAAGAAAAATTTTGGGTTTTTTTAGTTAACTTCACACACATTTTTATGGAATGTGGGAGTCATTTGAAGTAGCTCTAGGAGACTCATGTAACCACAAGGTCAAGATGCAAACTTCATCCAGGAATTTAGCCTTTGAGCAAGGCAAACAAACAAAAAACTAAACCGTAATGCACTGGAGCATGACACTGCTGCATGACATTGCCACATAAATTCCCCAAGATCTCTCCCTGATAACTGCAGCAAATACTTTAATATTTAATTTTCGTCTCCATATATTGAAATGAGCGCTCAATGAAGAGCAACAGAGAAAAATGATGAGGTGTGAATACTTAATGAAGCACCATTGCTGTGGCACAGACAAAGCACCTTGCAGTCCATGTGAGAAGGAGGGCTCAAGCCCCCTCCCAACCCTACAAACCCGAATCCCCATCACAAACTCGGCATGGATGATCCGCCTCCTCTCGCTGACTCACTCGTTCTGATTGGATCAGCTTGCGCTGCTCCCATCACCCCCTTGAAATCACTGAAATGCACCTTCAGGCTTGTGCACGTGCTCCGCTGTTGTGTTATTTCTTGCCGTCGATAGTAATGAGGCTTCTCGTCACATACTCACACAGGCAAACACACACATCTGAAAATACGCGTAGACCCACACAAGCACGCACATTCAGTTGTGAAGGTCACTCATCAAGGGAGGTTCTCCACATTTGAGGGATGCCTGCAGCCAATTTGGGAAACAGCTGTTCTTGCTTCCCCCGGCAACCAATCACTGGCGCTTAAATCAAACACCAGCAAGGAAACGAGGACACACACACTCGCATACCCAGTGAAATTGCACATGCCTTTGGCTAACAGTAAGCATCACGACAGAACACTACATATAAATTGGGCCAGGAAATGAAAAGTGAAGAAAATGTTGATTCGGCACAGAAGCAACAGTATATGAGTGAACATTTTCTGTTCTAACAGCCAGGAGTGTTCTTATTACATGGAGTATGGACTTAAAACATTTCCATGAGGAACCCCACATTAAATTGTTTCTGACTGATTATTTTGGACAGTGTTTAACCATCTAAAATCCATCCATTTTCTATAGGCACTCATCATCACTAGGGTCACTGGCATGCTGGTGTCTATCCCAGCTGACTATGGGCAGTAGGCGGGGGACACCCTGAACTAATTGCCAGCCCTTTGCAGGGCACACAGACACAAACAGGCACTCATGCACCCATCAGACCTCACGACAATTTAGAGTGTACAATACACCTCCCATACATACATGTTTTTGGAATGTGGGATGAAGTTGGAGAGAACGTGCAAACTCCACAATGGAAGGCCGGAGTGAGTTGGGATTGAACTCGGGACTCTGCACTGTGAGGCGGGCGTGCTAACAACTCTTCCACCAAGCTGCTCTATATCTAAAATCCTGAATGCCGTATACTTTTTAACTACGCGGCAAAAACAATTGTAACACCTGGTGACGATGTGATGTGCCGACTGTGTCTGAAAACCTTTGCCTTTTCATCCAGGCCAGGTTTTCCTTGATATTATTGCTACAAAGAGTCAGGTTCAACCTTTACACATCTGATTAATTATTTTTGTTGCACTACCTGATTTTTATTTATCCATTGACTTCTTGGAATCACACCTAAAGGCAGGATGCGCCAAGTAGCCATGTGCCATGATTCATTAGCAGGATGCTTGAAGGAGAAACAATAGACAAAACAATCTCTTGATGGACAGACAAAAAAAAAAAAAAGATTTTAAAAAGGAGACTTCAATGAAGTACACAAACACATTTCTAATCCAACCCTATCATTAACCAAAGTTGAGGTTAGTTGTTGTGACAGATGAAGAATGATAGGCCACAAGTATTTCAATGAGGGGCCTTCGGGAAATGCCATCAATTTTCCACTCAATGGTTTAAATAGCCGAACATTCTATAAAAGACTTATTGGTGGACTGTCATAGAAACAAGCAATGCACATTCTATGATTTGCAAATGGTGGTCTCCACTTACACAATAAACAAGGGTAAATGCTAACACGATTAGCCTGGAGGGCATTTAAAGGGCAATGATCGCACAGACACATGCACGCAAACACATACGGACACATACATGCACATACAAGCACAGAAACACACAGACAGGGACATATACAGGTTGTTTTCAGATGTCAGCGGATATTGATTAGCGCTCAACCGACCAATTGATTGCAGTCGTTATTAAGGTGATTGATGAGAGGCTGTTTCTTCTGATGGTTGCGCCACTTATTCTTCAATGCAGAATCAAGTACAATCAGGAGATGGTTCGCCAATAGTGATCAATGGCAGAATTTTATTCTTGAGTCCTTTGACCGCAGATTTGTGGAGTAACATTTTTGGGGTAACATTCAAATGGAATACTATTTTAACCCCTTGCATTTAACAGAAGGCTGAAAGTTATACCCTTCTTGTACCTGGTTGCTTTGACTTTGATTTGATCCCTCGCTCCTCTTTCAAATCAATAGTGTCCTTACAGCAGTGCTTCTCAATTATATTTTGCCAAGCACCCCCTAAGAAAGAGAAAACTTTTCGCGCACCCCCTCCACTTGATGCACTGACTATAAATAAGATTATTATCTATAAAAATTGTGTAAGTATAGCTAAACCGGCATCCTTTTTAACATAGGCAAAAGAAATAAACAATATAAATCAACTTTCAACAACTGTTAATAATTTTCACTGCGTTTACAATATGTGGGTCACACTAGCCACCACTAGCCATTCAACCAACACAGACTATCCAGCGGGGTCGACATCTCCACAAGTGGTGACAATTGAACAGTACCCTCCGTCGAGAATCAACAAGCACAGCTTTCATTCATTCTATGAATGTCACAGCCAAACAACTGACAACTGTCCACAATGGGTCCACATTAAGGACAAAAGTCACCATATGATTAAAGAAATGACAAAAATATCAGAAAAAGCTTGTGTGATGGGCATTTTAACCACTTTGGTTTGGGTGCTGAGGCAAGGCAAAACACGACAGCTTTTTATTTTTTTATATTTCACATATAAGACAACTAACTCATTGTGCATCACCTTAAAGCATTGAAAAACAGAGATACTCAAACGTAAACCTAAAAGTTCTGAGACACTAAATTATTGAACGTTTGTAGGTGGAATTTTTTTCTCATTCTTGTGTGATGTTCATCTTAAATTGCTCAACATTCTATTCAGGGTCTCAGATATATTTTGTTCTTCATAAAGCAACACACATGTTCACTGGGATACAGGTCTGGACTGCTGGCAGGCTAACATTCCTCAATTGAAACATCAAATATTTCTTTGTAATGTCTTCAATGACTTTTGATTGAAAAAGATTTGCAAATCATTGCTTCAGTGCTTTGTTTTATTGACACAATTTCCCAACTCCAATGGGATTGTGTTTTTAGGAACCGGCTAGAGTAAGTTTGGCTTATTGAAAGTACGACAAGCTTTTGTTTTCATTGAATTAGTTTATAGGGTCATTCTGTTTATGTGCCCATTTTTTGATTGAGACAGAGTGATTTCACTTAGTCACAGTGAGAAGATGAAGAGTGTGACGGGATGAGAGAGAGTGCATCAATAAGTGATGTAGGGCTGAGAGGTTGTGTAGTGTATCTGTCGGGGAGACTTTAAACACACACACACAGACACACAAGGGGGTGGGTGGAAGCTCTTATCCTTTACTGCGTTTCTTCGCCTGTCAGCACATATCTAGCCGAGAGCAGTGTGAAGCGCTAAGAGCAAGGAGAGAGGGAGGGCGGAGGGAAAGTGCTGGAGCAAACTCAAGAAGGTGTTAGGGGATGAGAGAGCAAGCGTTAATGAGGGAGGGTGAGAGAGAGTGAAGGGAGATGGTGAGGTGGGTTGGGTAGAGGCAAGTGGGTGCGCCTCATCTTTTTCCCTGCCTTAAAGACAGAAACAAACGCTCTCTCCTCAGTCGCACCCGCGCAGAGGGAAGTATCCGACGCCTCATCCCCTCCTACTCATCCTCTCTTCCAGGTGATCACCCCTTTCCGTAGGCTCATTCTCTGTGCCGAGAACCGGAAAGAGATGGAGGACTGGATCAGCTCGCTCAAGTCCGTCCAGTCCAGAGAGCATTACGAGGTAAGGACAGGCATCCTCGGAGAATGTTTTTATGTTATCTGTACGGTTTTTGGATAACGAGAGAACTCGACCAGAGACTTGATACCTTTGGAAGTGTCTGACCTTCTAGAGACAGACAAGTGAAAGTCCCATAGCGGCAGTGCGACACAAAAGCACAGTGATGCGAATGTGCGTTGACTACAATCAGACATGTCGGACAACTCTGGAGAACTTTTGATTTCAGATTTGGGACGCTGCTTTTTTTTTTTTTTTTTTTTTTTTTAATATCGAATAATGAATAAAAGTGTTGACAGTGCTGGAGCGCAAAAGCGGCTGCGATTTTAGAGGGAGATCTTATATAAGGGCACCCCCCTCCTCTATCCTGCTTACTCTGTTTTCTGCACTGCAATGCAGCTGCGCCCCCAGAGCTTGCACGGGGGGTACACACATGCAAACACACGCAACGGCAATACGATCGCATCTACTGTATGTGCATCAAAGCAAGTTTCAAAGTGAATACATTTTTGGAAAGCAAAATATCCACAGTAGGTTAAATGGGGACGCCCACTTGCTGAACAGGTGTCCATTTTGTTCAATTCTTGACTAGCATAGCGACATTCATCTGCTTTTTTTTGGTTTGTTTTTGTTTTTGCTTGCAAATCAAACAATTCACAGATTTCTTCATTTTATTTAGAAAAACCGTAACTTTACACATGTATCACTTCATTTTTAAGACATTATACACATTCACACTGTGAATGACGACATTGACGCTATACTCCATATTCTGATTCCATAGAAATGGAAGTCGCAAGTTGGGCTAAATTGTATGCATCTACAACTGTGCATTTTTTTTTTTTTGTAATAGACAAACTCATCCACTCACCAAATGATTTGGTGGCACACTAATTTACTTGATGTCAAGGTTATCGGGTTTTTTTTGTTTTGTCTGTTTTTTACTTTGCCATTGAATTGATTTTTTTTTATTTTTGTAATGTATTAAAAATGTGTTTCTAATGAATAGATTTGGTTCAAAATGGCAGATTTCCCCATAGTGTTCTTCTTTATATTTTAAAGTAACTTTAAAACTATTGCAGCATTTAAAGTAGTTGATCAGAGCATTTTTCATACATTCAGAACGCCAGATTTGCTCTCAATTATTAAATCATTATTACAAGATAGTTTGTACCCCGCAATGCTGCCCAAAACCAGCTAAGATAGGCACCAGATGCCCCTGTGTGGGCAAGCAGTTAGGAAAATGAATTGATTGATGGAAATTAATAAAATAAATTTATGTTGCCATCTCAGCCCAGGAGTTAGTTCCGCGAAAAATAGTTGGCGAAATAATTTTATCTCCTTTTTACTTTTTTTAAGGCACAGTTTGCCGCAATTACATTTCTTCGATTAATTATAGCTTAACATGATTCTATTACTACAGTATGTAGTGAAACATATTTCACTCCATACTCCTGACTGCATATTTGGAAATCTGACTAACTATGGATCAAATGTTTCAACGGACGTTTGATACATTTTTTTTTTTTTTTTAATTAGATATCAATGCAATGATTCAACTCTTGAGTAGTCACTCATTCCGATACCAAGTACAGATACTACTAATAGTTTTGATACACAAAGTTTCCCCCAGAATGATAGATTATTTTAAAGAAAGACCTACCTATTCCAATATAGCATTTTCATTAACATTATTGGCTAAAAAAATAATGGCAATTCCCTTGTCTTCTAATTTGTGATTTGAATTTAGTGATCATAAAACTGGTCCAAAAGACCAACATGTGACCAGCATGGATATGGCTTAGCGTTCCACAGCTGGTGTCATGTTTTATTTTACACAGCAAATTACTTGATAATGAATAAACAGCGTCTCTGCTGGTTTCAACCAGGTAGTGAAATCCATCATGCCTAAGGTACTTATATGTATAAAATTTAATATTATTGACAAAATTCTTGATGATTTGATATTTGATCCTGTGCTATTACTGATCCATTTGTTTTGTGAGGACAATTATGTGCAATGTGCTTGACTTGTTTGTATGTATTCGCTATCCCGGTGCTGCCAACCTATTCTAACCTCTCCTTTGCCAGACGGCTCAGTTTAATGTGGAACATTTCTCAGGGATGCACAACTGGTACGCCTGCTCGCACGCACGGCCCACCTTTTGCAACGTCTGCAAAGATAGCTTGTCTGGGGTCACGTCTCACGGTCTCTCCTGCGAAGGTATGTAAGCACATGCCAAAACACACGTTTACTGTTGACGACTTGACAAATGAAAGACACGGTGGATGATTTTTTTGCCAACAATAAAAACCCAATGCTTCATTGGGTGCACATGCACAATCTAATGTGAGATACTAAAATTCTTCATTTACTAGGATGAAAATGCTCAGTATCTGTCGTACCTTAATATGGTGTTTTTGAAATTTGTGGTGAAGAAATCAATTTAATCATGTTCTTTTGCCCACATAGCGCAAACGTGGCAATTCTGCCCACACATTCTCAGCAGAAGTATCAATTTCATTTTAATTACATAGACTTTACAATATATTTACAAGAGTTTTGAGTGTTGCCATTAAAATATTACTATGTGGCAATGCATATGACGATGATTCATTCTGATTTAAAATAAAAACATCTCATTTGGGTGTGTTTTTTTAACAGCTGGTTGGAATTTCATGTTGACTGACGATTTGGACACACCTCTACTTTTCACTGTTTTCGTGTAAAAGTATTACTTTGGTGTCATGTTGTTGTACTAGGTGGCACTGGACTATGAGAATTTTTATTCAAACAAAATTAGGACTAATCATTAAATTGGTCAATTAATTTGTTGATTAATCAATCAACCATTTAAGTCGAAAGGTTTTTCTAATTCTTCCCTTTTAAACACGTTAACTGGACAAGTAAAGTTGTTTTCTTTTTATTTCTACTGAAATATGATCTGCTACTTGTTTATACATGTTGAATAATTAAACAATTACATTAAAAAACGCAGTTTAACTGCCATCCCTTCATTTAAAATACATGACAATATTTTAAATTGACCATGTAGAAAACCCACAAACATAATTTAATTATAATTTTTTCTATTGTCAGAAAAAAAGCATAAATGTTTAATGTTTTTCAAAGTAAATGCAACTTTTATTTTGTTTTTTTAATTAATTTATTGTTTGTTTTATTTCAACACATTCAACACAAAACCAGCAAGTCCTTTCATGGATGACCATTGATCTAAAACTTTCTATCAAAAAACAAAAATTTGGAGCATTTGGATTATTAGTAAAACAGTAAGCAACGATTCGCAAAAGTAGTGCTTCGTTGTTTGTCATCTATACGCATGAGATACATTTTTAGCAGCCTTTGATCACTGGTAATTGGTTGCTGGGCTCTGCTGAAATCCTAACAGCATGTGTCCAAAAGTAACAAATAGCTCAACAGTGTAAGATACATTTTCATTTCACCGCTCCTCATTGAAAGTCGGAAATGTATCATTTCCACATATTTTCATATGTAACATTTCTGTAACATCACTGCCCTTTTCTAAAGTGGTGCACATATCACAGCATATCACGCAAACATTTCTCTTGAAGTTAAAATGAATGTGACCTGCAGTAAACACTTGTCTGTCTGGTGGCCATCGCGAGTCGAATGAACACTGACTCGTTTGTTTCACGTGTCTCTCTGCATTAATAAGACCTGCCAGGAGATGATCACGTCAGTAATGTTATATTTCTCACTGGTGTAAAGTGTCAGTGACAGGTAGCAGAACTTAATGAGCACCACCATCCATGCATCTTTTCGCCTCCTCGTTTACTGACATTCCCGTGAGAATGGGTGCATGTGTTGGGCGCTGGTTGCATGTCTGAAGACTAATTGAATTTCTGTACATCTGTACTGTACATTTAACTAATGACACATTTACATCTTATGTTAACGGTGTTTCTGCACAGTGTTTCTTCTGTTTTTGACTGAGAGGATCAGTGATCTAAACAAAAGTATATATAAAAGTATTTATTCTTCTTAACTTCATCAAATGGGTTGTGAGTTTTTGCCAATAGAAGATATCGAACGACAGTTAAGAGCCATTGTTCCCGGCTATATAATGCGTCATTGTTTGCATTTTTTTTATACATATTTTACAGCCTATAGTGACATACTGTAAGTGGTATATGAGTGATGCAGTTGCTAATGTACAGCTATTTATTAAATAAAACTCAGGACGAGCAGGCGTTAATCTGCAACGCCTTGAAAAAAAAACACATTCTAGATTTTAAATCAGTGGATTTTTATCAGCCTCACAGTTCAGAGTCCCGAATTCAATTCCAGCTCACCTTCCGGTGTGGAGTTTGCATGTTCTCCCCGAGCTCGCGTGGGTTCTCTACAGGTACTACGGTTTCCTCTCACACTCCAAAAACATGCATGGCAGGTCTATTGGACATATTAAATTGTCCTTAGGAATGATTGGGTGCGTGACTAGTTCTTCGTCTCTGTGTGCCCTGCAATTGACTGGTGTCTCCTGCCTACTGCCCATAGTCAGCTGGGATAAGCACCAGCAAGCCTGCGATCCCTGTGAGGCTATAAGTGACTATATGAAACGAATGAAATTTAGCTAAGGACTAATCAATTTTGATGTTCTGGTGTACTTGACACCAATTTTAAATTATATCCAAAACGGACAACATTCAGGGACTCTTTTTGTTTCAAGATTAGAGCAAGTAACCTGTTGATTTTCTTAACAATATATGTGCCAGAATATATGCTTACTCTAACTGATGTTTAATTTAATATTGGCACATAGATATATACATATGACATTGTCATTCAACACTTTTGTCTGTGCAGCTTTTACTGCATCAGGTTAGTATGACTGTTCATTTACAAAATAAAGAAATAAAAAAGGTTAGATAAATTTTAATCGGTTTGATAAATGATAAGATTTTTCCATTCATCGAGTGAAAACGTGTTTTATTGTAGTGGAATGATCGCAGCCCGTTCCATTGGTAAAGGACAAACACGTGTGTGTGCACGTGCTTGTGTGAATTTGTGTGAAAGAGCGAAAGAGAGATGGTGACAAAGAGAGTTAAAAAGAGAAAGTGACAGGAGCCCACAAAATACACAAGTCTCCCATAGCAATCATCGACTCGGATTTCCCTTCGATTTCTTCAGAGGACTGTTGAGGCAGAGATTGATTTGTGCCCCATAACCACAAACGGGCTGGTGTATACACACACTCAGAAAACATGTGCACACACAATAAAGTCTCCGTTTCAGTGACACACAGAAAGGATGCTTTGGCTATCATGTTCCATGCACTTAGTGCTTCACTAATGCTTCCTAACAATGTTTAACAGTTGACCAGACTAAAACATTGATCACTTCTTCCGGATATCACTTTTCAGCGCAATTTTTGTTTGAGTTCACTCAATGACCATCATATGCGTTAATGTGAATTTTGTGGATGAGCGAAGGGGGGCAAGAGTTCTATTCATAATGGTTACCTTCATAGGAAGTTTTTGTAAAACATGATAATGAATGTTTCATTATAAGTGCAGCCTGCCTTTTGCACATTAAACTTGTGGTGCTTGATTGCTTCATGCATAAAACAATTGAATTTAATGTATTTCTTGCTTAACTGCATCGCACCCAAGAGATTCATACACTATGATGTTACAGACCTTCTAAAGTGACCAAAAATATAATGAGAAAATGGACATGACAAGAATAGAGTTTTGCTAGCAACTGTCAAGTAATGTATGTGAATGAAGACGCCAAAAGCATGAAAATTCGAGCTCACTTTCCAGCAGTGCAATGGTATGGAAGCATCTGCTGAATGTGCTGGAAAAGCAACTTACTTGCCCTTTGACCTGTAAATCAAATGTGTTTATTTGTACAGTATGTGCTCAAGTGTCTGTAGTCAGTTAGTGGCTAAATAATGCATGACACTGTGTTTAATAAATAGTCAACTTTCGTTTCAAAAGGGCTTTGCAGTTTGAAAATTACAAGCAAGATTTATGCAAGTGTGTTGCTCCTTAGTATATTGAAAATGACTTGAGAGGTTATTGAATCATAATGTATTGCTGGAAAGTGATGCAGTGCAGTCGTATACTACTGCAAAGTAGAACCAAGATGATAAACTTAATTGTAATAATTTAAGAAAATACGAGTTTGAGTATTGTTGGTCAATCCGGTGATTGGTGTTTGTCTTATTACTTCGGCAGCTGGGTGCGAGTTTGATTGACATTTTAACGTGCTCTCTTTTGCATAGTTCTAGCTGCTATTGGAAACTTGCCATCCAGCAGACTGCAATTATTATCAATTATTGCAATTATTGTCCTATGTTGTGCCCCATAATTTATTACACTACACTCTGTGTGCCTGGTTGTGCATATGCTGGTTCTGAATGTGATGTAGTAAATGTTGCGACATGACACCTATGAGTGTTGATATTTGCAAAACCCAGTGGCAATGGGCAAATAAGCACAATTTTCACTTCAAATGCCTGGCATTTGTACCTAATTGCGCAAACTGCAATGACTATGTCTGGAAATGTGCAGCCAGAATCGCTTAGCTCGCCTTTGGTCTGCTCACAGCATTAGATTTTGTGCGTGTGCTTAGTAATGTGACCTCTAATTGTTTTTCTCACTTATGTATTGGTCTCTCTTCCGTGACTTCTATGGTTTCAAATTCTACTTCACCAGTAGTGAGGTAGATATACGTGTCATCCATTTCTAGAGCAGCTTATCCTCACAAGGATCGCAGTGTTGCTGGTGCCTATCACAGCTGGCTTCAGGCAGTAGGCAAGGAACAACCTGAACTGGTTGTCAGCCTATCGCAGGGCACACAGAGAAGAACAACTATTGGCACACGCAGTCACATCAAAGGACAATTTAGAGTGTCCAGACAACTTGCATACTCCACACAGGAAGGTGAAAGTGAGCTGGATTTGAACTCAGGACTCTGAACTTTGAGGCAGATGTGCTGGAAGCAAATCAAATCGTTCAAATTTAAACACAGAGACGAACAACCATTCACACACCCAATCACACCAAAGGACAATTTAGTATGCCCAATACACTTGCCATGGATATTTCTTGGAGTGTGGGAGGAAACAAGAGTGCCCCGAGAGAACCTATGCGGGCTCGAGGAGAACATGCAAACTCCACACAGGAAGGGCGAGGCCTTGGATTTGAACTCGGGTCCCTGAACCACGAGGCCATATTAACCACTCTGCCACTGAGCCAACACATGTATCGTATTTTGCGCATTTTAAGGCGCGCCAAATTATAAGGCGCACCCTCATTTAAAGACATATTTTAAAACCCTTTCCATATATAAGGCGCACCGCAGTATAAGGCGCAACAGTAGAAGCAGTAAAACTTTATTATTAGATGACAAACCAGCTTTCTGACAATTCCATTCACTCCCAAAATGAATAAATAACTATCTCATATTTTATTTTATTCGTATTTCCGTGACAGTTTATCTTTTAACAGCAAGGTATAACATGTAGTGCAACATTTATGTCAGGGAACTTTTCCTCCAGTGCAATCACAATATAGTAATACTCAAAGTAAGAACAATAATAACTTAAATAATAACTCTAAACTCTCATTAGCATAATAACTCAATGTCAATATGACCAACCTTGTTCAACTGTAAACACACAAAGAAACAGGTAAAGCTTACTTTATCAGTTCATTCTCCATCTCCGAATCCCAACCTAAATATTGATCCATATATAAGGCGCACCGGATTATAAGGCGCACCATCAACTTTTAAAAAATATTAAAGCTTTTGGGTGCGCTTTATAGTTTGGGAAATATGGTAATACAGTATATGTAAATTAATCAGAGGTCAATGGTAGGATAAATGCAGCACTTTTTGTAAGCTATGATGGAAAGGTAATTTGTTGATGGACCAGATTCCCAGTAGCATAAATCATAGTCTTGACTCGATTTGTATTGCATATTACTGTCATAATATGCTTGAGTAAGCTTGTTTGTTTGCCCATTGCAGTGTGTAAATTCAAGGCCCACAAACGCTGCGCGGTTAGAGCCACTAACAACTGCAAATGGACCACATTGGCCTCCATTGGCAAGGACATCATTGAGGATGAGGATGGGGTAAGTGTGTCTATGTTGTCATAATTAAACAAAAATAATATTATAGTGTCGTCATTTATGCTGATCACACAATAATGATATAATCCTATTGTATAGCCATTTGTGCTGACCACACAGTGTCAAGCATTGGAAGTAAAACCTGTTTGCGTGTGTGTGTGTGTGTGTGTGTGTGGGTGGGTGGTTGGGTGTGTGCATGTGCGTGTGTGTGGGTTTGTGTTCAACAGATTGCGATGCCTCACCAGTGGCTGGAGGGCAACCTGCCCGTCAGTGCCAAGTGTGCCGTGTGTGACAAGACATGCGGCAGTGTGTTGAGGCTGCAGGACTGGCGCTGCCTCTGGTGTAAAGCCATGGTAGGACATCTGTAAATTAGGGTGGGGGGGGGGGGGGGGACATAAAAAATAAAACTAAGCTTACATTGTCCCTTCTCTCTGTACATACAGCATTCTTTTTATCTGTCTACCTATCAGTATGGTGAAGTGGCAGGCTGTCTACTATCAATTTTCTTCCACTTAAGTACTCTAAATGCGGTACTTACTTCACGTGTGTATGATTCCAGGTACACACAGCCTGCATGGACCTTTACCCTCGTAAGTGTCCCCTAGGTCAATGCAAAGTCTCCATCATCCCCCCAACGGCCCTGAACAGCATTGACTCAGATGGTAGGCAACACACACATGCACAACTTTAACGTCCCCTTGTATGTAGAGGTTCATTTTTCATGGTGAATTGTAAGATTAATCACTCATGCTCTGCCTGCACACCATGCTGACAGCTTTATGTTTTAGCTTCACCCATCTCTCTAGAATGAAAGTAAATAAAGCGATTGCCATGTAATTATTTTCTCAGGCAACTTTTTGAGTCAACTCTGCAAGCACGTGATACCGTATAACCAAACTTTAACACACTTCTATGTCCGTTGTTAGGCGCACTTTGAGAAAAATCCTCTAAAATACGTGATGTATTTTCAAAATAACTTTGAATGTTATCACCTGTGACCCTTAAAATTATACGGAAAGCAAGTTCATTTGCCTAGCACGAGCATGACCAAAAATGAGCAGTTATGTCTGCCTTTTTTTGATGTCACATTTAGAAAACCATCTTGTAAGAACCAAATAGGGCACGGGAGCATACTAAGCAACATAACTTCATCTCCATTGATAAAGTTTCATCCAATCATCTCCCAGAAGTCAGCAGCATTATCAAAATTCAGCTTATTTGTTGGTTTAGACTCGCAAATGTATTATGTCTTCCTCCTTGCAAAGCCAAAGTCATGCCAGCATATATATAATCACAGTCATATTCCTGAGGATGCAACACATTGCCAAAATTGCAGTTTAGCTTGTTGTCTCCCATTAATTGCAACCTGTCCAGTTCACCATACTGATCTTGGAGAATGACAGCAGCATACAGTATAAACGCAATTAATCTTGTGAGCGGCTGATGCTATTGCTCATACAATAATACACAATGCAAAATGTGTGTGTGTGGTCAGTCTAAACTTGTTTGTGTGTGTGTGCTTGCATTTTGCTAACCAGAGCTCATGTTAAACAAAGCCCTTCTCAGAGGGAATCACCACCTGACACAGACATAGACACGCAAACACACACACACACGCACCATCACCTACACACAATCACTACAGTGAATGTGTCAAAAGCCTAGCATCAGCGAATTTCTTGATGGCGACAGAGATAGGGGATGATTGGGAAATCCTATTGAACGGAAGAAGGATAAGTGGAAAGCTAAAAGGGGGTGAGTCACTTTGAATCCCTTCTCTCTCACTTCACATTTTCGCATGCCAGGGTCTCCGTGTGCCCCAATGCACGAGGGGGGGCTGTTCATAATTGGCTGGCGGGAGGGACGGCAGCACGTGCTGGAGCATCGTGACTACCCCATCCCTCCCTTGCTCCCTCTCCTCTCAGCCCCACCTCCATCCATCAATCCTTGAGAGAAAGAGACTGAAGAGATGGCAAAACACCATGAGTGGAATGCTTATTATAGAAGTCTAAAAATTAAGGATGGGTTGTTTTGGTATGCTCTACAATGGACTAAGTAATGGTTTAGTTGTTTTGTAATTTTACACATAGACATTCAAACATGATATGTATGTGTGTGTATATATATATATATATATATATATATATATATATATATATATATATATATATATATATATATATATATATATATATATGTATATGTGATGTGTGTGTGTGTGTGTGTGTGTGAAGTGAAATACAATTTACAAGATATTTATGCTTTGTGCTCTGTTTGCTTTTTTTTTTAATTTTAATTCTCTTCTTCAATTTCCAATCAGGCTTTTGGAAGGCCACCTGTCCCCCTTCCTGTGCCAGTCCTCTTTTGGTCTTCGTCAATTCCAAAAGCGGTGACAACCAAGGAGTCAAGTTCCTACGACGCTTTAAACAGCTGCTCAACCCAGCACAAGTTTTCGACCTCGTCAATGGCGGCCCACATCTTGGGTGAGCATGACAAACTGAAAGACGGGTTCATTACATGTACTTGCATAATGCGATGGAATCTCATAATAAAAGTGTTTCTCAAATCTAAGGTTTTTCTAAAGGTTTAATTTTCAATGAAGCTCTGTTATTGTTAAATATTTCCTTATGCAAGTGTGCAGTACCTAATGCAGTGTCTCAATAACATTTTTATTGAATTATGTAGACACATAGAATATATATATATATATATATATATATATATATATATATATATATATATATATATATATATATATATATATATATATATATATATATATATATATATATATATATATATATATATTGTATACAACTACCAATTAATAAAATGTTTCAAATAATAATGCACATACTCAATGTTTCTTTCAGTCTCCGCCTATTTCAGAAGTTTGACAACTTCCGAATCCTAGTGTGTGGTGGTGACGGCAGTGTGGGCTGGGTGCTATCGGAGATTGACAAACTCAACCTACACAAGCAGGTAATGAAATGATTGTCATCCAGTTCAAAGAACATATGCACCTCAAATTTTCCGGCAAGAAAATATTAAGGGTATATCAGAAATTAATTAATTATTTAAGAAAATTAAAGCAGTTTCTAAACAAACTAGCATCATCTGCAGAGCCATGTAAGCAGCCTTTTAGATGGCGTTAATTAGTTTCTGTCTTGCTATAAAATATGAGATTTTTTTTCACCTCGCTTTTACTTGACCTAATTTATATTCTGTAGAATATATGAAAAATGTGCACATAACAGCTTTACTCTCATTACTGTAGCTCTGTGAAAATTAACAATGTAAGCAAATCCATCAAAGTTAGACCCTTTTTTTCCATGGCCTAAATTATCAAGATATAGTAAAATTTTATCATTATAAAAACTATTTAAATAATACATTGAACCCATTACAGTGAACCCCGCATATTCCGCAACTGCGGTTTCACCCATTAGCGAAATTTTTTTTTTTTCCAACAACTGATCAAAGTATGCTTAAGGTTTTAAAAAGTCCCAAATTTTCCATCACATCTCATATTATAAAATTCAGTATAAAAATGCTATTTTTGTGCTAAAATGGACCATTGTTATCATACCATAAGGCAGAGTGGAGTCTCAATAAAAAAAAACTTCTATTTCCATGTATAGAATGCATCAGGTTATAAGGCGCATCAAGTTATAAGGAACATTACTATACATAAGAGGAAACTAACAGTACAGCAGATAAGTCAAATATTTTTATGAAAATAGACAGGTGTACGCTACCATATTCTTCAACGTAAATTCAGTAGAAAGATGACGAACTGAAAAACCGACATCCATATATAAGGTGAACCTGATATCAGGTGCATTCTCGATTTTTGAGAAATTTAAAGGATTTTGAGTGTGCCTTATAGCCTGACAAACACGATGTTATATAATATTTGCTTTGACTTGTGGCATCTTAAGACAATTTGTAAAATTTTGGGGTGGGTTTCCATTCCACAATGATTGTTGTGGCAGCAATTAGACAGTTTTATTACCCAGTTAAGGCCCTCAACAAATTTGGCACAGCTGTTGCACAAAATGTTTTTATGTGACTCCATTTCAACGCTCTTGCAATGCCTTCCAGTGCCAGCTGGGAGTGCTGCCGCTGGGCACGGGCAACGACCTGGCGCGCGTGCTGGGCTGGGGCCCGTCATGCGACGATGACACGCAGCTACCGCAAACCCTGGAGAAGCTGGAGCGTGCTAGCACTAAGATGCTGGACCGCTGGAGCATCATGACCTATGAGATCAAGATTCCTCCCAAGCACAGCTGCTCCGCCACGCCCGACAGTGGAGACGGCTGCCAGGTAGTGTATGCCTTAGACACCAACATACATGTAGCTTCATTAGATTATGATACACAAATGAAATATGGTAAATGATCATGTACCTGCACTCCAGTTTCACATTTCAGCTTACGAAGATTCCGTGGCAGCTCATCTCACGAAGATCCTCAACTCAGAGCAACACTCTGTGGTCATCTCCTCCGCCAAGTAAGTGACTCACTAAGATGCATTGATCAGGCTTGTGTAACTGGATGCAAATTGGCAATAAAATGTGATTATTTGTATCTATTTGTACTATACTGCTGTAAAAACCTAAACAGCTATCCATTTGCTGTACTTTTAAACATACTGTACCTTTTCAAGTACAAAGCAATCCATGTATGTGTAAGGCGGCTATTCGTGTTTTGCAGACAAAAGTCAAAATACTTAGTTGTACAGCTTCAAATCTATCGTTAGTAATCATCAGATAAGGCAATCAAAATCAATTGCTTGGATTGTTTTGTTTTTTTTCTCCCTTTGGTTCATGTTTGCTTCTTTTTGCTAGGCAAAAGAGTTGAGTTATACGTGTAGTTTAGGGCAAAGAAAAAATATAGCACCCAATAAAAGTAGCACACTACTTTATTAATATCTGTGAGGTAGAACATGGGTATTTCTTGTCTATATTTGGGGTAGGATAGCCCCTGAGGCGCATGGTAATTTTTTAAACTTTTTCACTATTTTTGATACAGACGCTTTTTTTTTCAGGATCCTGTGTGAAACAGTTAAGGATTTTGTCGCCAAAGTAGGGAAAGCCTATGAAAAAAGCACAGAGAATTCCGAGGAATGTGACTCCATGTCTCTCAAGGTACGTCAAGGCAAAAGCCCTCAGAGTCACAGCATTAGGTACACCTACATTGATTGCATTCTGCTTGCCTGTCAATTCCTGACAGTGTGCCGTCCTGAATGAGAAACTGGAGTCTCTCCTGCAAACGCTCAACACGGAGTGCCAGGCCTTGCCTACGCTGCCCCTTGCCACACCTCCTATCGTGGAGGAAGAACAGGAGGGAGAGGAGGTGGTGGCTGGTGAAGAGGAGAAACCGGAAGTGGACGCCGCCAGCGAGGAGAGCCTGGTGGCGTTGAAGGAGAAGCTTGAAGAAGAGGAGACGGAAAAAGGGGGCAGCGATGGCGCTTTCCCGCAGGCGCTTTTCAAAAGTCGGGAGCAGCTGATGTTGAGAGCCAACAGTCTGAAGAAAGCCTTGCGGCAGATCATAGAGCAAGCCGAAAGAGGTAACTTTTGAGCAATTTAACTGACATAAAAATCAAGTTAACCTAAACTGTGACTAAAGTCAAATTAAACAAATTGTTTGTTAAAGACGCACATCAGAAACATAATTTTCAGATGCACGGTCAGTAATACTGTCACTTAATGGTCTTTTATGCACATTGTTTTTGGAATATGCACCACTGAGAATAGCACGACATCTCAGCAATTATTAGGCAGGGTACATCCTGAAATGGTTGCCAGCCAATCGCAGGGCACGCAAAGACAAACAATCAGTCACACTCACAAAAACAAATGTTAAATTCTAAATTCATCATTTAGAGTGTGCAATATATCTACCATACATGTTTTGGGAAATGTGGGAAGAAATCAAAGTGGGAAGAAACCCACACAAGCACAGGTAGAACAGACAAACTCCACATGGGAATACCAGAACCAACAGAGTCTATGCAATGTGATGTCACCATGAAGAGGGGAGCGGAGCCAAACAGGAGAATGGCACAAAGTAGCAACGAAAAGATTCTCGAAAAAACCCTTTTTTAATATCAAGAATAGATAGTGCTTCTTATAATTCAGCGCACCCTATTTATAGTGTAAATTACGGCTTTTCAGTTCACCATTTCAATTCAAATTTCACCCTATTCACAGTATATTTTATTTGCCATAAAAGGTTTCACAAAGATTATGTTTCATAATCTAGTGCACCGATTGCAAGAAAAAAAAACATTCATTGATATATTGCTAATAATTTGGTGCGCCTCAGGGTTTGAAAAATCTTATTATAAATGCATGTTTATCTTATTTTATTGTACTCATTTATGATAATTAAAAAATATTATTATACTGTTTTGATTATTATATTTTAGTTGTTGATTGTTGTTTTTAAATACCATTTCTTGTAGTGCGTACATATGTGCCTTTTGTATGTTCAGTGGTAGACGAGCAGAACGCCAACATGGACGTGTCAGAGCCAACGTCCCCGCTTGAGTTCCGCAAGGACAGTGAGGATGAGAACCGGGACAGCGAGAAAGATGAAGACACCAAGGAGCTAGAGGCCCTAGCGCGTACGTTTTGTGTGTATGCTTCACCATGGAAAAAAAAAAGTTGTTTTTAAAGATGTTTGCAAGATGTTCCTCACAATAACAACATAAAACATGATGTGGGATTCAGGAGGGAATAACACAGCACTTGCTTTTCCCCATTGTGCTGACGCAGGTTGCGTTTCCTGTCATATATACCAAACACATAAAGTTTTAAGCCTCAACCCCATCTGTATTTGCCACCATGTCAATATCTGTGTGCAACATTCTTTACATATTACACTCCCAGTTCTCATTATACATATTAAAGGAATAAACTCTAAAGACAAAATTAGACATCAAGGAGAATATTCATCAAACACTGAGCATGAATTACATATAGGTGTTATTAATATAATTCTGTGTGTGCACATTCACACCAGTGTGTGGCCTGCAGGATGCAGAAGTTCTTCCTGTTTATAAGGCAGCCGCTTCCTTCCTTCCTTCCACTCATTTTGCAGCCAGTCAAATTCAAGAACGTGAGTGATATAAGGAAAACTTTTGTCTCAGAGTTTCTTCCTAATAGACATACAATACAAGTAAATAGAACTAGTCTAATCCAGGGCTGAAAATTCAGCATCAAAATAAGATCTAATGACTCTGATGGCCGAATCCGACCCACCATATCGTTTTATGTGGCCGTTCGAAAGCAAATCATGTCAGTTTCCATGATCCCCTGCTAAATTCATTTCCAAAATACTAACTTGTATAGTAAATAATGAAGTTGAGATTTTCCAATATGTTTTGGTTAGTTTTGTTACAACAACTTATCAACAATACAACAATAAATACAACAATAAATCAACAAACTCTTATCCCTTAGTTCTGATTTTAAAATGTCTAAAGTCATCAGTTTGTTTAAACCAAGTCAATTTTAAAATCAGACTTGGTTTCCCCATCTTATCGGCCCACTGAGGGAAGTTGTAGCTACAAAATAGCCCGTGACACAAATGATTTTAACACCCCTTGTTTAGAGGGAAAAATTTGGGAGGGGAGAAAATTGTATTTAAAAAAAATCCAAATCCTAATTTTGCTAAACACCTTAAAATGTGTTTATTAGAACAACTTTTCTCAGCAACAAATGCTTCTGTTGGTCAAAAATGTTTCTAGTTTAGATAAGGATCGACACAAGGGTGTCAAATTTACGACCTGCAGGCCGATTCTGGCCAGCAAACAGGTTTGTCCCGGCCTGCGATGTGATTTTGTAAAGTATAAAATTGAGCTGAATTTTCTCATAAATAAAAATTTGAAATGTTTTATAATTAATAGTAATTTTAATGTTTATGATTAAATTTGACCTTTTGTTTGTACTATTTTGGACAGTATTAAAAAAAGAATATGAAATTTAAAGCTGTTGTTTTAAAGTTATATGAATATATACCATGATTTTATTGGTCTGGGCCACTTGAGAATACATTTTCCTCCATGCAGCCCGCATTATAGGAAACCAAACCTCGAGGACTGGAGTCGACACCTATGCTTTAGAGCATGGGTCGGCAATCTTTAACATTTAAAGAGCCATTTTGACCCGGTTTCCACGGATAAGACAACACTTGGAGCTGAAAACATTTTATTATATCTAAAATGTAGATGCTTATTGGGTGGAAGCAGACAGAATCAGTTGGGTGTTAACATTCAGAGGAGTTGCTTACAGCAGCTTTTGTTAACCAAGATCGTACCACATTATTTTCATTAAAAGAAGCAAGCAGACCGAACCAACGTCTGAATTCATCTGTGTTCACAAACAGAGGCATTAAGATTTTTATTCAGTGTTAAGAATTATTCAAGCGCTCCAGTTTGGATTGTTCATCTGCTCGCGTTATCATATTTTGAAAAATCTGCTTTTAATGTGGAAGGTCGTGCTGTATTTCCAGTCTACGTTCTCCATTTATTTAGCGTTTAGCGGTGCTCGTTTGAGCCATCTTGGTTTCAATATACTGACCCAACGTTTGAGTCCATCCGTTCACACGCAGGGCCATTACGATGACATTATTTTGTGTCTTACCCCACAGCGGCAGGTCGCTAACCTCCGCTCTAGAGGTAGTGGTTTGACTAACATTATAGTAACTTTCTTGGCAGTCACAGAAGTATGTAAAGAAATTGTTCTGTTTACATTGAAACATAAAACTGAACAGTGACCTTGTCTTTATTGAACATATGAGTATATAAGCACACAGCGGAGGATCATTTTAACCTTTATTGTTATGCAAAGATTTAAGTGCTAAAAATCTAAACAAAGATGTGTATGCGTGTGTGTGTATGTGTGTGTGGGTGTGTAGCGGTGAAGAGTGTGTGTTCTCCCACAGAGAGAAGGGTGAGTCGCAGCACTCAGTCGTACAGTTCCTTCAGCATTACACCATTTACCACCAGCAAAGAGAACCTGCCCGTACTCAACACACGCATCATCTGTCCAGGTATGCACACACACACACACACACACACACACACATGCACATAAAGACCTATGCTTGAAATGTACACCAGCAGCAAATAACACACAACGAGACACTCATGAATACAAATATACATGCAAAAACATGCGCATGCTCTTATGAATTAAATGTTCTCAAGTTACCCTTATACTGTATGTTCTTATTCACAATAATTGGGATACTGCCAAACATTATTTGCAACACTTTTTTTCCATAAATCTTTACTAGTGTTTACATTATTAAATGATGAATTCTACAACATTCCCAGGAAATACAGTAATGTCCCACCATTGGTGAGCCATTTGAAAGACTGAAACCAAAGCACACAGTAGCACACGAAATAATACGCATACACAGAAGTGGCAAACATACTCACACTGTACTTACTACCTTGAGTTGATCTCATTAGCTTAATTGGCCATCAGTGACCTGCGTGTTCATATGTGTTTGTGTGCATGGGTTTAGGGCTGAGGGCTGGCCTGGCAGCCTCTATAGCAGGAAGTTCCATCATTAGCAAGATGCTGCTGGCCAACATCGACCCCTTTGGTGCCACCTCCTTCATTGACCCTGATCTGGACTCACTGTAAGAACTGAATCGCTTCAAAAGGTTTGTGTGCGTGTGGAAGTAATCGTATGCCTTTCTCCTCTCTCAGAGAGGGCTACATGGAGAAATGTGTGATGAACAACTACTTTGGCATCGGACTTGACGCTAAGATCTCTTTGGAGTTCAACAATAAGAGAGAGGAACATCCAGAAAAATGCAGGTGTGATAGGATTTTGTATTTTTCTTTTCTCATTTGCACAAGCTTGAATCGGGAATCACACGACCTTGTTTTGAGCCAAGGTCCAAAATGTGAGAAAATGTCATCTTTAAGGAAAAAACGTAAAAATAAATTTACTGTTATTTCACAGGAGTCGCACCAAGAACATGATGTGGTATGGCGTCTTGGGCACCAAGGAGCTCCTCCAAAGGACCTACAAGAATCTGGAGCAGAAGGTCCAATTGGAGGTGAGACAAGGAGGAGCCTTGAGTGAATATATGTCATTGGTTCTAAGATCTTAAAAATGATTGTCTTAACTAATGAATGAATTAACTCCAACCAGTGTGACGGCCAGTACATCCCTCTGCCCAGCCTCCAAGGAATCGCTGTATTAAACATTCCCAGCTACGCTGGTGGGACCAACTTCTGGGGCGGCACCAAGGAGGATGATGTGAGTCCACTTCAAATGAATGTTCCACTGCGAAGAGAAAAAAAGGAAAGAAAAATATGTTATGAAAGCTGTCAAGACCTGGCAGAACTCCAGGATCTCCTTCAATGTGGCCCTGATAGCCATGAAGACAGTAACAGTATATCCGTACTTGTCAAGTCCCGTAGAATTAAAGAGTATCTGTGTTCACACACACATGCACACAAATACCCAAAAGTGAGCCCCTATAGATATCAACCTTGGACGCACACACATTCTATAAGATTTGGTGTTATGTAACTGCTCTTGTGGAAAAAGGTGAAGGGGTGAGGAGATGTTAGCACAACAACAGTTAGCATAGCAATTTTCATTTGAAAATACATGGTAACATCTCGTCTGTAATTATCTACCTGCAGATTCTAACGTAACCAGACAACTTTCAAGTTTTATTGACTTTTTCCATTCATCCATTTTCTACCCGAAATGTCCTGGTACTGAGTTGACTTTTAGACGAGAAGCAGGTTACATTCCTAACTTGTTGCCAGCCTATCACATGGCATATACTGATACAACCTTTTCCACTGACGTTCACACCTTCAGACATTTAGGCGTGCTCAATTAATTTAAAATGCATACATTTGTAATCTTGGAGGCAGCTTGAGTACATGAAAAAAAAAATAATGCAAGCACAGGAGAACTCACAAATAAAATGATAACGCATTATAAATAATGTAGAAGGTAAAAACATTGTTGTTTTGTGTCACGTTTAAGGCACTCAGAATGTAAATGCTCCCCGAGATCATTGCGTTCTGGCTCTATCTAGTGGCCATGGCGTTCCTGTACATGAACGTTTCTCAACGAGCTCCAGCACAAGAAATACATATATGCCACTGTTATGAACATACACAAACATATACAGTATATATGCTTAGATTTGATTGACAGAAAATCGAGCGAAACCTAGTTATTTTGGGCTTCGGGTGAAAAAAAAACGTGTGTATTCTTATTTCCACGTATTTTGGACCCAGTGTAATTGATGATGAATCTCTCATACTGTGCAGATTTTCTGTGCTCCGTCATTTGATGATAAAATCCTGGAAGTGGTGGCTGTGTTTGGGAGCATGCAGATGGCTGTTTCTAGAGTCATTAAGCTACAACATCATCGCATAGCGCAGGTGAGATCACGCAAATCCATTGTAACACTCTGTTTACAGAAAGAAAATGCTCTCCTAGAAATATGAGGGAAAAATACAATATTTGTGGTGGCCAGAATGTGGTCACCAGAATCCACCCTCTGCTGTAGCACAAAACTACTCAACTTTGATTCGACCAAGCACCCAATCCAAAAGATGCTACAAACTGTGTAGATACTGAAATATTGATAATCTCATCTCACTTAAACATACATGTATTCCAATTGTATGAATTGCAATTGGTGATTACCTATGTTACCGTAAATCCCCAAATATAAGACACCTGTGTATAAGACACACCCTTATTTTGGGGGTCAAATTCTGGTATTTTCTATGTTATCATCAATAAGATGTTCTAACACTTTGGCAACAATGTAAAAACTAGAGGAAAATAGAATAAATCTCATCCTGTGTAATTTCTTCATATTTTCTTGTGTTCATATCCGTAAGTTATGTACAGTATTTGCTGCGCGTTAAGTGTGTTTTAGATTTCACATATTATGAGTGTTCATTGTGCGCGCAAAGCAATTGTTTTTCCTTTTGACTCGCGACGCAGCTTGAGGTAATTTACCATAAATACCCAAAGTTGCGCACCATCTGTGTTCCACCAACTTTATGATTTTCTGTATATGCCAAAAGACCGCAATTACCTTTCAGTGTTTGCTCACCACCACACTCCTAATTGAATCAGCTGGAGACAACTTCTGCTAACATAAGCTGCTTTTAGCCACAAGAGGCACTTGATGCTAACAAACAACTGATGCCCCCCTCTAGCTCGTCCCATTACGGTAATTATTTGAAGTAATAAGACGGACCATATAAAAATGCACATTTGTGCGCCAAAACTCGCCTTATAGTCCCAGTGGATCCCCGCTATACAAAATTAATTTGTTCTAGGGTTGGGATCGTAAGGCAAAATCGTCGTATGATGGGCAATAGAAACCTATGATAATTACCGTAATTTCTGGACTATAGAGTGCACCTGATTATAAGCCGCAACCCACTACATTTTAAAGGAAAACCGATTTTGTACATACACAAGCCGCACCTGCATACAAGCCGCATGTGCCCACATTAAAACATGTAAAAATATTTACAAAGAAAGACGGTACACAGAGAGAGTTTTCAAAGTTTTAATAATATAACTTAACATTAATAATATAACTTTCTTCCCAAACGGTGCCTGTGGCAGGGCAGTAAAACGGTAGCAACATGGTAGCAACACGCTAGCAACATGGTAGCAACACGCTAGCGGCATGGTAGCGACACGCTAGTAACACAATATAACAGGTCTGGTAAAGCAGGTCTGGTAAAAGAACATACTGGTAAAAATCACGGCAAGCCGTCTTCATCTTCCTCCTTTGAACTGAAGCCTGTGACAGGGCAGTAAAACGGTAGCAACATGATAGCAACACGCTAGCAACATGGTAGCAACACGCTAGCAGCATGGTAGCAACACGCTAGTAACACAGTATAACAGGTCTGGTAAAACAGGCCTGGTAAAAGAACATACTGGTAAAAATCACGGTAAGCCGTCTTCATCTTCCTCCTTTGAACTGAAGCCATCAAAGTCATCTTCCTCAGTGTCGGAATGAAACTGTTATATAGACGTCGTCACACACTCCCTGGTCATCCAATTCTCCCATTCAACACGGAGCGCCACTTTAAATGCACGATTCACACTAATGTCAAGCGGCTGCAAATACTTCGTTGTGCCCCCAGGAATCACAGCTGGAATTGAGTTTGTCCTGCGTCATATGCCTTTCTTTTTGCATTTTCCATGATGAGGGTATGTTCACGCTAATTTAATTTTTGCACAAGACAGGAAGTTGCAGTTTTCCTCGACACATATATTCCACTGGTCTTAATCTTACCTTTTCTACTCGAGCGCCCCTAGCGGCCGTTAGAAAAATTACATAAATTGGCCGCATCACTGAATAAGCCGCAGGGTTGAAAGTTTTGGAAAAAAGTAGCGGCTTATAGTCCGGAATTTACGGTAGCTAATACATGCAAAACCCCTGGTAAAAACATCTAAATTGTATATACATATTAAAAATTGGTAACAAAACAGTATAGTAAGTGCTACTTATACGTATATAATATACATGTATACAATTCAATAGTTTCATAAATAAAAAATATATAAAGATCTTATTTTACCATTGAGTGTGGTGACAAGTTTGTTATGGCCATATTCCCTAGTGAGGGTAGCCTAGACTAGCCTAGCCTTCTTTGTATTTTTCCGGCTTCGTTTCCATCCTAATCATCTTCTTACTTCTCCCTTTAACATCACTAGCAATCTTGGGACCCATGGCTAACCAATTCAAGTTTGAATTAAGCACTAAAATGCACAATAAATATGATATTGTAAGCACTCGCACTAGGATCAAGTCTTCCATAGCACGTCGGCACAAAAAGTTACAACGTCCTAGTAGGGCCGACCAGCATCTTAGTGACGCGTTGCAGCCAGGCAGTTTGATGCGACCAGTAAATAAGCAATTACCTAAAAACGTCTGTAGATGAAGGCAAAACAACAAAAACACAGACAACCCCTAAGGTCATGACAGTTGTTGACAGTTGTCGTAAAGCGGGAAAAATGCTGTAAAGAGAAGACAAAAAAATGTGACTTCTTTGCTGCACTAGTTTGTTTACCTTGATGTGCACTAATACATCATTTAACATGGTGTGCTTTAAAACCTTATTGTGCCGTATACATAGACACTTCCAAAAATAGACTTGTTTATTTTGATAGCTAAGATTCTGGTATGACTTAAAGTTAAAAAAATATACTAAGGAAAATTTGAAACACTGGGCTATGTATGTTGCTCAAAAGAGAATGTCTGTCCTAAAGTACGCTTTGTAAATCAGTGCCGAACAGTGAAAATCACCATCCTGGGCGACGAAGGCGTTCCCATCCAGGTTGACGGCGAGGCATGGATTCAGCCGCCAGGGGTCATTAAAATCCAGCACAAGAACAGAGCGCAGATGCTTACCAGAGACCGGGTAGGAATTTTCAGAGGAGATGGATGGCTGTCAAAACGTAGTTTTTTTTTTTTTTTTCTTCTTCTAACGGCATCCCCTCTCCCCCATTCAGGCCTTCGAGAACACGCTCAAGTCATGGGAGGACAAGCTGAAGTTTGACAAGCCTCCTCTTCGGCCTCACCTCTACCCGCAGCAGTCAGTAGATCTGGCCACAGAGGAGGAGGCCACCGCTGTGCAGCTGTGCGCACGTGCCGCAGAAGAGCTCATCACACGGTAGCAATGCATATCCGATACAAATGATCTCAAAATGTTTCCTTTAACTTCCTATAATGTTCCTTGTTTGACAGAATATGCGAGGCCGCAAAGACCAACGGGCTCTTGGAGCAAGAGCTGGCACATGCCGTGAATGCAGCATCGCATGCCATCAACAAAACACATCCCAAGTTTCCTGAGGTACAAACTGTCCTTGATGAAAACGTAAAAATAATATTACAAAAATCAAAAACATTTAAAATAAACTTTCGAATGTTTAAGTAAATATTAAAAGGTTGTTGTTTTTTTTAAAATTGATTTTATAGCATACATAATATTTAATCTTACAGTTTTGTCTCATGCTAATCCACTTGACGAATGATAAAAGTGTGTATGTTATGTTCATTACAGAGTCTGTCCAGGAACACAGCAATAGAGGTGGCCAGCACTGTCAAGGCTTTGTACAATGAGACTGAATCGCTTCTTGTGGGTCGAGTTTCTCTGGTATGTTGTTAAGCCTTACAACATGCCATCTAACACAGTCTGGGGGGGAGGTGCTTTCAATTTTTGGTTTTAAAGGGAGTATTTGTAATTTTGCGCATACGCCCCGTGAGTGGGAGCTTTAGGGGCATTACAGTAGATGTGGCAATTCACACTCCTCCTCTGGCTGTCCATAGCTATAACAGAAAGGCGACCTCTGGAGGAGTTCCACCCCCCCATGTCATATAATTGAATAACTAGACCTTCGATTATATTTAAAACATGCTGTTGGTTGTTAAGAACACATTTATTTGCAAGTTTTTGAAATTGATAATAATTTAATTAATTCTTTTTAAATGAAAAACGGTATAAATCTCACACACTGTGCGTTTAAATGATGTTTTATTTACTCATGTATTTATTTATGTACTTAATGAAAAAACAACAGCCGCAAATGGCCAAATACACTACACATAGATAACTGCAAACCATTTTATGTAATTTTTATGTGTACCGTTTTTCTCTGTGTACAAGTCGACCTTGCATCTAAGTCGAACCCCCCTCCTTTTTTACATCAATTTCAGTCAATTTTACAAAAATACAAGTATGTCTACCCCTGACTTTAGTGGTTACACATTACATGGTTGTCCATTTAAAACAAATGAAATACTGTATGTTATTAAAATAACAAAATTACGGTACTTTTAGACGCATTTCTTCATTATAATCTGTATTGGAGAGCATACTGTTGCTGTTATGGTTATGGGGGAGGAAGTCACAACAAGACAAGCGTGAGACAATGTGTGCCCACGCAAAGATGCAACTAACATTGGCCGAACAGGCATGTGTCTCAAACTTTATTTTCATTTCGCAACACACAACACGCATTGAATCGAGTGTGGGGAGCATATGGGCGAACTCTATGTAACCCCCCATCCCTGCTCGCCCATTCCCCACAATGCAATGCTCGTTTTCTTAAAGGGCCAGGCCCAGCCTTTGTTGTTTCACTCATTTCCTCATGCATCCGCTCACACCCTCCTTCACTTGTGCATCTCCGCCCAGCTGTCCCTCACAACCACAAGTGCATTGCTTGATAAGAGTTGTAGAGATGTTGCAAAATCGCCCTTATATAATGCCATGACGCCATTGATGTAGAATGATGAGCAATGATTTAGTTTTACGCAAAAGTAGCAAAAACAAAGCAAAAGAATGAAGTCTGAAACGGTCTAAGCCTGTGAATACTCAGCGTAGTCACAGGCTTAGACTGCTTCAGACTCCACGTCAAGACTGAGTGCTGAAGTGTTATTGCAGAACATCGGGTAGGTGCTCCTTTAAAGTGTCGTTCTTTTGAAGAAGAAAAAAATGTGAAACTGCAAAAAAGTGAAGCCCGAAGTGGCAAATAAAGACTGAACATTTAGAAAATCTTGAGCCACCACCTGGCTTTAATTTTAATGCCTTCGTCAACATACTGAACCAGTCAATAGGGAGTTACTGCAGGATTAAATACTAAACATAAATACACCAAAAATAGTAACGGTATTTCAACAAGCAATAATCTATTAAATGTTGATGAAGCTCTGGGTAAAAATGCCGAAAGAGGAATCAGTTGAAGTCACATGCAGTATATTGTTTGTCCAGCCTCCAGAAGCTACAGAAATTAGGTTTCCAATTTTGCATACAGATTTGCCTTGGGGGCCATCTTTGCTTTACTGTAATAAGTAGACAAAGTAATAACAATCCATCTACTTCCCATAGCAATTGGACCCACCAGAGGAAGAACAGCTTTCCGGTGCCTTGCAAAGCGTGGAATTGGAACTGGGCAAAGTTGGGGAGATATCGTGGCTCTACCACATTCTGCAGCCCAATGATGAAGAGGTGGGCATCACGTATAAACCTCAAATGAATGTGCGGTAAAGTGTTACAAGAGTTTCTCAAGACAAGTGTTCACAGAATTTGCTGCCAAGGATTTAGTAGATGGCTCCATGTTGTGGGAGAGCGGAGTAGCTCAATGAAAGGCTATAGGTTGACTGTGCTTGTGTACCAGGACCACTCTCTGGGTTACGGCAAGAGGAACAGTCGCGGCGGTGTCTTTCGCATAGTACCCAAGTTCAAGAAGGAAAAGGTGACCAAAAAGACCAGCCCACAGTCAGGTAAGGCGCCACTTTTTGCCAGCCATCCACTAGTCAAGAGTGGAATACAATCAAAATTCGAATGATTCCTGTGTGAACTTTTTTTTTTTTTATGTTATCCAAGGTGCAATAATATATTACTAATTAGTAGCAGTATTCGAACATATGGCCTAGTTATAAATGTGTGTCCCCCATTGTAGGACAGTGATCCCCAGTCCAATTGCTATGAATTGGTTCAAAAATGATCTTTTAAAAACTTTGTTCATGTCTTCATTTAGTTCCTATTAGTAGATCAACTATATCCAACTGATCAAGCCATATCATGATTATTTTAGTAACTTTATACACTGGTACCCTGACTTTTGAGCGCCCCACATTACACACGGTGTTGCTTGGTCAATTTTGTTTGTTGTATTGCAAAACAAAATTGAGTTTGTTGTATTGCAAAACAAAATTGAGTGAATGCCAAGCTTCAGATAACGCACGAGTGGACTGGAATAAAAGGAGAGCCGCAATCGCTGAAGCACTTTCAGTTGTTGAATGAACAGGACAAACAAGTACAAAATAAATTCGGCCCACCCGTCTTACCCCTGGATTCCACATACTGTGTTCCATCTCCACTCGTGATTGACTTCTTCTTTGCTGATTGATTGGATGAAGCCAAAAGCGACTGCTTCTCCTCCCCTGTGCCATTGCCAACAGGACAAAAAGAGCAAATGCTTTCCTCCTGTTAATTGGCGCTGTAACACGTGTATAAATATATATTACTGTTTGAGTCACAATTCTATCAATTCACTTAAAAGTTTAAATGAATATTGTATGTACTCACCCTTTAGTAGTCCCCGCGAAAGCGCAGTATGACCTTTCAGCGACTGTGACGCGGAGCAGCTCAGCGGAGCGGCAACACAACGCAATATCTAGAATTCAGGGGTGACTTTAGCTCCTGATGTGACTTTTAAGAAAAGCTATCTCAAAGACACCTCATGGATACTACAATGTGACTTGATTCATTCCACTTTTTTAATATTTATTATATAATAAAGTACCGTGTGTTTTTAGTGGTAGTTTTGTTTACTTTAAGATTTTCTAAAATATATTGGAAGCATACTTTCAATGTCTTGAAAAGGAAAACTGAAAAGGAGGCCAACCAACTAATGAAATGAAGAGGTTTCCGTATTTTTGCCCACATGAATGATATACCTGTTTGCACCTTTTCCGGGGCTGTAAATGTACAAGTACTGGCCAGTGTGTTCCCCTGGTGTTAAGGTCAAGAATCAAGTGAATAAAAGGCACTCCCTATGTGTGTATTACCCCGAATCCCTAGAGGTCTAGTGATATCTGAGAAGTCCAAACTACTGAATTGAACTAATAATCGCACCATTGAATTTGGTTACTACAAGGCCCTTACCACTGACAAATCCAGTTCTTGGTCAACCACACTTCTAAGCACGTGAAGCCTTGACCAGTTACTGTTGGTGATATACAATGAAGTCAATCATTGCTCATAGTTGAGAAGAGTAGTGATAAATAGGCCTAAAGTCGCACACTAACATTAGCTTACCCTGTTGCTATTCTATCAAAGTCCACTTTTGGGGAGTATTTCCTGCCACCACAAACAAGTACTGTGCAAAATCTGCATACAAAGTCCAAACAGCAATGATGGAGGTAAGCTTTAAACCACAAACCATAGAACACGACAAACATGGTAACTTCTAATGTGACAAGCCGCACCTAACTCTTTTTAACTCATTTATAATGTTATGCAGAGCACTCTGAAAAACCATGATGCACGTCTGTAGTCTCTTTGGTTCTATGACAGGTGGTCTAATTGCAAAGATTTTGTTTAGGGGATCATTTTGTCCTTCTGTGGGTGTTATTTTCATCAGGAGGTGATAAGTTTCAAAACAAGACGCTGGTAAAGATTTTAGACAAACTAGATTTGCTACTTCTCGTGATGAATGATCTCAGCTGTATTTCCACCTCTACTATTCCTGCTCTCTGTTGAGCCAGACGGTTGCTTGCATGTTTGCCCCCCGGATCCACTTGGAAGCCCCTTTTTCTTGCCGGCAGCCGCCACTCTTGCTCCCCCTCTCTTACCTTTAATGCTTGTTCCCTTCCTTGTATTCCTTTATTTTTTCTTCAATGATATACCACAGTGTTTGTGTGTATGTGTGTGTGCATGTGCCCAAGAAAAGAGAGGGTTCACTGTATAACATGAACCAAGGCTCCTTTGTTTAAAACATTATCTATATATGATGATTTAGAAGTTATAGGTCACAATGAATTAGTTAGTCAAAAAAGTCCCATACTAAGAACGTTTTTTCTGTCATATTTACTGTTTTTCATCTTGTTATTTAACATTTTTAATTGTTAAAGAGCTCCACATAATGTAAAAATCATAAATAATAGCGTGCAAGGTAACTTAAGGGGACAAGGTGATCCATTTTACACCAATATGTTTAATTTGTATTTTTTAATCAAGAATATGATATTAGCTTGCATTTTCAATTGTATAAATTTGTTTTGGAAAAATTAACAGGTGATGTGGCCACAGCCGCTCCCACTTCCCATGATGTGTTGGAAGGAACCGGACAAGATGTGCCTAATCAAAATCATTGTACATACATTTTTAATGTCAGCAAACAGGGATCAACCTGCCTCAAAATTGTATGTGGGTATCTCTTCTTCTGTCCAAGTCAAGCCAATTCAATCAAAATATCGCAATTAGCCACTCCATGGTGGTGCACTAACGAGAGGAACGAGGACATGAGCAATTCCGCCATGTCGTGCTTAAACACCACCTTTTCTTTGTCAAGTTACCAGGATACGCAAACACTGCGGTGCAAGTGGCTTTTGTCAGCCTAATTCACAAATCATAGAGTAGATTTTGATTCATAAGCATCAGCTTTGCTTACTTTTTCTCCCAACAGCAATAATGGCAAAATAATGCGTCTACACTTACTGGTAAAGTCGGCCCTATTATTTTCCCAAATCCTTCCTATTGTTTATTATGATTATTACAATTAATTATTACTATAATTCTTAAAACGCTCTTTGCTTTTGTGCTGTGTAGTGTAATTGCACGTTTACTGCACCAAGTGGTGCTGTGCCGCTCTCGTTAAAGTCTATTCAAGGGTTAGGAACCTTTTAAATTGCTCCGAACATTTTTTTTTTCTTAGTCACATAAATGACTAAGATGATTTAGGAACAAATAAGCAGTTTTATACCTTTTTCTTTAGGTTAAAGTATTTTAGATACCGGTGATCAATTTGCATTATTTATTCATTTCAGCATTATATGGTTCAGTTGGTCAGATGTTTCTCGTTTGAATATAGATTGACATTTTTTTTTTTATTTCAGGCATTTTGAGTAAGCTGTAACCTGTATAAATTCCTGTTTAAAAAATACATTTGATGAAAGTTTATTTTTTGTTTTTTGTTTTTTTTATTGTTAAAAAGGATACAATTTTGGATGCACAATTTTCATAATGATCACATTTACAGTCACTGCAGTGAGGGGGCTTTGCAAATAATAATTGAGAAGCATTGCTCTACGTGGACAATATAATCTTAGCTAATGTTGCTTACGCCCCGATTTGGATGGTGTTGATAAGTGATTAGTTCTTCATCAATCAAGGACAAGGCATTGATTAGTAGGAGCCACTAGTTCAGGAAATTCCCATTTGGGTGAATGTGTCTGTGTGGTGTTTGGGGTGGCATTTTTTCATTTCGGCATTAGTTGTCCATATTTGGGAGGCACTCTGAGCCTCTTTTTGCTCTGCTTTGTACATTTGTGTGTGTGTGTGTGTATGCGTGCGTGTGTATGTGTGTGTATAGTGGAGAGATGGGGTACAGACGAGGTGGGCATCTGGCTGGAGCAACTGAGTCTGGGAGAGTACCGGGACACCTTCATCCGACACGACATCCGAGGCTCGGAGCTGCTACACTTGGAGAGGAGGGACCTGAAGGTACGCACACACACATATACAGCACGTTCTGTCCTCTGACCAACACTCTTCTGTCCTCCTGGTGTGTTTCTTTAATGGCTCCCTGTCACGCTCGCCATTGCATTGCTCTGCCTGGCTTTTCTCTGACTGTCGCTTGGTGGAAAAGACAATTCATAAGTAACACGAGAGTTTATAGCAAAAACCCTGGAATAGCAATTATTTAATATTTTATCAACCAGTCCTTTGTTATTCACTTGGAACTTAAATATTTGCTGCTTATGTACTGTACAAGGGCCAGTATATAGCAACTAAGGTAGTCATTTTTGCCGACATCTCATAAACTTTTGTGGGAGAGTGTTTCAATCACCTACAGATTTATGCTATTGGTGGCAGGTCCCTTTTTTCATGAATAGCAAGGTTGTTTGCTTCTTTGGAAAGTGTTGGTTGAATCGCTTTGGTTAGTCCAATGTAACTGTGAAAAATCTGCAAAGGCAACGTTGATTAACGCTTTGAAAAAATATGTACTTTGGATGACAGCATCTCATGCACATTTTTGGGGAGGTGATTGCGGCCTAATAAGGCTGTATTTTGGGCACCTTTAATAAAAATGTAGTATTTTTAAATGTATTGGTGTGTATGTGCAAGTGTTTGGGTGAGTGTTTTTTTTTCTTTTTTTATTCTCTTTATTGAAATTTATATCAGGAGGTACAAATGTTAAAGGAGGTATTTTTTTCCATGTTTAACTGGTGTTCTATATGTTGACTTTGGCCTAATGAAACATCAGAAGAAAAGTCTTGCCAAAAAAGGTTCAGTTAAAATAATGAATTGTCCATTAAGCAGAAACATCTTCTTGACATGAAACCTGATTTTTTTTTATTAATTCATGTTATTTGGGTTTGGGGTAAACTGATCTTGTGTGGCTGCAGTGTACAAGCCCCGGACTGGCAAATCGCCAAAAACGTTTACACTCACATTCACACTCTGGACAATTTAGAGATTTTATTTTACAAACGTGCACTTTTTAGATGACAGGAAGCCAAAGTGCCTAAAGAAAACTCATGTACAGGAAAAATATGCAAAATCCACACAGGAAAGCCAGAGCCAAAATAAGAACAAAGAGCTCTGACTGTGAAACATACGTTGTAACCATAATAGCAGTGCTTTGGTTCTGATAGGTAAATGTGCTGTAAATTTCTCATTGAGGAATCAACTCTTTTCTCTTTCTAAGAACTCAAGTGATTAAGAAATACGTTGTTATGCTTGGTACATTTGCGCATAATGCTTAACCCAAAGAGTTACCAATTTTACGTCATAGTGCAACTGGAAAGTATTAACAATGTTTCACTTTTTTCCACATTTTGTCATTTTTCAGCCTCATTCTAAATTGTAATTATGAAACACATCATAACTGTGATTTTTTTTTTTTTTTACATATTTTGAAGTGACGAAAATGAGAAAACTATGAAATCACATTCCCACAAGTATTTATGGCCTTTGCCATGAAGCTCAAAATTGAGCTCAGGTGCATCATTTTCCACTGATCATCCTTGATGATTGTATTGCATATTTGGAGTCCATCTGTGCTAAATCCAGAAGATTCAACAGGATGTGGAAAAGCACACATCTATCTATATGAGGTCCCGTAGTTGACGGTGCATGTCATAGCACAAAAAAACAAGCATGAAGTCGAAGGATTTGTCTGTAGACTTGAGAGACAGGATTGTGAAGCGCAAATCTGGGGAAGAAAACAGAAAAAAATCTGCTGCTTTTGAGGTCCCAATGAACACAGTTGCCTACATTATTCTTTAATGGAAGACTTTTGGAACCACCAGGACTCAAAGAGCTGGCTGCCTGTCAAAACTGAGTTTTCGGGAGAGAAGGGCTTTAGTCAGGGAAGTGAACAGAGCTTGAGCGTTCCTCTGTGGAGAAAGTAGAGCCTTCCAGATGGACAACCATCTCTGCAACAATTCACCAATCAGGCCTAAATGGTAGAGTGGCCAGACCAAAGTCATTCCTTAGTACAGCTCCCAATCCCATCAAAGTAAAAACAGAGTACAATGGAATGTAAATTATCTTCAACCTACATTCAACCGATTAGACTACAAAGGCAAGATGCTTAATGTTTAAAATGATAAACGTTATTGCAAATTAGCAAGATATTTCAAAAAAGTTGGGGTGGGCAATAAAAGTCAAGGAAAGCTGATGAATGCTCAAAGCAGTGGTTCTCAACCTTTTTTCAGTGATGTACCACCTGTGAAATAAGTTTTCACCCAAGTACTCCTTAACCAGTGCAAAGCATTTTTGAGTTAAAAAAAAAAAAAAAGACTTAAAACTTGTCATCAGTTTTTGATTAATTAAAGTTTAGAACCCTTCAAACTTCATTGGTATTTGTCCACAAAAATAATCAAAATAAAGTGTCAGGCCTGTTTTAAAAAAGAAATAATTATAAATAAATGTTTTTTCCACAGAAAAATATTAAACATGAAGTGTCATCTTTTGGGATTACAGTACAGTTCTGTTCAGAAAAATAAATCATTATATTAATTATTGATAAATATTTGTCCACAAAAATTAATATACATAAAGTGTCAGACCAGCTCTCAAAAAGAAAATACCGTATTTTCCGGACTATCAGCCGCGACTTTTTCTTCATGATTTGAGCCCTGCGGCTTATAGTCCAGTGTGGCTTATCTGCTGGTTTTTCCCACCTGTCAAGGAAATGCTAAAACTGAACAGATGTGAATCAATGGCTGTGCTCAAAAAGATTTTTAAAATATATAATTAAAAATATACATATATTTTTTAAATGTCTAAATTGAATAAGATCTTGTATAATAGTTTGTGACGTGTAAATTTGATACACGGTATACAGGATATATGATCGCATTTATAAATTTATGATTGTATATATTTTTATTATTTATTTGCAGTGTGTGCAATGTTCACTAAAATTATCTATCAATTAACCAACGGGAGACAGAATGCTATCGAAGTATTGATTTTGAGTTTGAACTGCTATTTAACTCTCCAGTATTCTGTTGGTCATATACATCCATCCATTTTCTATAAACATAATGTTTGGGACTAAATATGCAGGCATGTTCAGTCTGTTAAAGAGAGGATGTTGCTGTTGGTAGACAACCAAAAAAATATATAAAGAAAATTTAAAAGTTTCACATACCACCATATACCTGCGGCTTATAGTCCAGTGCGGCCTGTCCGTGGCAAAAGATGTTTTTTTTTTTTTTTTTTCTCAATTTTTGCTGCTGCCGCTTATATCCCGGTGCAGCTTATAGTCCGGAAAATATGGCAATTATAAATAAATATTTGTCCACAGAAAAATAATGTACATAAAACATCATCTTTTGGAATTACAGTAGAGATCTGCTGGCAAAAATACATCATTAATTGTTCATACATATTTGTCCATAAAAAATGATGAACATAAAGTGTCAGACCCATCATCAATAAGAAATAATTATAAATAAATATTTGTCCACAAAAAATAATTAACATAAATTGTTAGACCTGTCCTCAATAAAAAAAAATGAAAAAAATATTTGTCAACAGAAAAATGGGATATTTGTAGAGATCTCACAAAAGTAAATCATTAACTTGACAGGTAACGAGAAGTGGCACATGACAGGTTGGTTTGAACCATTCTAGTATGGGGGAGAATCTGGATTTTTAAAATAATGAAATTGAATAACCTTCTGAACATGGAATGTTTTACGAACTTAAATTTATGATACATTTAATTAACTCAAAAATTATTTTGGAAGGATTTTTGCTTGTTAGTTTGTTTTATTTAAAATCTCAAGTACTCCCTGGACTTCCTTCAAGTACCCTCAGGGTTACCCATACCACAATTTGAGAACCACTGGCTCATAGAACACCAGTTTGAAACATTCCACTGGCAATATGCTAGGGTATAAAAGAAGCATCCTCAAAAGGCTAGGGCGAGGATCACCACCTTTGGAAAAAATGTGTCCAACAGTTTAAAACCAACTTTTAATAATAAAGAATTTACAGACATATTGTAGGGACAAGAATTCTCGTCTTTTAAAATATTAATAAAAAATAAAATTTGTGTCACTTTTTTATGGAGGGTAGCTGAAACCGTTGACTAGTGTGTATCTCATATTAAGTCAGTTGAGCACTGTAGTGATAAATGTGACCAATGGATGGCAGTGTTGCCATACATACTAAACATACATTACATACATGTAATTCTAAGTAAGGAATGCAAATCAATCTTGCATACGATACTGTCCATGTTTACAAAAGACGTAGCACACAATATTCTGTCACCCTTGAAAGATGAATGAAAACACTTAATATACTGACATTATACAAGTTGCCTTTTCTGATGTTTGGCATTAAAAGATTTAATTTTTTTTATGCGTGCGTAACAATTACATTTAATACAATTTGATATGCAATTTCTTATGCCTTCCTAGTTTTACATTAAAGCTCCTTAAATTTGTTTTAATCATATTCATTGTTAATTTGTTTTATTTCATATGAAACCTCCATTTTCATACCTACTGCCAATCTTAGCAGTCTACACCCCGCCCCCCTCTAACTGTAGTATAGAGGTACAACATTTTTCGGGGGATCACAAACTTTATTTTTATTTTTCAACACATAACAGAGTGCTTTTCAGTCAAGTTGCAAGCCTCTCAACTCATGCTGCGGGACTGAGCGCGCTACCCACCGCACATTTTCACATGCCAGGTCACTCTGTGCTCTGCCAACACCCCTCCCCTGCCAATTTTTGAATGAAAGGTCATCTCTCTTTGATCGCCCCGCTCCACACACACACCCGCCCACATGTAATGTTCAGCACATTTGTCAGATATAATTGCAAAACCGTACTTGTCTGGTTTTTGCCTAATATCTTTAAATAGTGACAGATGTAGAAAAGCAGTAGTTTAATTTTAAGCAGAAGTGCCTTCAATTGAACAAGATTGTGTTATAGGGATATCAGATTGCTTCAGACTCTTAACATCTACCATACTGCACAGGGGCCGGAGATTCTTGCATTTCAGCCACCAAAATGTCAGGTGTGCTGCGGGTGTAAAAGGAAATGCTTTCTGAATGCCCAGCATGACACAACACTCTGCCTAATACCTAAACACTCTAGATGAGCACAAGAATCAAGATGCCCAAACACATGTTCAGTGTCTATGAAAGTAGAGTCCATGGTGCTTAAAAGTATTACTTCAAATATGTTGTTTGTTTGTTTTCATTCTTGTAATGGAAGTGCATCAATAAGTTAAACAAGCAACTTTTAAACGTATAATATAACCACAACACAGTAAGCATTATTCAAGCCACTTTTTGAGCTGACAATGTTTATAAGGCCCTAGATCAAACATTGACAGCTTGGTTTTATTAAACTTTTTAAAAGACGCTTGTCAACTCAGGCATTTCCAAAACAATTGTTTTTGTTTCATATTGAAATGCATTCCGACTTGACGGAAACTCAGCCACTGTATGTTTGCCTAAACATAAACAGACCAACAATTTTTTTTACCAGAATTGGCATTTCTATCGCCACTTCCTATCCAGGTTGTATGCCTTGAATGATTTTTTGGAAAATCTAATGTATCCCACCCCCAGTTAATTTACACTGTAATTATATATATTTTCTTTGCTCCCTCAGGATCTGGGGATATCGAAAGTGGGTCATATGAAGAGAATCCTTCAGGGAACTAAAGACCTGGCCAAGGCTTCCATGGTGGATCTTTAACCTGGAAGCAGACGCTTCCCAAGAGGAGAAACACGCAAGCAATGTTCCCCCTCACGTCACTGGAAAAGATGGCGATTGGATCCATGACTCGTGTTGCCAAAGTCGAGGAAGAAGAGGGAAGGGTGTGAAGAATCTTCACGAAAAGTGATTTCCTTGAAATTAACAAACACACACAGTGGGATGCAACCAGTGTGGATTTGTTGTTTGACTTGTGATATCTAATAAGTAGCAAAAGCAGGACTTGCTTGTTTGGGGATATCTTTCTGGTTAATATTGTTGTTTAAAAAAAGTTGGGTGAACCTCTGGAAGCAGTGGTGCTTCATTCAACAATGGCATGTTCCACATTCGCTTGTTTAAGGTTTAATTGCATGATTTAGTGTCTTCAACTTTTGTCGTAACACTTGAACAAGTTAACTACAAGTAAGTATTATCAGTGCCATATATGACTACTGAGAGTGCCCTTTCCTTTTTCGTGCGCATTAGGGAGTTTTAATTTATTTTGTTAGCATGACAATGGTGTGGCAAAGATATTCATCCAGTGCCATATCTTGTGAGTATTTTAGCTTAAAAAAAAAAGCATTGTAGGAGGATGTTGTGCGGAGGTTTTAACGCTATGTGTGTGTCCACATGGTTTGCGGGAGGATAAAATGGGAAACCAAAGTGAATGTTACGAGAAAAACGGTCAACTTTTTTCTTTATTGGCGCTCGCCAGGTTTCATTTTTCAATTTTTTTTAAGAATCGACAAGTCTTGCATGAGCAAAATATGTCATTTCAACACGTCTTGGAAATAATACGTAATTTGAACAAAATCTAAAGTATTCTCAACTGAACAAAAAAATAATTTGACTCTTTTCTTGAATATTGTTAATCCTGAGTGAAGTGCAGCGTGACTGCTGAGTCAGGTTAGACCCGATGTTGGTATTTGGCACCTAAGAGATGGAGGTCTGCTCCGCTGTAGGGGGTAGTCAAAATTCTATCATAGTCCATCAAAGTGGCTCCTCTCATCTTAATGTGATCTGCAAATTGCACCATGACAGTCTTGAGCGCACTTCGGCGCCGTGACACATATGCAGAAATAGAAATCACAATGCCTGCCCCAATCAAATTTACCAAAACCAAGTTAGACCTTGCGGTCTGTTCTGCACTTGGACATAGTCTAAGCATACAGAAGGTTTAAAAATTGTCACTGCCAAGCGCATCTCCAACAATGCTCACTCTGCTGCACCGCCACGGTCAGAGGCCTGGCTACCAAATTGCGCTTGCACAAATATCAAGACCGTCAGTATTTGCGCCCTGCTGCAGATGTTTTTTTTTTTTTTTTTTTCCTGAATTGTCTATATATATATATATATATATATATATATATATATATATATATATATATATATATATATATATATATATATATATTTTTTTTTTTTTTTTTTTTTTTTACTTCAAGAATTAAATATTTCTAAAATTACCCTTAAATGCAAAAACACCCTGTCATCATATGAAGAAAAGTGTTTTTGTGTATTTATGCAGTATTTTTTTTTTAACTTCTTGCCTTATGTAAGTGCAAATTCGTAAAAAGGTTAACGGCTCACCTCGACTTTTTGGCAAATGAGCACATTTAAGAAACACTAATGCAATTATTTGTTTTTGTTGTTTAAAATAGAATTTAAAAGTCATCCTGTGGAACACTGTGGGTATGAATTTTGTTTTTAGAATTATTAGTTTCTTTAAAATTGGTGGCATTACAGGGTCTCTAGCTAAATTTGTAAATACTGTATACGCACTGTCTACATTACAGTATACCGATGTATGCAAGCCATGTTTGTTACGTGTTGTTTTTCAGTAAGTGACTGACATTACATGCATGTGTCAACACATTGGATTGTGTGTTTCTGACACCGTGACACTTGTTGTCTCGTGCATGATGGTGACAATGCTGTCGTGATGAAATCAGGTGCAATATTTCGATACACTTTCAGTGGCACACAATCAGCTTCCCCCCTTACATATTTTTCTTCCAGTGGTGCTTCCATGATGAAATGTTAAAATAGGTTTGCTTAAGTGATTAAGTGCGGGCTGGCTCAACAATTTCGCTAGTATATCATTTGTGTGGTTAAGATATCGCTACAGTTGCCAAATGTTATTTCACAATGCTTTATTTGTTTTCTTGCTTCTGATTTGATCAGGATTATCCCAAAAATGGGAATGGGGCCAAAATTAAGTTCCAGACCCACCTGCATATACAGGTGAAAATCAGTGATTAAAAAAAAGGTCCTTATAATTTCTTCCTCAACACATGCCACATGTCTTTATGCATTTTTTTTGACAAAGTTCTGACATTTATTCCAGTTGTTAAACAACGTTTATGCTACACATCCAGTATCGGTGGATGCCTGGTGCAATAAATTGTGGTCGTCTGGGAGCATTTATTTGCAGTTTTGAATCATATCATATCCCACTTACATTTATTAGTACATTGATGAACATTGACTCACAGAGAGAAATTTCATTCAGCAGTTACTAGCCAAAGATGAAAACGTAACCACTAAATTATGCATGGTTCTTTTTGTTTTTGCCCCCCCGCCCCCCTTTTGCATTACTGTGGTTTGGTTGCCTTTTAATCCTGAACATTTTATGCATCAAAAGTGTCTGCTGGATTTCAGTCTCACATTTCAAGGCGAGCAAGCACTTGCCATGTGGAAGCTGCCATCTCTACAGTATATTGTCTGTAAATAATGCTGCAAACTGCCTGGTTTTGTCCAAACTAATCATGCAAAAGGACCTGTCAGTTGTTTTTTTTTAAGTAATGACAAAAGTTTTATTTGTTTACATTGTGTTTACAGTTTTAATTTGTAAGAACTATAAATCATCTAAGGAAGATATTTATTGCCTAAGGTATATGCGTGCATTGTGTTCTCACATTATTAATAGAATGTTGTCTGTCGCCTGTATTGCTATATTGAATGAGTTGGGTGAAAAAAATAGTTTATTAATAATAATAATAATGATAATAATTTTTATGACTACTAAGTGACTGTTTTCTGTGCCTTTTTATGGTTAGAAAATGCATGATTAGTTATATTTATTATATACAGATTTGAAGTCACTGAGATGTGTATTTTTGTACTCTGGGTATAAATACATGGTTCAGCTTTTTGGTGTACAATTTGCAACGGTGCCTTACAAGAGGCTACCAATACAGTACATATCTCTTCTTCAATTAAAAAGACAAAATCAAAACATTTGTTGTCATTTCTAAGTTCTTTGAATATGCTTTTATGTGCTACTCATGTATGAAGAGAAAGATGATTTTATCTGGGCATTTTTTTTGGAAACCAATTCAGCAGTGGTTTCGGTTTTAAATGTGGTATCATGAAAAGACAAGGACCCAAAGAAGGCCTGAAACCAACAACATAAGGAAGTCATCATCAAGTCAACAAATGGGAAGAATTTTGTAATTTAACGAGCATGTATATCGTTTGATCTCTCATATGGTTTGAACATCTTTATTATATTACTTAATTGGCTCTTAACTATTAGTTTTTACTGTTCTCATTCAAAACTACAGACCAGGCCTCCCCTGTTCATGTTTCACCATAATGAAAAAAGATCAGTCAAAGTAAATCTAATGATACAAATGAAACTGGTTCAACTATCAAATGAGTATTAGATCAGCTCTTCAAGTTATAATATGTAAGATTTACATTTTAACATGTAAATGTATAACTTTAAGATTGCATTAAAAAGTAGTAATAGACCTCAAGAAAAAAAAATAATTGTTCCATGGGAAAAAAAAATGTCTTATTACTTAATTATTAGTCTCTCAAAAGAGACAAAAACAAACAAAAAAAACATGGTAAATGTTATCCGGAATGTTACATAAAAAAAAAATAATAATAATAAAAATAATTTTTAAAAAAAGAATACGATGTCATGAATTCAAGAGAATGTGAGAGTAAATTTGCAACAAATTCATACAATTACAAGAGCAGAGTGATACTTGCAAAAGTTGTAATGTTATATTGAAACCAAATAGACAATGTCAGATGAATAAAGTGCCAGTATGAAAACTGAAGTAATGTTGCGAGGAGGAAATTAATACTTAGAGAAACAAAAATAAAAATCAATTTCCAGGGGAAACAACAGTAAAAATTAAAAATAATGATCATAATAATAATAAGATAAAGCAAAAGTTGTGCTCATACATTTCTAATTTTATTGTAACGCTTCTAATATTAATGCACATCTGAGATGCCTTTCCTTCACAGGATGCCTCTCCTCCTTGGCGGTGGTCAAACAAGCTACCAATGGGCTAATTAAAGTGGAAAAGGTGACAGTCACTAAGTTTAATAAGCTAAGTTAAGAAATTGAAAAAAGGCAGGCATGATCTAGTCAAATAAGCACAGAACCCTCCCCCCCCCCCTTTTTTTTTTTGCTTGTGCTTGGTGGTTGTGTATGTGTATTTTTTGTGTTCACAAGTGCATTTTATTTTATGAAACGATGACTGTAAATGGCACTGGAAAGAAACATTTCAGTCAAATCTGAGAAGTGTGTAGATTCAAAATATATTCAATCAGAAGTTAAGAAAATGTCTATGCTATTGTAGGTCATAGTTATTTCAAATACCACGAGTCAGGCACAGAGTTAAAAGTAATTAATATCAGCAAAAGAAATAACCTATACAAGTATCATACATTATATTGAAAATTATGTTTAGGAGCATAAATAGTCTAAACTCTACATAAGTGTTGAATGTTTAAGTAAGGGAAAACCAAAATGTAACAATTATTTGTGCGAGAAACAGTTGTAGGATATGTCAGGAAGCAAAATCAAAGTAATTTTTCGAACGATGCTTAAATTGTAACTACAGAAGTGAAAACGGAAGAGGTACCATCCACAGTACTGAAGGACTGTAAATGAAGGACCCGCAAAAAAAAAAAAAAAGGTTAAATGCCTACTTGTGCAACGCAAAAAAATGTTGCATTGTTAAAGGCTAACAATCAGCTTTGAGCTATAGCTTTTTCTTCAACCCTTATAATACACAAAACATGTAAATCATCACAAGTCCCTTTTGCCAATATGAATGTCTGTAAAACTGGAAAAAAATGATAAAACGCTGCAAAATTTGAATTGAGCAATTATGTAATGGCCTCAGTGAATAAAAAATGTGTGCAAAAGATTTAAAATTGTAAGATCATATCAAATCCGACTTAAATTTATTACTGATACTACTGAATCCGCGTTTTTCTTGCGTGTGACGTATCCGTGCTGTTTATCGGCATTCGATTGGCGATGTCTCAAAGAACTGTCGTTTCTTTTCAGACAGTACTGCGAAGGGAATGGGGAGTTGGGTTGCGTTTACAGAAATTGGTAAAACTTCAAACGACTTCTCGTGCATGATGTTAAAAACGCCGATGGCACGTTTCGGATCCAAATTACGTTTGTGTCCCTTTACGATGATGACATAATTTCGTTGCTCTCATAATTTGCTCTGCGGAGGCGAATTAACACATTGTTCTGTTTGCGTTCTTCTTTAAGGGAAAATGACCCAACTCATTTTCTGTCCGCGAATGGTGCACAGTGGTAAGCGTCTCCACTGCTGGTAGTCTAACAACACCACCCAGCATCAGAGGTAAATAAAACGTAAACATGTGCGTGGCGATGTTTTTCATCACATGTAGCGATCGTTTACGGTTTTATGGGCACCTCAAGCGTTGACGTTTGTCTGCTTATTTGTCGCTAGTTGCGGCGTTTGGGTGACATCACGGCGTTCGATAACTGCGGCCTGTTATTATCTCTGCTAGCTCACTTGATTGACAGTCTGTCAACAATCACTCGTCACATTGAAAAAAAAATAAATGATGTGGGTGTTTTGGTGCAACCATATCAGAGTAATTTTAGTTATTTATAGTTATTTATCAACGTCCGTGCTCGTGTTTATTGCCAAGCGGACAATCGCATCAGCATCCACAGTCAGTTTGAGGCCACAGGGTGTAACATTAGCTATTTTCGCCTTACATTTTTAATTGAAGCTTATTAATTAATACAACGTTCAGTTCAGTCCACTTCATGCAAGGAAAACTAACTAAGAGCCTGCTCTTTTCCTTTTTGTTATGAATACAATGTAAATACTAGCAAATGCAGTCATTTTGGCAAACGAAACCAAATAATTTGTTTTAAAATGGTATTACTGTACTCCCTATCTTTATGTCTGTGTGTACGTGTGTTTTTAATGAACCACGTTAATCGCGGGGGACCTTCCCATCGTATACAGGAAGAAAAATCCTCGCCACGAAGGCCTTGTGAATGTGTGTTTTTTTTTTTTTTTTAATAGACTTTACATGATCAGGATTTCTGGTTCTAATCACTGAGAAGTGAGTTAAAAGGTTATTACGATCCGAACATACTTACTACTGTAAATACAAGGGTTGGACTCCAGTTAGTGGTCATTCAAATTGATGTGTGTTCGCCAATAAAATCAAATGATGAATCAGAATTTAGGAATCAAGTGAGTGGAAATCCTAACATATTGTCAGCAGGAATGGTTGAATGAATGTTTGCAAACTGAGGCATTCAACCGGACAGACAAACCCTCCTAGGTGAGCGTAACACTGCCTTGCTGTTGATTTAAAACTTTACTGGGCCAGTGTACAGCAAGAGATTCTGGAGCAGAAATGGGCAGACTGTCAGCACTGACGGATGTTTGTTTGCTGCAATTTTTACTTCCATTCATTATAATATGGAATCACTCTGCGCCGCTTGGCTGACTATATGCTGTTAAGTGTGTGTGAACTGCCTCATTTAAGTTCACAGTTACAACTCTCGGCAGCATTACTGGGAATGTCATTGTTTGTGCTCCTTTTCAGGGTCCTGGTTAAAAATAATATGAAACATGCTAGTGAACATGTTTTCATTTATCAGTAGAAGGACAAATTTGGTTGACGGACTGATTTACAATTTTCTGCATGAAAAGATGAGAGGATGAGAGGATTTCATCTGTGAAGCCCTTTGAGACTTAGGTGATTCAGGGCTATATAAATAAAATTTGATTGATTGCTTGATTGATGAGAGGATCGACGTTGTCTTGACAACCCAGCAAAAAAAATGTAATGTGCCCCCCCTCTTTTCTGGGGGTTAAAATAAGTAAAACTAGAGAAGAAAACCTGTTTGTAGTTGCGTAGACCACAACGCAGACAGTCTTTGCACACAATAAAATATTTTCAAAAAGAATGTTGATTGATGGTCACAGCTTCATTTTAGTCCTCTGAAGAACATGTTGTGTTCACAGGTGAGCGGCCTTCCCTTGGTCGCCATGGATGCTTGCGCGCGCATTCGAGGAGCATCAATAAAGTCCAGATCTTCTGTCAGAAAAGAGGTGAGCGGGGTAAATCAGTTTATGAAACATCGCAGATTTGGGTTTTAGGAAAAGTCGGTGACACAAAACTATACTTACCTTTGAAGTAGTGTTACTGATGCTACCAACACTTTAGTGCCAAACCTCACAGTATTTGTGTGCATCCTTTTGGAGGGTAAGTAAAGCATGGTCATATTAGATGATGTGTAGTTTGCATTAATTTATCATTAGTTTCACATTAACACGAAGTGACGGTATGATAGTTGCAAAATGTTTTACTGTCACATGAATTGTCTGCAACAAGCAGTGGCTGGCAAGATTGGTTAATTATTGTATACAACTTAAAAGAAGATGTTTTAAACCCAATAGTAATATAGTAATATAAACACTAAAAAAATATAAATATATAACAATGATAAAAACATAAAACACAACTCTGCTTTTATGTGAAAGTTAGTTTGTTCAACGCATACTACACTATCACTCATAACGAGTTCCTGTCTGGCCACCCTATCATAGGTCATTTTACAGGAATGTGCTGTTTTTTTTCTTTCTTTTATTGTTTTTTACTATAAAACAATGTAAGTAAGACTGGCCTACAACCAGTTCAATTCAGACCTGTCTAATTGAAAATGTGTGGAGCATTATGACACAAAATATGAAAACAGAAGCTCCAGAGAGAGCTTCCATTGCCCTCAGAATTGCGCCAAATGCATTGTGCGCAATAGAAACTGGGTTTGGAAACAGAAATTTCGAAAACTTTTCAAATTTCGCAAAAACATTGAGGTGGTTTATGAGCTGTGTCGAAATAGAAGTATTTCGCAAAAGTATAGCGGGAATGCTTTATTTCCCCCGCATATTTACATCATGCTTGGGAAGTCTCAGGACAACATCCATGTTATCTTTAATCGTAGAAGTTTTGCAACCAACTCTGGCCATCTATCCTTCATAAACAAATCTCTCACTTGATCTTTGTCTGTGCATATTTGTGTGTTTGACTGACTTTTCTTCCTATTTGTCTGGTTCTGGTGCAAAATAGGAAGCATACGTTTTATTTTCCATCCCTTTGGCGCCGGTGTGCCTGGTTTGGTTCGAGTTTAGACTGGCCTTTCAGTAGGCTTGTTCAAATCTTTCAGCACGGTGGTGCAGTGTTGCACACGCACACCTGTACAGGCTGTGCGCGAGCGCCTCAGAAGAGAAACAATCTGAAGTGGAAATAGAATAGAAGAATAGAAACACCTACAAATCAGAATTGGTCTTGTTTGAATTTGTAAAAATATAGCTTTTGATATTAAGAAACTAATGCAAACACAGTTTCTCTTTTTTGAGTGTTGAACAATGAGTGTTGTTATAAGGAAAGATGATGGAATACTGGGGCGGAAAAATGACAATGCCTTAGCATTTTTGGAGCGCGATCCAGGTGGGTCATTCTGTCAGAAATCACACACAAAAAAAAAGATAATAATTAACCTGTCCATCTCAGCATTGGACAAATAAAACTTAATTTATTCATTATATTTATTGTAATCAGGAATAATTCTGATGTGCTATTTACCTGTACATTTACCTTACATTCCCACTTACTGTACCTAGTCTCTGGAGGTAAATAAAGTAAATGAACCCTGCGTGCACACTATCTGGACTTATTACCTAATACTTCTAATTTGATCCCCTGTTTACTTCTGATCCATGACCATCCACTTATGTGTGCAGACTGTGCGTGACAATGGAGCACAGTTTGCCAAGAGCCTCTTGCGGAGCAGAAAGGATCTTTGCAATATCAACCTGGATGTCCCCTCCAGAGACATCACAAGAGTGACAGAGGTTTGTCTCATGCAAGCATGCAAACGTACATGCTCTACATACGTTGATTATGTACAAAAGCAAACAATTGTTTATTTTAATCAACCAGTATTTGTTATGGGGTATTTTAAAGCATCTGAAGTGGAAAATTCAGTAAAGAGGGGGGCCACTTGTCACCTAGCTACTAACATGAACCATTTTATATCTCCTTTCAGATTCATTTTGTGTGTCTTCCTGGTCAGAATGAAGGTGATGATGCTGTTGATCAGGTACTTTTAAACTTTCTTAAAATTGATAATCACCAACTACTCTGCCCGTGGAAGCCACCCTTTTCTAAGTAGACCCCGAGTTCGAGCTAATTTCAATACACACAAGTTGCTGTGAAGTTGCATCCGAGTTTAAGTAGCATGACCTGCCAAATTATGTTCTTTAAAATACGACAATTATTTGACTGTGGAACTCTGTCTGTCACATATTGGCACAGATTTGTTCATATCTTACCTTTTCTGGCTTCTCTATAAAATGTGAATAAATACTGGGTTTTCTTGTTATGACTCTGATGCAGCAATTTCACATGATGTCTATATGAAAGGGGGCGACTAGTTGAAACATTGTGTGATGCATGTGCATGGTTTGCACATGACAGTCACTGGATCCATTATGCAACTATGTATTCTATGCTTTTTTTTGAGGCCCTAAAGTCCCTTCCGGCTGGGCTGTGTGAAATGCTCAGGACCTTCCACATCCAAGGTCTGAGGAATAATGAAGTTCAGCTGTTCAAAGACCTGCCCAGATTGACAGATCACAAGGACACTGGGCCTCAAGTAAGTTGAAAAAAGTGATCCTGTAATCAAACCGCTTATCACTGCTTGAAAAATAACCACGTCCAATACCATCCCATTTTCAAAATTGTTAATAAGTTTTTTTTCCCCCTGAACCTTCAACACACAGTGTTGGGTAAAGGCCATGTGTGTGCTACGCAACAACCCCGGTGGTGGTGGGCAACCCTCGGCTAGCGTCGCATCATTGACAGGCCTACTTGGGTGCTACATCACTGGCGTCCGCTATGCTCTAGAGCTGCAAAACCACCACAGGGGTGAGGCGAGGCAGTCGGAGGAAGACGATACCAACCAGTCCATCTCATCCATTGAAGATGACTTTGTCACTGCGGTAGAGAATCTCGAGGATGACGAAATTGGAGAGAACCCATGTAAGGTTTAATGCTTAGGTGAATTTAGAACCTTTTATATAAAGATGCTTTTGATCTCGGCAGCTCGCTGCACAATTTCTTCATCTAGTGGCCCAGGGTCTTTATTTACTCAAACGCAAAGGAACATTAAATTATAACGTTTAAATATATTAAACTAATGTTTTTTTTTTCCTGCCAAATAAATTATCCTTTGAAATATATGTATCTATCCATTTTTCTGCACAGTGCAGCAAACCTCCACATAGTCATGCTTCAGCTCTTGCTAATCCACACATGTAAGAAATTGCTTTTTTTCCCACCTGTTTAACCCTACAGCTGTAGAGTTTATTTCAGAATTTTTACTGAAATCAATAGATATAACGAGACTCTCGTCACATCTGTTGTACTGTACTCTGGTATGACCCGTCGGGCATATGATAACAGCATCACTGCTTCTAATTTCAGCTTTACACATGCCACATTTGCTCTATAGTCAGTAGTGTGTGTTGTTCTCTAGATGGCACTGCAGCTCTTTGAAGTGTGTGTAGTGCGTTATGAAACACAAGTTTCGCGGAACACAAGTTACACTGAAATAGTTTGTAAAGATTGGGAAAATAGTGGATTTATTATTGTCATATTATTTTGTCTTACCTCTTTTTTTCTTTTTCTTCCTTTTCTGACTGCTTTGAACACCTGAAGGTTATCGGCCTCTCAAAAGACGTGACGTGGCATCACAGACAGTCCCTGCCCACAAGAGACGAAAGGAAATAACTCGGTCCCACACTATAACCAGCTCGTCTTCAAAAAAATATGCAGCCAAACACAAGCCAGGCCCAGAGGTTTCTGTTACAGTCCAGAGGTCTTCAGGCATGGACACTCAGTGGACCTATTGCAGTCCAGGAGCTCGTCTGTCCTCGCCAACAGTTCAAATCAGTGAATCTGAGGAGTCAGACTGCTCCAGCCCAAGCCCTATAATTTTCCTGGATGAGGTCGGCTACCAGAAGAGCATGCTGGCCAAATTGGACATCCCTCAGGTGCCAGGAGGTCCCAGAGAAAGGGTGGAAGACTCTGACTCGGAAGTGAGTGAATTCTTTGACAGTTTTGACCAGTTTGATGACCTGGAAGACTTCAGTACAGAGAGTGGCACTCTAATGCTGCCAGTGGATGACAATGCCACAACCACAAAGACTAAAACCGCAGAATTGACCACTGGTGGCTCAGCTTCTAAATTTGTCTCCAAAGGCTGCTCAACAAAGGGGATGTATCCTCATTGTTTTGATCAACCAATTCTTCCAGCCAATGTGAAAAAGCCCACTCCCCTTAAGCCAGGCTCCCCCTATGGACCTCACTCTGAGATGCCTGACTCCCCACGCCCAGTACAGAGTCCCTCTGAAGATAATGGTGGTCCACTCTTCAGCCCTGTCAACTCCTCTGCCTTTAGCCCCCTGGTAGAATCAACTGGGGTGCTGGAATATTTCTGGAAGAAAAATGAGGATGGGAGCGACAGCAATGAGTTACGGAAACCTCGCGATCTATGCTCTCTGTACAAGACCTACTCTGACTTTGCCAGCAGTCTCTCCAAAGAAATTCTTGGATCTGTCTGCGGCTACCAATCCGCGTTAGATATTAATGACAACAAGAATCTCAGTTGTGTTTGCCACAAGGAATTCACTAACACCTCGGGCTACACGATGAAACTGTCAGAAATCCAGGAGACTGTAACAGTTGCCAAGTTACAGAAGACATCCCAGTCCTTGAAGGATGGTATCCAGAGGTTTGCTGCGGACCTTGTAGAAATGAGCCTGGGCAGCGCTTTGCGGGACCTCCAAAAAGGTGTGTCTACTTGTACCACCACTTTGTGTCACCTGGCTGCTCGACTCACCTCCTCAGTATTTCAAATGGCCTTCCAGGAGATTGGCATGCGGCAGGCTTTTGTCTTGAAGGAGCGAGCAGTGAATGGGTTAGCAAACTTCTTGGTTGGGGAGGCGGTATCTGGTGCGCTGAAAGAATTCTTGAATGTGAAAAAGCAGATTTTCCAGAGCACAGTAACACAGTTTGCGACAGATTTAGCTGAAGAGTTGGTATTCGAAGGTATTATGGAGGTGTGTCAGTTCTCTCACCCTTCTACACCTCTAACTCCAAGTGATTGGTCTTTTGGCCAGGGGCATGAAGAAGGAGAAGATGAGGAAGAGGAAGTGGTTACTTCCTATGCTTCAGACCTGTCCGAATCAGTTATCCAGGAGGCGTTCATCGAGCTTTCTCAGGCTGAAAGTACCTTTACTAGCCAAGCAGCCATCAGTGTTTCTCCAGACAACATTTGTTATGTTAGTGCAGACAATATGAGTGCTCACACCTGCAGCACATTTGCTAACCAACAACTTTCCAATGCAACCTCAGTGGATGTTCCAGGGACCTCAGGAGAGGGTCCCCTCTGCACAGTAAAGGAAGCTATTTTCACTGTGTCAGGGATGGCCAGCTGTATCCCAGTGCCCCAAGCAGGCCAAGCAATCACATGTCTAAAGGATCCTGAATACCAGCACGGTTCCAGCCGAACAGATACCTCCCAGTCCAGTCCTAAAAGAATAACAGTATTTGCCTCTGATAACACTACATGTACAGAAACACATATTTACAGCCATGAAACTCAAATGCTAACCCCTGGAAAAGACTGCACCCTGGGAAAGTTTCCATTCCAAAACTTTTCTGGTAATATGGCGGACATAATAGTGACTGAAGCCTCTGAGCTTGTAAGTTCCTCTAAAATGAAGAAAGGTTTGGATGGATGTCCTGCTTTCCTTGCAAAACCAGTCCTGGGCCAAAGAGATACTCTGAATGTGCCAAATGCAGAGATTGGCGGGCAAAAGAAAATGTCTCATTCTGTGGATGATGCAACTGCAAACTCTGGTCAAAAATCTGGTCGGACACCCGGCACTCCTCCGTCTACCCCCCAGCAGCCAAGTGAAGTATCCAAGGAGAAACAAATAAAACAGTTCTCCAAAAAGTTAAAAACCAAGTTGGCCAAGGAATTTTCCCCAGCCACCCCTCCTCCAACACCACACAATCACCCAGAGACTGGCCTTGGGCCAACAGAAAACAGTCCAGAGGCAGACAAAACAGAGTTTATGTTAAAATTGATGAGATCACTTTCTGAAGAGGTAGATGGCAATGAGGATGAAGAGGAAGAAGAACTGCCAGAAGACCCCAGTGGAAGTTGCACCAACAAAACAGTCGATTCAGAAGGTGTCCCCCAGCAAGTGAGACATTTATCATCTCGCCGGCTGTCCAACAAGGAAGCTTTCCATTATGCAGAGCAGTTGGCTTGTCATATAGTCTCAATGGCAACAGAGATAGACATTCTGGAAGTGGGTGATGAAGGTGGGGAACTTGCTGATCCAGGTGAGAAAAGGCAAGACAGTGTGGCTCATTTCTCAGAGCAAACTTTGAACACGTTGTGGGTGTATGCTGGGGAGGTAGCTGGGGAAGTAATCAATGACGTGAAGAGGATGGTAACCTCTTTCCAACATTGCTCCCAACACGGTTCTCCCAGAAGAAAGAGTGGAGACCATCCATGCTTGGGTTGTTTGTATCACCACCAACATCACTTTCCAAGTGGCACAGATCAGAACAGGGAATGGAGGGTGGAGAAAGTGACCGAGCAACTGTCCAAGAATATCCTGTCCTCTGTTTTCCGCCCACCTATCCCATTGTTGAGTAGTTCCAGCTCGGGATTGTCTTCAACATATCCCAGCTGTGAGAGTGTGACAGATGAATATGCCGGCTATATCATTAGGGTACTAAAAAAGGAGGGTGGCAATCAGGAGTTGGTCTTAGATCAGTATGCTAGTCGTCTAGCTTACAGGTCTATCAAACAAGGTTTGGCTCATGCGACTCGCAAGATTAAACAAAGATCCTCCAGCGCTCGTCTTCGTCCCTCAAAGTCGTTACCAGATGAATGGAAGGCATTTGGTAATGACGCCTCACTATCCAAAGACATTGTGGAATCAGTGGTTTGTCCTTCATGTGACGATGCACAGTGTAGTTGCAAAGAAAAACGGGGCCATAGGAACTGTGTTGATCTGGTAAATTTTGCAGAATCTTTAGCGTACAGTATCACTTGTGATGTCACCCGAACACTTCGTATGTCGTCTGTACGACTCCCCAAATCTCTCACCGACTCTTGTCTTTATAAGAAATCAAAACTTGAAAACATGACAGAGAGCATCATTAGGAACTCATTCTCTTGCCCTCTACTTTCCAAGGATAGTAAACCTAGACATTACCACAGCACGGGAAGCTTGCTTGATGGTGGCCATAACAGTAGGATGATGCAGGTCATCGAGCACTACGCAAAAAAAATAGTTGAGGATACTCTAAAAATTAGCCTGGCTTCAGTAGGGCATTCATTCCAAGATCATCAGAGGACTCCCGGCCCAGACAGACACTCACATGCTCACAGGCTGTCTGAAGTGATGATGCCGGATTCCGTCCAGGGACAGAAGACCTGCCGTTACTGTCAGGCTCTGGATTGCTCTTATTGCACCAAACTGAGTCGCCATTTCCACCAGTCTATACTGCAGAGAAGGAGAAAGGGCTCAGAGTATCATACTAGACCAGAGCACCTCCAAGGGCTCGAGATTCCTAAAATTCATATCGACCTGGAACACAGATCGGCATTTGCAGAGCAAATGGTGTCTACGGCGATGGAAAATGCCAAAAGGGAGTTAAGCAACACAAGCCTTAACGCAGACAGCGGCATTGGTCATGATGGAACCAGCTACGCAGAAAGCCTCACTGCTGAGATTATGACCTCTGTACTAAACGTCTGCCAAGCGTCCAGTGTAAGGTACAAACAAGAAGACATCAGTATATTTATGCATGTTCTGCCTGTCTATATAACTAATGTTTATGAAGCATTTGAGGGTCCTACCTCCCTTGCAACAAAACTGTAACAATAATACCCCTCCAAGTTAAAATCAGTCAAAATACAAAGTATGGTTGAATTGCGTGGTTCTCTGAAAGTATGGTCCAGGAAGGTCACATGATCGCCCGAAAATGAACTTTTTCAAAACATAATATACTGTAAACTCACTTTTTTCCCCCAAGTATGAGTGTGCATTATAAATGGAAAATGAGAAATTCTTCTTTTCTTTTAACCCATTTAAGCCCAAATTGTTCCTGGACATGAAAACATCCCAACCATATGCCATTGGTAACCATTTGAAATAATCAAGAACTTTAAAAAAAAAAAAAAAAAAGTGAAATAGTTGATCAAAAGGTGTGTTTTTTGACCTGTCACAACAATGTAATTACTGATTGTGCAAATACACCAAACTAATTTGAGTACGTGCAAATGCATATATCATCTTAAAGATCATGTATACGAAAAATCTTTGTTTTATGTTTATTTTAACATATTTTACTATCCTTTTGTTTGGGAGCTTTGAGTCTGTCATCTACCTCTCGAAGCGCAACCACAAAGTAAACAGCTCTGCTAATGTGACAATATTTTCTAAACATGTGACGTTGCACACATTTCATCTACATTTTTTAATGTTTCAGTACATCATAAAAAATGATTGAAAAATCATTTATAGAGCTTCATAAATAGAATTTTCTTTACAGTCACTTTTGTGACCGATGTGTTGAAATGGGTTCATCCAACACCATCCGTCAGCCACATAAGACAAGTTTTGACGCACAGATGTGCATTTTTATATCGGCCGTATTCTTACTTACAATAATTACTGTTATGTACAAGCAAGAAGATTGATGTCAGTTGGCTATTAGCAGCCTGTGCCTGTTGCAACTAACAGCAGCTTGTGTTAGCTGAGGTTGTTAGACATTAGTTTCAATTAAAGAAGCGAGCAGACAGAACCAATGTCCGAGTCCATCGTTTTTCACACACAGGAATATTACTAAAACGGAGGGGAAACGGAGCTGATTCATTTAAGAGTAGCAAGGTATGGAGCTGTGTACGCCGGTTAGAGAACATTGAAATGTATTCCTTTTGATTCGTTTATTAATTGTGATGTTTTGGCATGTACATACAGTCATAAACTTGGAACACAGATGGTGCGCAACGTTGGGTGGCAAAATGACCTCAAGCCGTGTTGCGAGGAAAAGGAAAAAGAACTGCTTCGAGTACATTCAACATTACACTGACCATTCGCTGTGTCGGATGTCTGAACAACAAATACTGTATATCTTACATATATATCTTATGAATATGAACTCTAGAAAATATGAAGAATTTACAAAGATGAGATTTCCTCTTATTTTGGTATAGTTTTTACACTGTTGGCACACTGTTGGTATATACGCAATAACATAGAAAATACCAGAATTTGACCCTAAAATTAAAGGTGCGTCTTAGAGACCGGTGCACCCTATATACATGCTATGTTACAGTATGTTCTCAATCAAATCTTCCTGCAATATCCCGTGAACACAGTTTACTCAGCCCTTTGCAAGCGATTGTTTTCATTGCACTGACCATGAAACACCTATTTTAACCCCTAACAATTATTTTTGTACTTCGAACAGTTTCACTACTTTTCTATAAAGATATTCAGATTTTAAAGAAGTTACAAACGACCAATTATTTGTTGAAAATTACCTCCGAATGGTCAACATTGGCCATCATGTTACTCTCGAGGCAGGGTAAGTCCAATCCAATGACCAGCATTCGCTTTGCAAATGCGTCATACCTGCAGCTGAACTCCGTGTCTCATCCTGCTGATTCACACACAGAATACATTGAAGAAATAGTGCATGCAACTAATGTGAAAAAAAAAAGAATTTTATTTCTGGCTTTTCCTGTATAACTGCACTATGCTCGACACAAAGTTCATTTAACCACTGTAGAATAAACAAGTATTTTAAAAATGTTTATCATCTTTGCATAAACATGCAATATTGGAAGTAGTAAAACCAGGTGACTGATTCTTAAAAGAAATTGTATTCTTAAGGGAAAGGTATTGCCTCTCGACGTGGATCAAGCCTTTGAGCATCCAACCGGATAATACTTAGTGAGAACCACCCAAATGACCACTTCAATCTGCACGAAATTTAATTTATTCTGGAGAAATTGTCTGTTTGTTTTTTTGGTGGGGGGTATGGCCTTTTTGGGGTTTGGTTTTTGTGATGTGCTTCAAAAAAGGGTTAGGGTTAGTAACATTATAATTAACATTATGAACAGATGTCATATGTACTGTAGAAGCTAATTTGAAGGTCCTAATCATCGCACATTGACAAATGCTTTTAAAAAATTGGTAGCCAGGAGATACTCATTCTGTGTTGTTTTTATTTTTTGTCACATTGCGACAATCAAGCATGGCTGTCCCATGATTCATTTTTCCAAAACTCATAAACAAGTAGTCCTCATGGTCCTCCAGATTAATCAAGGGGTTTTCATATTTATCTTAATTCCTCTTAATTTCTGCTTTAAAAATTCATCATCGGTAATCACATACTGTATATTGCAATTTTGACATTTGTCTTTTGACACCTTCTGAAATTACTCTATTTTTGCGTGTAGCTCTCCAGGTAGGGAAGCAACAGAGTCCACTGTGTCCCAGCAGTTGAGTGTCGGAGACGATAGTGTGGGCAGCTGGTCTAACCTTAGCTTTGAGGATGACAACAGCAGCTTCCTTCACCTCAGTGACAGGTATACATCCTGCATCATGTACAGCATTACAGTACATAACATATACTCCATAGTATGTCTATTATATATTTGCCTGTCTGCCGACAGTAGAATTTCTGCCAAAGGTTTTCATTCAATCGTCATTGAATTAAATGGTGAAACCAAAATGAATCCATACTAGAGATTTGAATAAAGCTGCTATTCCTTTGAATTTTTCTCCCTCCTGTCTAGTTTTAAGTTTTACTCGCAGGGTTGTCAAACTCATGTTAGCTCAGGAGCTACAGTATTTGGAGGATAGTCTATTCTCAATTGGGTTGGACTGGTAAAATTATGGTATGTAACTCGAAAGTAATTAGTGCCACTTATATATGGATTTTTGCTATGCGTGCCGGACTGTCATGTTAAAATTTATTTATAAAGCACTTTTAAAAACAACTTCAAAGTGCTGATCAAAATGCTGTACAGTTACTAAAACGCAAATTATAAAACACAAATATAGCAAACACAGCAATAAACTCAATTTAGACTAAAATCAATATAGAACAAAAGAGAAGGTCAAACAGACATCCAATACTGACTCTTAATTCCAAGCGGTGGTCAAATGTAAAGATGTTCTTATAAAATATATTATTTTAAAAATAAAGTAAAATAACTGGTTCACAAGCTATCCCAACAACATTTTCCCTTAAATTGCATTACATGAATGGCAAATTTCTATGATCTTTATTCCAGTTGTTCATAAAATACATATTTGGTACAGAACACACAATAAGATGAACTAAAAATAAATTAAATTCTAGTGAAAGAGAAAATGGCCCAATCAAAATATGTGCTCGTACAACTTCTTGTCAAGGACTACAGTGAAGTGCAAAGAAAGAAAAACGGAATAAAATGGTGCTGTAGTGTCTCATTTTGGACACTGGGTGGTACCCACATAATGACAGAAAAATTGGAAAACTCATGAAGAATAAGTCATGGTGTCACATCAAATACAGAAGCCCTGTGTGCTAACTTTTTAGGTGTAAATAAAGTAAATTATTATCACCAGTAGACCTTCAAGTGGAAAGGTGGAAAACTAACCTTTGCTTTCTAAGTACACTTTATTTAACTTAAAAAAACGTTATGAAGCTGTACTTGTAAAGCACTTAAGTAGTTCAGAAATGTGATCTTAGGTGGGAAAACTGCAATGAATGTAAATTCCAAAGAGAGATTTTGGTATCTGGTCAATCTTGAGTATCCATCCTTTGACATGTTCTCACACCAGTTGCCAATTTCTAACGTATTTATTTTTTCCCCAAAAATGAGGGTATATCTCTGTGGAAGTAAGTCTGACAATGAGATCCTTTCCCAAGATAACGAAGGAGCACAGTGGAGGACAGTGTCTTGACTGTCAAGGAGGCTGAGTTAATGTATCATAATATTTTCTAAAGGTGTGTCTTAAAGGAGTGCTTTTGTCTCTTCAGGCACTGTTTCTGCAGGAACAAAGTCCATTGCCATGTGTGATTCATTAGAATCCCTTTAATAGCCCGTTGTGACCATTTCCGCTTAGCAGATGAAACGACTTAAGGGAAAATACGAATCATCCTCAAAGGGTGTTGGAGCATGTTGATGAACTAAAGGAACAGTTTCCCACCATGTGATCCACTCTAACCACGTACATAAAATAAGTAGATTCTTCTATCCGCGGATTCCTGCATTTGCTCCTGGTTCTCTCCTGGCCTTGGAAGGTATTTATGGATAGGACACAAGTGGATTATACCATAAGACTAATTTCAACAGTTGTCCAATAGGGCTGTTGGCTGTGTTATAACCTCCTGACGTTTGCACAAAAGAAGTGACAGTCCCACTCCCAGCCAGTAGTTATTTCACCCTTTTAAGTACATAACTTTCAGTAATTTTGATGCCTTCAGTAAGACTCTAAACTGTAAGTAATCATGAAAATAGACAAAACTTGTTAAACAAAGGAGGTTTGTCCAAATGCATGGAGTAGATACGAAGCTCGTCCTCATCGGATGTGTTTTATTTGCTGCAACAGGCAATCAAGGCTATTGATTTTTGAGAATAGTTGTTTTGAACATGCAACTTTTTGTTCAAATATAAATAAAAGCTGAGAAATATAAATATTTTCAGGCTTGACCATATATAACATATATTCAGTATAAAACAAATACACATAAAATGTATAAGCACATTTCGGACCAAGCAGTTCTGCATTTTGCAAAGTGTACTACTGTTTAAACAATACAACCTAGTTTTTTCTGACAGTGGCCTTCTCTCTCTAGCAGCAATGGGAACAGCAGCAGCTGGAGCAGTCTTGGCTTGGAGGGGGAGCCCTTTGAGGAACACATGTCATCCTCGCCTTCAGATAGGTCAGTAACCCTGCAAACTTTTTTGCCCCGAGATTTAGTTTTCCAGCAGCTCCCATCCCGTGATATAAAATTATTATCGCCTCTTTTGCATTTATATCAACAAACAATATTTTAGTCATATTACAGTTTTGTAAAGAAAGTTAAGTGAACAGCATGAATGAAAATACACATCTGGGCTATATCACTCACATGTTAAGATAAGTCTTCTTTACTTAGGATTTCAGAAGTCAAATGAGACTCTCTGAGTATCTGTTGCCTGTCAAGCCACTGTGACTTTGTCAAAGGCCAAACAGTCTGAGGAAGCAGGGCAATGCTACAAAATAAAATGTAGTATATCAGGTAACATGTGAAACCAACAGATTTTTAGTGCGTTATTTGGAAATTCCTCCCGGAAGCAAGCTTGTGACAACAATGTGCTACTTGATCATCTCTCCCTCCCAGAATGAGCCGCATTTGATGTAAATGATACTTTGTTCTTTTTTTCTCGATTGATGTTCTTTTATTCAGCTGAGTTTCTGAGAAATGTTTGAACTAGTGATGTTACACACAATACGTGGTTCCAATGTCTCATTGTATCCTGTGGAACATCTTGTGACGTCTTGCTCGGAGCAGATGCTCGACACCTGTTGAGCGCTCGTGGCAGTCATTGTACACCCCTAAAGTAAAATAGAATGTTTAAGATTGAAGTATTAAGAGCTTTTTGCCAAATTGCTTTTTAAGTATGATTTGAATTAACAAATCGCTCGTAAATACCTGAGCAAAGTACGCTGGGGTGCCTTCCTTCATGACAAAGAGAGATGGTGTTATTGTAAACAATGGGCACATTGCTAAGTGTATGTTTACTCTTAGTGGCTCTCAGCCAGGAAATGCAAGTTAGAAGTTAAGCAATTGCTGGGCTGTGTTTCTTATATATATGGAAGATGACTTGAGCTCACGTCAATTTTGTTTTATTGAACCATGAATCTGAATGCATTCAGACCAATGACTTCTGGAAAGGGCTGTTTGGTTTACAATTATGTGTTTGCGCCCTTGTCTATGTTTTCTCCATGTGCAGCCTACAGGCAATGTGGCGCGCCTGTCACAACGCCTACTGCCCCCTGTTCTAGACATTGTGGTGTACGTTTAGTATTGTTTATACGTACATGTAAGCTTGTTTGTCTTATTTGGAAGAATGCGATTGAATTGAAGACTTTACTATGTAGATTTTGGGCTGGTGTTTTTTTTTTTTTTTTTAATTTAGCCATGTGAAGTGTAATTGCAATAAATTAGTAATTTTCTTTCTTTTTTTCTTTTCACACACTTTGATGCACTTGGTTATGTTTTTCAGTTTTACTCTAAGCTTTTCAGGTTTAGGTATACAATTTTTATAGATAATATTCTTATTTATACGAAGACAGTAGGCGGTCCATGCTACTGACTGACTTTAAATGGGCAAGCAAAAAATTGTAAAATGACCACTTGTGCTGATTTAATCTAAATCACAAGAATAAATCGTCTGCCTATACACTACCACACATAAAATTGTGCTTGTAATTTCATTGAAAATTAACATGTAAACATTTTAACAACACTGTAAAATAACATGCAAACATTTTAACATTACAGTTTGGAAAAAAAATAAGTGACCCCTTGAATTAATTGGTCAACAGCTCAGCAAGATTCCTGGGATGTCTTGTGTGAGTGTGTCTCATGAGGTCATGTTTGGTCATGTTTGCATGGCGGGTTTAATGCCAGCATGTTCTTATGAACGAGCGTACAATAAGTTATAAATGGATACAGTATTTTTTTTAGTTGTTTCCACTTGTCTATTCGCGTCATCATCACTGTTTGGGTGCCATAAAAACAATCTCGGTTTTCTCAGGCAACCTCTTGTCGTGTCTTTGCCTGCAGGCTCCATCAACAAAAAAGTGGTTAACAACTGTATTAGAGGAGATTGTTAGCAAAATATTTAGATACAGTTACGGTGACAAACTAATGGGAAAAAAATAGAAACAAATCGCCCACAGATGCATGAATAACCTCATTGCCCTTTGCTGTAGATTTAACAAAGTTTGCAGCTCAGCATTATTCTGAGAAGGGAATCCCACATACACTGTTTTGATGATGTTTGTAGACAACACCAAAATAGCTCTTGGGTGTTTCCCTTTTTGGTTTACTGTGCGCTATTTTTATACTCATCAACCCTTCACACCCTTTGGATTGAGGCATTAGGCTGAGAGTCAACTCACCACAGGATCATGCATTTGCATTTTTCACATTGTTACTGCAAAGTGATAGGATAGTAGAACAGGGATGTATCTTTCAGATCAAACTTCCCCAAAGTGAACATTGCCCTGTTTTCTGTGCATTGTCACACATAAAAGCAGCATGGATGTGTCCCAATCGATCAGCGTCTGGGGTGAGGGGAAAAATGGCAGCGAACGCTATTAAGACAAAGCAGTATTAGTTTTGAATGTTCAACTTAAAAGCTGAAAGCCTTATTTCTTTTCCTTCATCCCAGTTACACATTTGATGCAACCTCAGAAACCATGAAAAATGCAATTTGATTTTTGGATTCAGTTTTGAAAGAGGGATTTTGACGTGTCACCCCTCGAAACTCTCATACCTCAATTGTAATCCAGTGTTTTTACTTTAGCAAAGCCTCATCTTTTAAACTATTGACAGGCTCACTGACAGTTTGATTGCATACTGCAGCGACATTCTCACGCAAGCAAGACTCACTACTACTTTTTCTCTTTTACATATGGCCCATCATGGCCATCACACATCTTCTTTTTTTCCTCTTCAATATCCGACGTTATAGACTGATGTCTTTCCCTTCAAACTAATTCCAGATGTTGCTTGATTTGCTTCTGGTAACTCAAGCCAGTCGGGTAATCATAGCAACGGCAGCCATGTAGCCTTTTAGGCCACATTTTAGCTTCAGCTGTGTTTGTTGGGAATTTCAAACACTCTAATGTGCATCAGCTTTTTCAGTCATGTGAACAATTTCATTGAAGTACCTTCTGTCCAAGTTTAGGATCATCTTTTTTCACCAATCCCATTGTTTTGCCCCAATTTACACAGATCTGGTCCTGATGCCATTGTCAGCCAGCGAGCCAATTGTTCGGGTCTTGTATATGTTAGGCACACAGTCATTATAGCGATTCATATTAGAAACCAATTAAAAAGGAACTTAACGGTTAAATTCACATATACTTTTGCATTTCCGTCATAGCAGAATTAGAACTGCTTCCTGCTTTCGGAAGAATTGTGGAAAATTTAGTCAGACCTTTGTGAGCTGAGCATGTCTGGAAACTCGTTTCTAGTGTTACAATTTGGGACTTAGAACATTCCTTGATGGGTTTTTTTTCCATTTTAATTTGATAAACAATGATTAGGAAAAAAATGCTCCTGTATTTAATAACAATAGGTGCGCAGAGAAACAAAACAACGCAAGTACTGTACTCAGTCGCTTTCAGCAGTTTACCATTTACTGAGTTGGACAGCAACCATAGACCGACTCATTTAGTGTACCAAACAGCAATGACCAGTAGTGAGCACATTGCAGGGAATTATTTTGTAATTTTTGACAAATCCAAACTCTCCATTTCAATAGCATTTAGCATTAGCTAAAGTAATAACTCAACCATCAGCCAGAATGACGATCAATTAAAATTGTGTTAGTTTCTGATGAAAATATATTGTATAGTTGATATTTAACAAAATTGTCGTGTTCTGGTTTTTGTTCTGGTGAGCTGAAATTAGGGTCCATGTGTTTAACTGTCGGGGCCTGTTAACACTTCATAATCTTAATGCTAATAAATAAAGACAGACAGACAGGAAAATGTCAGAGTTTGACCTAAAGACACGGAGGCAGAGTAACAGAAAACCCTGTAGTCGAAAAACAAATTTAATTGTGAAAGATGCCTTTTGTCACTGACCAGCTTTCTGCCAAACCACAAATCCATCTGATCAATGTTTGTCGAACAGTTATAACACTGAACAGTGCACAACTTATATGACAACTATATGACACTTAAAATCAAACCGACAAATTAACCAGCTGACTCACAAGCAGGTTTGATGTATTTTTCTCTGACAAAATCAAGTGGTTTGAGGATTTTCAGAATTGAGAAATCAACTTCTTCTTCTTAAACATTACCATAAGTGAAGTCAAAACAGGAAAGTTACTGGAAAAATGTTGCAGTCAGGATGACGACTTGATCGCAACCGGTTTGTAATCTCATTTATCCTTGTGACTTATCCAACAGTGACCATACAGATGACAAAGAAACAGAGGTCAAAGAGGAATCCAGTGGTAAGAGTCCTTAAACTCCACCTTTAGATTCACCTCATTCATTTATACATTAGTCATTGTAACATAAAAGCGGCACGGATAAATGAGTAGGCAAAGCCCTAATCGGAGTCTAGTTTACCCTCACCACTCACTGACATCCGCGTTTGAGCTCAGCTGTGCACGTCAGCTTGCCATGCTGTCTGAGTGTGTCATAGCAGGGGATTTTACCACCCCCGTAGTACTAGTCAGCCGTATTGACGTTCATTCATCGTCTACACTCACTCCCCGCACATTCACTCATTATTATGTCTGTGTCCGCCAAATTAATAGGTTTGTCTCCTCTTCTGAAAGCCCCAATTCACAGTTTGAATGCAAACCCCTGTAGAACCTAAATTTGGATTAGAAAAATGTCCTCTAATGGCAACGCTAGACGTTGCTTCCCGCTGCTTGTAGCAACAGTGCTTCTGTATTTTTATTTTTTTTCATTTAAGATGATGTTGTTTTTTAATGTTATCGAGCATTCCATTTCCTTGTATGTGAATTGCAAATTTTAAATATAACTGCCTTGACTTGAAATGACTCCAAGAACAGTTAAGTGCTATTTCTTTTTTGTTTTGCTCAAACCTCAAAGCATGTTTACTCACATTAGTGTACTAAAATGTGGTTTGATTTTAGGAGAAGTACTTTATGGTTTGCGAAAGAACCAAAACAAGCATTTCTTCTAATCCCACCGTCCCTCAAATAGTAAACTACTGGGCCTATGTAAACAGTTTGGTACAGAAACAGCAATACCTATAGATGCACATAAACAGTCTCTCCAAATGAATGAGGATATTTCGAGTCCTGCCACATGTTGTAAACAGGTTCACTGTGCACTATTAAAGATGACCTTACCTTATGAGGAGACGGCGTCTTTAACGATGAGGAGTCTTTTAGTAGACTGATGTTGTCATTGCATGCATCATTTGTTCCAGTCTCCATTTTTTTAATCCCGTGAACAGGGGATCTTTATTTTGTTTTAATCTCCACTTTCATGTGAGGTAAATGTTATTAAAGTCCTTTCATTAACTTGAAGTTTCGCCGTTTTGCAGGAACTCTGTGTGTGGACGCAACACAGGTGCAAGCCTCTAGGACGCTGTTGGTTATCCTGAACACGGACATCCGTGAACTCAGACGGAGCTCTCAACACATTACCCCAGACCCCCAATTGAGAAGTTTGCTGCAGTGGGCGGCAGCCTCCATCGCCGGTGTCCCCCTGGTCCAACTGAATCCTGACAAGGAGCTCCAGCAGGTAATATAGAAAAATTTAGGTTGTTTCATGTAATATTACTCTTCTATCTAAAGCAGCTATTGTTTACCTGATGTTCACATAAGATATACTGTAATATGTTCTTATAAGAGTAGCAGTGGGGTGGCACTGCATCCTGTCAAGAAACCTCATTGCAAAAACAATACACCCGTGGTGATGTCTCTTAAAGCTCAAGAAGCATTGCTCTTGCAACCAGTAGTATTGTCAGGTTGACATTTACACGTTCACCTTACCACTGATTTCTATTTGTATTTTTTTGACAAATCTATCCATTAGTTACTTTTGTATATGTTTCCATCTGCTGTATTTTGATTTTAATAGAGTGACCATTTCACCTCACTCTTTGTGAAGTCTGCGATGGTGTGATTGTCAGCTTTCGCACATGGCCGTCTTTTTTCCCCACTTAAATCCAGGCACAACCTGAAACATTTTCGGTTTTTTTTTTTTTTTTTTTTTTTTTTTTTTGGTTTGACACGCTGGAGAGACTATGTGTTTTGGTTGGCCTGGGAACGCCTGGGGATCTCCCCGGAAGAGCTGGACAAGGTGGCTGGGGAGAGGGAAGTCTGGGCTTGGCTGCTAAAGCTGCTGCTCCCATGACCCTACTTCAAATGAGCGGTAGAAATGGATGCATTTCCATTATCAGATAATCAAGTAATCGCCGTGCCTGTCCCCTTTTTTTTTTCTTAAAGATTTTACTAGGGTTGAACGTGAGTTGGAGTGTACTTATTATTTGTTATCTTATGATTCATTAGACAACACCAAAATTTGCCTATGATTAACAATTGCCTTTAACCTTAGCACGCCACCAATTACAATTGTCAACAAACACTAACTTCCTACGAGTTCACACATACATAATGCTATATATACATTACACATTTAATAGTGTTTTTAAAATGACTTACTTAAAGTGACTTCAATATAACAATATTCCATGACTAACTTGAGAGTAAGGCGCCTCTTTGCCACTTCAAGGCCAAAAATTTACTGTTCTTACTTAGTCTTCTTTTTGTTGAGCACACAGGCCATGTTTTGCGTTTGACTGCCCCCTAGTGGTTAAAATTTTAATACCTAAATCGAAGCCAATTTAGATTGCAGGGACAGGTTATATTCTCGGATAATACTGTACAGCCTGAGTGCTTTTTGAGAGTTTTTCTTTTATTTTGGGTAGGTCCACGTGCTAATATCGTCTTTAATAAAAGCCTGCTAATTACTCACTAAATGTTTATTTAAATAGTATCAGCCATTTAACCACTAGATTGTGCACCAAGAAAAATTATGGAGCCATATGTCAAGATTGTCTTTGCATTTTTTTTTTCCTAAGCACTGCTGTGGTATGCCTTTTTTACGCTGCAATAATTGTATTTTTGTCATGCTTTTAAACAGAAAATGATCCCAAACATGTGAAATCCCCGGTTTTTGGGGGCCTCTCTCACCTGCTGCCATTGCAACACTGCATACATTAGCATGAAAATAATGACGCCAACACGGTTCCGTCGAAACTTCAAGGAGGTTATTTTTAGTCAACCTATTTTTAAAGTGACTTACCCGACTTGGTCTACTCCCCCCAATTTAAGCTGCCAATGACATCGAGTAATACTATGGCATACAGTGGCAAAGTGTTTGAATTTTAGTGAGTGAGGTGAAACTGTTGTTGTGGTTTCAGCTTCCAGCTGTGGTCCAAAGGCTGCGTGAGAGGAATTGGAGAGTGGGAGATCTGCTGCACTTCCTTTTGCGCTACTGTGAGGAAAGCCAATCACATGTTCAGCCTCAGTCCTTGGAGGAAACGTCCCACTCGGGCAGAGAGTGTCACCGCCTCCCCCTCTTCAAGTGGTTGCTGGAGCACACCTAAGCCTCTTGGTAGTGTTTCTCTGAAGTGTTGTAACTTTCCTTTTCCACTAGAGGGCACTGTCAGCTGATTGAGACCCTTGGATGATGTATTATTTTGCCACTGTTTGATTGTTCCAGTATTTTTGCACATGTTTATTTAACAAATGATCTCACACCTCACACTTTCCTAAAAAGGAAGGAGAGCGACCCATCCCATTTGTTCCTGGCGCGACGATTTAAAAACTAAGAGATCAAGTGTACGTGTGTGCGTGCGTGTGTGTGTGTTTTTTTGTTTGGGGATCCCCATGGCTGCCAGGCCAATGAGGTCATCGGATTCACAGCTCACCTTGGCGACATTGCTGTTTCCACATGTAAGAGGAACACACACGAACTACAGGAACACCACACCCTTATATTATCAGAGAACAGGCATCTTGAAAACGTGTATTTCTTTCCATGAAGTATCCATGAAGTATTCTATTGTTGGATCACTTCCTCTACTTTCATTCACGGATCATTTTAACATGCTCAAAACCCATCACTTTATAAACATTTATGTTTACCCACTTTTGGGGTTTGGTGGGGTGTGTCAAACATCACGCACTGATTTCATAATTCCGGAATACCCTGAACACACAGATAGTCATGCTACTGTTACGGCTTTGATACTACCTCCCAAGTCCTCAATTTCCATGTTATTACTCAGCATTAATGAGGAGCTGATCACAATCCTAGCAACAGAGTGATAAATAGTTTCCTTTTTGTCCTCCAATATTAGTGCTCCTGTTTGTTTGTTTTTTCCTTAAAATGACTTACCTTGCAACAACTTCGAAATTTAAATTGAGTGTGTATTGATTAGGGATGGGCCTCCCTTCAGTTTATAAAATGGGAGAATCTCTTTTGAAGTTGACACAAGTTTGAGCAAACACTGAGACTTCTGTACACCCCAATCTAAGCTTCTGTAGCTCTCAAACGTTTTGAAATGGCAATTAAATACTCTCGCTCTCGATATTACAGTAAACCAGTTGAAATAATTTGGTAAATTGACTTTTCAAGGACTGTCCATAACCATCAAAACTTGTGAGACATTGTTTAGGTGGAAGAAAAGACTTTTTACTACTATTTACTTGAGATTTGTTTACATGCTTGGACTCTTATTTTGAACCACAAATTGAATGAAAAACTCTTGTAAATGCTTGGACTTTAGACAACATTCACGTCAAACTCAGACCTCTTTAGACAGCAACCATATTTAGCCTAGAGCAGTGGTCCCCAACCACCGGTCCGTGGATCAACTGGTACCGGCCGGCGTGGGCTGCACCCGAAATAATGTTTTGGGGATGATTTAGTTTCACAGTTCATACGTTTGTGCTTGATCTTTGTTTTTTTTTTTTCTGCACCATCTCTGGCCGCTGTTGATATTACATACATAGTGAGACCGTTGACCGGTCCGTGGTGATAAAAAGGTCGGGGACCACTGGCCTAGAGTAGGTCAATTTTTATAAGTTCCTGTTGATGGCAAGGAGAACTTCTTCAGACAACAAACTGAGATGGAAATCAACACTTTAGACTTCAGCTAGATTTACCTAGCCTCAATTACTTTCAGACCAAATTTCACACACTCACTCCTTTGTAAGGGTAATTTAAAAAGGTACATGATCATGCCCATCCCTGGAGTGAATGATCTTTACCAGGTAGATCAAGACAATAGAGTTTCAAGACTAATAAGCTGAAATGAGTCAATGGCATTTATGTTGTGAACCTCACCTCACATTGGCTCGATAAAAAATAAGCATGGGTAGTCCAAGTTGTCATAATTGTGAAAGACGTATTGACGTATAACGTGGCACTTCTAACCACACACTCAGGATGAATAGATAAGTCATTTCATGGAGGCAAAACCACAACTTCCCCAATGAATTTCATCTGCGTGCACTGGAACAACGCAACTACTTAGATGCACTTTAAATGAGCTACGACAGATGGGCAACCTGTGGGCCTTATCTGGCTCCTCAGAACATTTGATACATCCCGCCACGCAATTCTGAAAACAGGAAACCTCAAAATCCCATATCATTTAACCCACACATCGCTGTAGGGCAGGTCGGCCTCATAGGGACCATTGCTTAACAGGAAATACTGTACTTTATATACACACAAACACACTATTAATATATATATATATATATATATATATATATATATATATATATATATATATATATATATATATATATATATAGAGCGCAGCTCGGTTGCATAGGATAGTATTGTTTTGCGAGAAAATATGAAACTCATTTGTACATGATCTTTTTGCCAAAAAGCGCAGACATGTTTCTATTTAAACATTTATGAAGACACTGTAATATAAGGCTCGCTTTGCATCATCGTTTGTCGTCACCCGCATGGCTTGAGCTTTTATTCTGAAAGCGCCATGCCTTCTCTTCAACTCTGTAGGCTGCAGACCAAAATGGTCTATATATATATATATATATATATATATATATATATATATATATATATATATATATATATATATATATATATATATATATATATATATATATATATATATATGTATATATATGTATATATATATATATATATATATATATGTATATATATATTAATTGTTTGTCTCACATTTATTTACTCAAATGTCACAAAACGCACTCTGAAAAAAAATTACACTGTACTTAGTATTAACCTTGCAGTGAGGCTGAGTCAAAAGGAATGTATAAAAAATTGTAAAAAGAGAGCATATCTATGTACAAAGTCATTCCCTTAACATTCCAGCTTGTGTTTGTGCTTGCTGGTCTGTGAATGTGCACCTGCAAAGTTTGGTAAATAGAACGCTGCTGTTATACTCGTATTTCAGTGTTGCTTTCAAAATATCCTGCTCCTACGGGCCCACTCACGCACACTGTGTGTTTCCTGCTTACCTGTAAAGTCCTGCCAAATAAAGATATTTAATAAATTAAGTATATTAAATAAGTATAAAATGTAATGAGTGTGACACAGTGTTCTCCGTGACAATGCTAAATATTGAATACACATTTGTAAGCTTGACATCAGTACTGAATTTAAAAAAAATGCTGTGTGACAATAAAGCTTTTATGTGAAAATTCTTGGCTCATCCTATCAAATAAATGTATTGCAATGCAATACATAACATGGATATCTCTCTCTCTCTCTCTCTCTCTCTATATATATATATATATATATATATATATATATATATATATATATATATATATATATATATATATACAGTATAGAGAGAGAGAAAGAGAGCTCTCTCCCCCTCTCTCCCTCCCTCTCTCTCTCTCTCTCTCTCTCTCTCTCTCTCTCTCTCTCTCTCTCTCTCTATATATATATATATATATACAGTACATACGTACATATAGAGTATGTGTGTGTGTGAAATTGGACTGCAGAAATTGGCCCTCAATCTACTTGGGGACTGCATTGCAAATGTATCTTGACAAAACATTCAATTTTTTCATTAAAGAATATGTTCTAACTTCTTGATCATCTGATGCCACCTCATAGTGCAGACGTCCTGAATTTGCTTACAGCTCCAGCATTCCTCTTTGTAGTTTGCATGCTCTCCCTGTGCCTGACAGCTTTTTCTCTGGGTACTTAAGCTTCCTCCCATATTCCAAAAGCATGTATTGTAGGTATATTAAACTCAACTGTTCAGGGTGTACGGCGGGATGACATCCTAAATAAGTTGAAATCTAGAAGTCAAACCACGACGTAAGATTGGCCTTGATCTCAGTATTTCGACTTTTCATACCAATCATGAATTGGACTTTTACTAACCCTAGTTTCAAATGAATTTATCTTCCAGGTAAGGTATTTGCGAGTAGTTTCCCCTGTCCTGTCTGGATTTCTTCAAGAAACATTTCGGGTCTGAGGCTGAAGGACGTCCAAGCACAGACAACAGTACCCCAAAATAACTCACCCTGTATTTGCAAGGTAGTGTTTAGTTAGACTGAATGAATGACTGTAACCAGAAAGTTTATGACAGCGCTTGATGTTTGATGTAAGATGAGTGCTTCTCGTGTATGTTTGAGTGTTTCCAAGGGTGTTTTTATACATCTGGCGGTGCTGGAAGTTGGTCCGTACTTTTGTCATTCCCAACAACTGTTGGAATGGCCCAGACATCTGTGAATTGGAAATTGACCAGTATACTGCATTAGAAACTTTGGTAGTAATAAATCTTTGTGGTTTTACTCATGTGAAGTAATTGTGCTTGTGTGTGCTCAACAACAAACACGCAGGAATCTTTAACCAAGGTATGTGAACAGCACTCTTCAGCCAAAACTGTGAGCATGCAAAATAAAAATAAACGCTTAAGGTAGTACAGTAACTCAACAGTTGTTTGATTGTTGCCTATTGACGCTCGGAGGCGTTTTCTATCAAAAGTGCGATCATGTTGCCTTTTGGTAAAAAAAAGGCCTCGGCTTGCTAGGAGACTGCACCTAAATGCTAACGGCTCTGTTACGTTGTTTCGCTTTGGTTTTCCAGCTAAATTACATTTTATTCATGAGATGTTTTCAAATAAAGTTAAATTCCAGAATTATGATTCCATTTTCATTAATGCGCAAACTTTGACCACAATGTTCCTTTTGTATTGTAGCGAATTATTGTCACAGACATACTATTTGCAGCATTGTTTCTTCTGAGAACGTCTTCCAAAATAGAAACGTAAATTTGGTACATCTTGAAATCCTGAAAATAATTTTCATGATTTCCTCCATAATGCCACGAGGTATGGAGCTACGCATATGCATATCCCACAGTATTATGGGGAGGGAAATGGTGAACGGAAATCATACACTGCAGGCATTATAATAAAACCTATAAATATACAATGTTTACTTCAGTAATTATAAAACTTATTTATTTAATGTGGGCCAAATGCTGGGGGGGAGCTTTTTTTTTTTTTTACTTGAGCAAGTCGACACCCCATCGCAATATAAGAAAGAAAATGCTATATTTTTAGCATTTAGCCTACAAATACGTCAGGTTCTATTTGCAATTTTGTGTGAGTGTACTTGCAAATATGTGTTTGCCAGTCTAAAATGTTTGTGCCAATTTGGCGGTTTCCTTTGAGTTCCCCAAAAGGGTTAATGGAAAAATAAAAACGGAATAAAATAGCTGGCTATTAATAACTTTAAATGCTCTAATTGGTCAACCACAACATATCCCAAACATTACCTGCTGACACTAACACAGTACATCTGATATGTAAAAGTGATGTACTGTAATCCTGTTGTGAAGGTGCTACTGGAGCGGTTATTTGAGAAGCTTGTTGTAGCTTGTCACTCCAAAGCAGCCAAGACACTAAATGTTGACGCACTGCTGTCAAGTATGCTGTAATTGCACCATAAAAGTACTTGACTCGAACGTAGTCTGCCCGACAGGTGCCAAAACAAACAGAAGCCTTGTGGTCTTGTATCAAAGCTGGTCTGAATAACATGCAACAACAACACCTCTGTTGCCGTGTGATTTGACATCCATAATTACCGTACTGTTCAACGCTGGTGTGTGGTGCTGATCAATAGAAATGTCTGTCTGACGTAGAGGGATGGGCGACAAAGACAGGGAAGAAAAAGAATTACTTGCACGCTACCTCAAGATGATGCAGCGGGTGAGAAATGTGTCTGACAAGCACCTTTCCATCGCAGAGAAGCTAACCGGAACGAGTGATGTCATCTACGGAAATCTTCAATTGAGGTGACAAAATAGGACACGGATTACTTGAAAAATTCACCTATTCAGCCATTTATACAAGAGTTAAGAATCGGTTGATAAATGTCAAATATGAGCGTGGTTGGAATCCTACCGGGGTGGCGTTCGAGTGCAGTGCAAGAAAATTCTCTTTAGATGTGTGCCAAAGTCTCTGATGTCACGATTTGTCTTGGGCCTGTCTTTAAAAAAAAGTGTTGAAAACATTATCCACTCCCCATTATCCACTCATATTATAATATCCACTAATATGGTTACTGCAAACGAGACAAACATTGGATTTTCCGGTCCTTGAAGTTCTTCACTTTTCCACAACCCCACTTTGCCACGACGAGGGAAAGGTGAAGACGGTAAATGTCTCTTCAACTCCATCTCATTTCATTCAGATACACAATTATGACAATTCATACTCTTAATATGGTTACTGTGCAAAATGAAATCAAAAGTGGTAAAGAAAAATCCTTTTAATTCGATGTGAAAAATTTAGCAGATGATATTAGTACGAGGTGTTTCAACTAAAACCGTGCTTGATTTGTGAATTAGCGAGCCTGCTAGCCCGTCATGGTAACCGGCAGTCCGGATGTTTTTTACAGCTCGCGTGTTTCTTTGTAAATATTATTTTAAATGATTAAGTCCTGCAAGTGGATACGAGACAAAACAGTCATCCTCCATTCCTTTCGAGTCACTTTTTTAACCGACCACTTTAAGACCAACACATATCAAGTGACATATCATTTACTTGTTGGCCAACTAAAACCTTATGTGGGATGAGCAACGGTGGTCCATTAAGCTATATTGTGACCAGTTATCCACTCAACTCTGGGAAAGCTTGCTTGGCCAACCAGTTTGAGATCAGGCAAGGACACGGCTGCGGCGTGCCCTTTCCCTCAAAATCTCAAGCCATTTTTTTATAATGTATGTGTACCCGAATTACTTGTTTTTTTTCTGTATCGTTTAACAGGAAACATCAAGTATTTTGTTATTCTCAAAGCATGTACATGCTAGAAGAGTAGAATAGAATAGAGTGACCCGTGTGCCGCCCTCATATAACTCTACAAACATATGAAATGATACATAACTGTACCAAAGAAAACATTTAACATGAAAAATTGTTAACAACAGCAACATTTAAAAACAATACACAAGAACACGTAACATAAAACTGTTACGTCCCTACATATGCTTTGCTGTCAAAGTGGTAATAGATGAAAGAGGAGAGATTCAAAATCTTCTTTCATAAAAGTGGATCCGAGATGTCAAGATCACAGTATGCATGACATGACATCACACATGACCTCTACAGCTTGTTTGTAGATTGCATCCATCGCACATTTTAAATACTGTTTCAGTATTGTGCTCTGTATCATTGTTTTAAAATTCCAGCATTTTCTATCTAGAGCAGGGGTGTCAAACTCATTTTTGCTCAGGGGCCACATGAAGGTAAATGTATTTATAAGTTCATTGAACTTACTCATTTTGAGTATCAACTATAATCTTGTTTTGCAATTTTCTTGTTCTCGTACCATAAGCCAAAATAGATAAATTAATTGATAACACTATGTAATTATATGAATGAATACAATAAATATGTATTTGTACAACTTCGTTTCAAGGAGTATAGTGAAGTGAAAAGACAATTAAATAGAATAAAATGGTGCTGCAGTGTCTCATTTCGAACACTGGCTGGCAGTCATGTAACAACATACACGGTAGAAGGTGAAAACTCATGAAGTCATGATGTCGTGTCAAATACAAAATGTGCTAACTGCTGAGCTGTAATTAAAGTAAATGTAAAAGGAAATGAAAGACCAACTGCTATTCAGAGAATAGCTCCGATGGAAACCCCGATCAAAGGATTTTACCTGCACTACGCAGTGGCACGATGAAGCTAGATGCTAATGCTAACTAGAACGCTTGTGGAGATGTCTATTATCTATCACCGAAGGGATCAGCAAGCTAATTGGTATAAGTGTGGCAAGTGGTCACTTCTGCTTGAAAGTCGCAGTGTTCATCTGGATTCCGCTTGTGAAAGTAAGAATTAATTACGGACAGCGGTATTATACATTATTTATTTTTTAATGCTTCTCAAGTTTATCTTGCAGTTGGGATTAAACCTCCTTGTGGGCCGGATCCAGTGTACGTTTGACTCCCCTGATCTAGAGGGTTACACAATCATTATTGAGGTACATTGGAAGCTACTTGGTGGTTCCCCAACACCTGACTCCAGTTTCCAGTGTCAGTTTTGTCTGAGCACTAGCAGGGGAATCGGATGACGCTGCAATCTGGCGAGAAGGTTTTTGCGCTTGGGAGGGCGCCAGGGTGCACAGCTGGGTCAACAAAACAGCGGCCTGTGTTTCCGTGGGAAACCGCCGTTTGATCCCCCGCTCCGAGCTTCAATTCCAAGGCTGTTTTACAAACACTTTGCAGCGGGAAACCGTCCGCTTCCCATCGGCGACAGCGAAGGTTACTTTTCTAATGGTGGGACTCTGAGAGGATGTGATGTTTCCTTCATTATTGCCCAATTTTTCTTTTGATAAATGTTATAACTTTTTTGATAGTTATTAAGGATTAATCAAGTGTGTGATTTGTTCTTTGGGTATCCTATCAGCATTTTTGGCCATTTTTGTTTACATTTTAAACCCGATTAACTGTATTTTAAATGCCATCAGAGACAACTTTTGGAAATTCTGTTGTGTCTTTCAAAACTCAATGCTTAACGCTTCAACATTTCATTTTCTACGAAACTTTTTTAATAGGGAAAAAGGAAGGTGCTTTCAGGGAAAGATTTATTTTAATAATATTTAATTGGTGAATTAGGAAATTTCATTGCTATGACAGAAGAGCCTAAAACTCTACTTATAGATTCAACCATTCATTACCCACCACGAGTTGTGGGGGCAACAGCTTTATCAGGGAAGTTCTGACCTTTTTTCCTCAGCCACTTTCTATAGTTTTTCTGTGGGATCCCCAGGTGTCCTCAAGCCAACCAAGAGACATAGGTGATCACGTGCAAGTCTGGTGATTGGCAAGCCGCTGATACGGTCGGGATGGGGCCAGACCAAGATTTGGCAATTTGGTAGACAGGTTCAGCTCGCTGCAGATAGCCAGAGGCTCTGCGCACCATGTGTGCGTCAAAGCAGCTAGCTCTCATCGTCCAGTCAGACCGGTACCCCCTTTCCCTTTAAATGTGTTGTCACCTGACTCGCACGGAAATTCCAGATATGGCGGATATTGGGAGGATGCCCAATTTTACCCGAAAAGAGTCTGCAAGTCAACCTGTCAATGTCAATTTGGCCTTTGAGAAAATCACAGCTGTTGTGAATGAGTCCTGGTACAGCACACTGAGAACCACATCTCAAGTGTAAGCAGATCAGAACATGTTAGGTAGAGGGCCAAGGTCAAACTCCCTCCACGGAGAGCAGTGGGCAACATTATCTCCTGTGATCACATATTGTAAACAGTTTAAAATTATTACAATGATAAACCGGTGCAATAAAGCTTAATAAAAGTGTGTCATTGAATTTACTGTAATTTTGTCAAACCGGTGCAAATATACACCGTCTCTAATACTTGAATGGATGGATACTATAGGAGAGGGTAGGAACCTGGATCGAATAGTAAATTGAGAGCTTTGCGTTAGGCTCAGCTTCTTTTTCATGTCAGACTTCTAGAGTCTGCATCACAGCTGCCGCTGCACCGATCCGCCTCCCGCTCCATCCTACCCTCAATTGTGAACAAGACACCAAGGTACTTGATTTCCTCCACTTGGGGCAGGATCTGATCCTATACTGTAGCAATCCACTACTACCATTTAGGGTCACTTGGAGCTGAAGCCTGTTCCAGTTCACTTCAGGCAAAAGGCAGACTACATCCTGCACTGGTTGCCAATCGATCACGGGGAAAATATTGACAGACAACTGCACTCACATTTACATCATGGAATTTGGAATATGTTTGGAAGTTGGAATTTAATCACCATGACAACTTTAGAGATTCCAACAACTGAACCTGTGGTAGACAAAAAACTCTCTCAAAAGGCATGAACCCTTGGATTTTACTTCACCTGTCACGTTTGACAAGTAGACTGTAACTGTTCAAGAACATGCAATGACTCCCTCTGTAGTTCTATATTTCAAAATGGATGCAACAGTCAGAATCTAAAACGTTTGCACCAAATAAACACAAAAGACTAACTAAAGAAATCAAGGATAAGGTAAACACTTCTGACCTGGCTGGGATTAAACCGGTGCATGTTTTCTGTCATGCCTCCACAATTTGTAAGCAATGGCGACAGATTTTGAGAACTTGGACGCCATAAAACATCTTCAATCAATATAAATGGCAAAAAAGAATGTTTTGCAGTCTAGTCGTATGGGAACATAATAGTTGGCGGTTAAGGTCTAATCCACTAACTCCTCCATGGTTCTTTGCATAGGCCTGGATTCTTTAATAGATGTGGTCACATTATGTTATCAGTGCATACATAGCCTTGATTCGCTACGATACAAATAATGTTGGTGTGGTAGAGCCGGTAACCATTATTACTTCTGACGTTGCGTCAGTCGGACTCGTGAAACCACAGAAAGCCCTCATCCATTGAGCTGGAAACCACTGGAATGTCGCTCCAGCTATAAGGTTATCGTACCATTTTGCTCATTTCACACGCACACACACATTTCTGGTGCCCATCAGTCAACGAGTAGCAAAATAAAAAATCATCCGTCAGCAATCCTGAGAGGCCCCACACTATTGTGTCTTGTCGTCTATGTGCGCAGTGACATCACATAGGCAGGGTCCTGGCGTGGTGCATCCCCTGCTGACATCACTTCCCACCCAACAGCAACAAACGGCTGGGTTGTTGGGAGAGTCCACTGGATGGGGGGAGGAGTGGAGGAAAGGGGTGTCGGTTGAGTCAAGTCCGTGGAATCCATGATTTCTTTGTGTCGGAGGGGAAAACCGGCTACATCATCCCGGCTGCGCCTTTTGTTTACCTCGCATGGAAGAAACTCGCCATTGTTTTGCTTCATGTGCGCCGTCTTTCATCAGCGCACATTTAATAGGTGAGAAGATTCATGAATTAGTGAGGGAGGAAGGGAAGGAGCGAGGGCAGAGGGAGGGTGACCTGCTGCTGACTCATTTCCACCAATTCTTTCATCTTATTCAACATCAATAGCCTTCTTTGTTTCAATATGAAATGGCATCAATCTCAGAAAGTTTCAGGGTATCTCATGTAAAGAACTTGATGATTTGACCACCTACTTAGCCAAACATCTTGAGAATTATAATCAAATAAATAACCAATACTATAAACGACATGACACACTCAGGAAATAATCTTCATGTCACGAACCTCTGATAGTCAACCCTTTTTTCAGGAGACATTTCTCTGAGATGTTGGAAAATGAGTCTTCAGGATTTCAGGAAAGAGAAATTTAGAAAGTCGCAACTTCATCTACCTCTGTAAGTGTCATTATGTTAATCATTCGTATCCTTGGCAAGATGCACATGTTCTGATGATTGTTTTTTTTTTTTTTTGTAAAGACAGTTACTGTATGTGACAGACCTGTGGGGCACACCATATCAAAACATTTGTATCTACATTCCAGGTTATAAGGCGCATTATTTTTGCAAAGCATTGCGTGTTAATACGATTCTGTAATTGTATTGTACGTTTATTTGATAGATTTGCAATATTGTGCTCCCTTCATTCCATTTTTTTTTGGGACATGCTTCAAGCAGAAAGAGCAAGGGATCCTTTGACATTAAAAAAATAAGGTTAGACAAAGCTACTCAATTGGTAGTTGCATTATTACTTTGGCAAATACGAAATGCTATCTTGGTTGATAGGTTCAACAGATGTAAACAATTCAAAGCAGTCACCATAATCCAACCTTTTGTGTTGTCCACAGGTGACAAACTCAAGGCCCGGCCAGATCCGGCCTGCCACATCATTTTATGTGAGCTGCCAAACGCTGATTTGTTTCTGGCTAAAATACCAAACTTGCATGTTGTCTTCAACTTATAAAGTTTTTTTTTTTTTTTTTTCGGAAAAAAAAAAAAACTAAGTATGTGACGAACTTGAAAACCTTTTTGACTTTACAGTTATTCCGACCCTCTAAAAGAAACTATAACTACAATGCGCGCTACGATAAAAATGAGTTTGACACCCCTTGTGTAGTCATTGCGTAGGACTATATTTCCCAACATTCTGAAGCAGGAAGTTGTACTAGTTATGAGATGACAAAAACATTGACACATTCTACTCCATTGCAGCGAATAAGAATGAGAACAGAAACATAAACGGACATCTTTTTTTTTTTAATCAGTTTAACATTACCTCCCTGTCACACAGACTCCAATGATAGTCCCACAATGGAACTTTGAAAATGCAACACCAGGACTAGCTCACATTAGACTAGCAGACTACATTTCCCATTATTTATAGACACAAAAGCATAAAGTATTTCTAGTTCCGCTATAATAAAAACATTCCTAAGACAGGCTAGCGAATAGATGTGAATGTGATTGAGATTGTGGACGTGACAAAAAGGAATTTTAATTGAAGGAGACCTATCATGGACAGTCAGCTTTTTGGAGCTTTTACCCATGCTACAATTTTGGTTTTTCACCCTAAACACCCCCAAAGTGTTATTTTCCTTCATTGGTGTACGAACATGGCTGAACAGATAAACATGAGTCCTGAAAAACCTATGACAAAAAAAGAAATTCATGCCTCCCTTACACCTCCCCATACCGCTCACGGAAGAGTAAATACACGCTAAACTTATCCACGTCTTTAAGTTTAGTTCTGGGTTCGGAGGTGAGGAGGACAGATTTTGCACCGTGTCGGACAAGTAAACAGCAACATTTCATGAATTAATTACAACGTTTTACTGTAGAAAATGGCAAAGTGGCAAAAATGTGTGCTTGGGAACATTCAATGTCAGTCACCCGCCAGCGGAACTGTAATTACGAGTATTAGGTTCCCCTAGGGACAGATTTGATAGGAGGAATGGGTGTCAGTGAGTGTGATTTATAAACACTGTTTTACATTTTAATGTCAGTGAAACGCCTGTTTTTGGCTACTTTACTCCTTCTGTGACCCTCATGAAGATATGCGGTCAAGATGACGACTGGTTGGATGTTTCATGGCCAGCGGCATTCAACGATATCATAAATGGGGCGTGGCAGCCACATGGTGAGAAGCGCGGCACGCCAACGAGACGTTTTACTTCTTATTTAGAAATGTCAGGACCATAAAACTCATATTTAATGAGAAATCAAATCACCGATATCCCAAACGCAATTTATATGCATGTGTTGAACTGTGGATAGTGTAAAAATATCAGAATCTAGGTCCTTTAAAGACAACAAACTGAAAAGCCGTGATCCATTCATACATAAATTGCACGGATTATAAAGGGCGCTGTCGATTTTTGAGAAAATTAAAGAATTTGAATCTCATTTTAAGTCCCAACATAATTGATATATGCGTCACATATGTGCTATTGAGCTTGCTTGTACTTAATTTTCATGGCGTCTTCTGATGACTGCACATAGTGACTCACAGTACCAAATCTGAGTTACGGTTAAAAATGAGATTTGTTTGACAAAACCATTTCTCCAATTTCTTTTCTCATTGTAGCTGTGCTAGAGTCTATACCAAATGGCTTTGGGACCCAAAGCCCAAAGGTTGGGTGAATGCCAAGTACAATACTGCTTGCCAATCAAATACAAACAATCTCACCTAAGAATAATTTAGTCCTTAATTAGTCAAACGCGCATGTTTTTGAGAATGTGGGAGTGAGCAGGAGAAAAAAAAAACATGAGACAGGCATCCTAACCATTTTCCCCACAGTGCTGCTCAGACATTTAATAGCATTGCACTAAAATGTTGCTTTTTTTTAATACATACTTGGGCATGTCTGGTAAAGATTCATGGACCAGTTCTGAAGGCTAAACAATTCCAGGGGCAGAGCTGTGGTGGCTGCCACCCTCATGTCTAGGAGATGATTTTATAAACCTGTTTCTGTGGTGCAAAAAGCTAGTTTTATATCTTAGTGCTATTACCACACACTGAAGTACCTGTATGCTCTGCCACCATACATTTAGATTTACCAACAATCTGAAGTATTGATAGTATTGTTACATGGTCTGAGACCTTGATAATCCCATGTTAGACATCAAAAGGCTTTGCCTCTTCAGCGTTCAAAATGGATTTTAGATTGCAAAAGCAAGGCATTCCCCCCAAACATTTGAGTTTTGCCTGCATTGAGAACATTTAAGCATGAAAATGGACATTTTGCAATTGCAAAAACAATACCAAGATACCGCATCATCAAATAGAGGTTGCTTGTTGTTACATGTGGCATTATTTTGGAGATTGGACAGTGATGTGGGGATTCTTTTGAATAGCAGACTTTTTTTTTTTTTGCCATGGGAGAACATTGCCAAGTTACATCGAGTTACCTCACAATTTGGAACGCATATCATTCAAAATAAAATGTTCCCACTTTCTTCTGGAACAATCATCCATGAAAATTGACTCACTTCCAGCATTTGTTACTTGACTCCAGGAATTGTCTTCTCCTCCTAGACGTCCTCTTGAACCAAAGCAATGCTTGCTCATGTCATTTTGTCCCATTCCATTCAATCCCAACACTTTTTGTGCGGGGGATTCCAGCATTTATGTTTCTTCAAGCATGTTTTGAAACATCTGCCGCTCCCGCCCAAAGTCAGCTGGGATTGAACTCAGCTTCTCGCCACCCTGATAGATTTCATCCCTGGGAGGGAAATTAAGATGGGAAGCATTCATCTTCATCAGCAGCAAAAATGTCTTTAATGCTCATTAGCGTTGAGGAATGTTGACTGATAACATTTCATTTTTGTTTTAGGCATCTCTTGGCACATACAAGCATTCTATAAAATCATTAGCCTTCTTGATTTGAAGTAGAACCATTACCCCTTAATAAGAGTGGGAGGAGAAAATTGGTGGGAAACAGGTGAGCACTTTGCCATGCTGATCCGTTAAAATCTCTGTCGAAAACAGGATAGTGAGCATTTACAGTTTGAAGACATTCGGTTGAAAAATGCACCTGTCCGTTCTAAATCAATAGGCATCTTGCTTTTATATTGGGCGGTTACCCGAGAAAGTCTGACAGCATCATATTGACTATCATATTAAAATGCGTTCATTCCTCTCATCTGTAACTGGTAGCAAAGTCAGACATTTTGACTTGCATAAAACCATCAGAATGTAATCTAGACCAACAGTCTTTGAACCTTTTTTATTTTTTTAGTTAGAGTATGTTATTTATTTATTTTGATCAGCCTCATTCTCATTTACTTCTAATTTTTCAGACTGTGTATCATCAAAAGTAATTGCTTAATAGCTTGTTAGTGTGCAATACAAACTGTCCTACAAAGGACAATTAAATAAAATAATTATGTGCTTTGTTTTAGAATGGATTGAGAGATAAAAATGCTATGGTTCCAAAAACGAGAGGATAATTTCGGGTTCTACTAAATGGAGTTTATCTTAAATGAGAATTGGATTTAGTCACTAATCTGCTCTTCACACACACTTTGAGGTTCTAGTAAAAATAACAACATTTCTGACTGAGGGTGAATTTTGCACTACAATGTGAATTGCCTAGCCTTGTGTTCCCAAACACAAAATTTCGCCACTCCCACATTTTTTTTTTTTACAATAACTAATAAATAAAACGTCGCTGTTTACCTGACCGATTTTACCATCTCCTCAGATAAGGTGGCCGTACATTTACGCTAGCTTGGTCTATTGGGGTGGTGTAGAGAGTGGATTCCTCCTACCTTGACATACCAAGTAGAGGCAAACAACCCTGATTATCTTCTTGGGCAGATGAGAGCACAAAATAAGCAAATAACTGTTCAAAAAGAATAATTGAAGGAAAATCATGAACAACTTTGACATTCACCTCCTGTGATGATGCTTCACCTGAGAAGTAATCCAAAAATGTGAGAAGATTTTGTCCAGGACACCCTGGACTGGTCGCCAGCCTGGACCTTTGAACTGTGAGATGGACGTGATAACTACTCTTCCATCCTGCTGCCTGAATTCACACAATTTTGATTTGTAGTCTCAACAAAAGAATTCAAAACCATACAATTGGGATTCATTGACAAGAAATTATTTCAAACATGATTTCTGTAATTGATGCGTTAATCACGCATATGTAATTGTGATAGTGATCTTAGAACAAATTATCCAACCATCCATTTTCTTGAGTCGCTTATCCTAATAAGGGTTGCAGGCTTGCTGGTGCCTACCGCAGCTGACTTGGGGCAGTAGGCGAGGAACACCTTGAACTGGTTGCCAGCCAGCAGGGAACACTGAAACGAACAACCATTCACGCACCCAATCGCACCTGAGGACAATTTAGTATGTCCAGAAACAACTATCAATGAATACTATTTTTCTCATGCTGTCATGGCATCAGTAAATTCTGTAAATAGCCTGCCTTTACTACAACAAACATCAAGGATTGCACTTCCTGGAAGATCAATAGGCTTCTTCTTTTAAAACCAAGCATGATTTGATGGATGTCTGGTGGAAATGTTTTTGGTACCAGACGAACCTAGTGTGGTACCAAATTCCACTTCCTGCACCTCCAATTACCTCAAAACTGCTGCAAAACTCTCTCACAAGGATTGCAGGCTTGCTGGTGCCTTTCTCTCTCTCGCTCTCTCTCTCTCTCTCTCTCTCTCTCTCTGTCTCTCTCTCTCTGTCTCTCTCTCTCTCTCTCTCTCTCTCTCTCTCTCTCTTTCTCTCCACCAGCAAGCCTGCAATCCTTGTGAGGATATGTGGCTCTAGAAAATTGTTGGATGGATATATCGTGAGATATTGAACAAATTGAGTATAAAGGGAGTAAAATTGCTATTGAATATGAATGTTATATTATGTTGGGTCTGAATGTTTTTCTTTGTATATGTGAGGCAATGTGTGCGATGGATGTTCTCAAAGAGTTAAGTGGGAGAAGACCATTTAAAGATTGTTTTTTTTTTTTTTTTTTAATTAACTATAAAATATACATAGAAGGCATTGAAAGGGGACCAGAGAGGTAAGAGGGTGCATGTTGGAGTAACAGGAGACATGTGAGGGAGGACTGGCTGACTCCAAAATGAAGTACATTATACTAATCCAGCAGAAGTAACAAAGGCATGACACATGTACGCAGTAAATGTTACAATACTAACCGTCATATTTTCTTCATCCTCGACATGTAATAGCAGTGTCACACCGATGAGTTGAAAGAGGAGTTGAACAAACAATTAACCCTCCGTCTGGTACTCCCCTAAAGAATGCACACCACAAACAGCAACACAATGGCTGTTCGCTTGATGCAGTGTGACAAAAGTAGCTTTCTTCATGACTGTATGCTGCATTACAATTGTACAGAATGCTTAGAGCAAATTGATGTTCATTCAGTTCGCGTATGCGTGTGTAAGCGTGTGTGCATGTGTGTGTGCGTGTGTCTGTGTGTGTAATGACCCCTGGCGGGATGAAAGTGATCGGCGTGGGAGCGGCGGGGTGGAGAGCATTATAGCAAGGGAAAGATAAGAGTTTCCCTGCAGGAGGGAAGGGTTGAATCATGGAAGACGATGAGAGTGGATGCCGGCCGGGCGGGCTGACACCTTTGCTTATGACTCCAGTATCATTAATAACCTATTACAATATGACACCCAACAGAGGAAGAAACCAAAACAAAAGGCTCTGTTGTGTCTGTTCTGGAAATGTGAATAATCTGGACAATTCCTTTATTTGAATGACCTCATCGTACTTCCCTCATGACAGTGGGGAAGCAAGTGGGGGGTCAAGTCCAGGAGATCCTGCTGATGTCATGACTTGGACTCTTCCAGTTATGTGTGTGTGTGTTCCTATTCTTATTCCGTTTGTTTCCATGGGAACAGATCACCTTTAGTAGAGGACACATGACCAAACATTGAAGTCACTATGAAGTTAAGCGCTCAAGGCGAATTCGAGGAACAATGTAGTGAAGAAGTGTGTAACATGAGAGATGCGAGGAAGCCGGGGACTAAACAGGAAGTAGCTAGGGGTGAGCGGATGTGGGAGACAGAGGGTTTGTGCGTGTGTGTGTGTGTGTGTGTGTGGGGGGGGGGGGGGGGGGCAGTGTTCCACTGAAAGTGTTCCACTTCCCGTCATAAAGTTCACTTTCTCTGCAATTGTATTGTCACATGAGTGTTTACAGTACTTCAATATAGAATATTCAGCCAGCACAGCAACACTTATGGAAAAAAAATGGTCTCTGATGAACAAAAGTGTAGAAAGTATGAGTTGAAGTACACTAAAGACTTTGAATTGTTGCTCTTTGTGAGAACACTCATTAAGAATACGTGAACGGAAGTTTGCAAAACGTGATTGATTTTCACAAGAATGTTATGTGCTCACTCATTGTCTATTAACTCTTTAAAATGCACAACTGTGAACTGGAAGCCATACAAAGCCATAGACACATCATCATAACACCGACGAAATGTGCAAGGCTAGGGATAAGGTGCCTACTTGTAAACTATCACCCACGGAGTCCCTGGAAGGTCCAACTGCGCTTGCACAGGAACTACCGACTGACTCGATAAAAAAAAAAAAAAAAAAGTTTTCGAAACTTCCGGGAACAAATCAAGGTCCTTTTGTGGAAGGTTCACGTGGATAACACTTCATTGCATGTTTCATTTACAATTAAGTGAATGGATAGAATTGTGATTAAAGCAATAACATATACTGTATATGTAAACATGTTACAGTGCCAATTAACAGGAGGAAATAGTTTGGTCTTTTTGTCTTGATGACAAAATTATAGAGAAGGAGAACTAGTCACTTTTGGGTCATCCAATCAATCAGCAAAGGAGAAGACAATCTTGTCCATGTGAAGTGCTATTTTGTAAATCTGGATGTAGATCAAATTCTTTTTCCTGTTTTGTGTTGAACTGTTTTTGTGTTTGAACTGCGGAATTGACCTCAGCACATGGCGGCGGCGCAGATCTTTCAAGTCCTGTGTAAAGTTGGCGGATGGTGGTGAAACAGCACAGCAATGGCACAGCGCAGCTCGGTGGATACACAAGATACGGAACCACTCTCATTGATTAACATGGCTGAGCGCGCACGACGCAGCACACAAGATGCAGTATGTGGAATCCACAGGTCAAACGTTCCATTAAAGTTTCCAAAATGTAAAAGATGTTATCATGGATGGATGGATGGATGGATGGAAATCATGAAAAGCACTAAATTAGTGGGTGTTCCCAAACATTTGCATATGAAAATTGATTCCTCATTTCACATTTATAGACGATGCGCTTTCCGTCCTCACTGCCAGTCACTGGCAATCATGAAATGTATTGCTTTGCTCCTATTTTGGGGTCAAATAACTTTCTTGAAGTGAAGCAAGCACCTTCGTTTAGTCAGGCCATAGCCTTGTATACTAGTAAAATCTGCTTTAAGGATCTTGTGACATGTATAGGCACTAACAAACCATCTAAAACCTGATTTACTTGCTATTTTTTCTTCTGTTTGAGGGCAGGGCTCTGCCATAGGGACAGTTGTTTGCCTCCAACTGAACCGAAACCCAATTCTTCTAATGATTGGAACATCCCCTGGATTCAAATATAAACTTTTGATTAAACCACAAGTCCATGTGATGTGATGCTGGGATGGGATGGTAGGGGTGTAAACAAGGGGGCAGCACAAGGGGGTTGCTATGGAGGCAGTTGCTTCGAGCATGAAGAAAGACGATCCTCTGAGTGTTTTTGTGAGTTGCATGGAAGACTTGGAGTAAGGCTGTTACCACAGAGGATGTGGGAGTGAGGGACGAGACACATTTATTGTACTCCATGACTTCTTGAATGCAGCCACTCAAAAAGCACTATAAACTATGGGCTTGTTTTAAAAAGTATGTGTCCATTTTCCTGGAGGTTATCATTTGTAACTTCGCAGCTCATCAAAGACTCGTACATCATATGGTCAGGAGATCGATGCCATGACCCTTTTCAGGCAGGCTGGAAAAAAATTGGATGAACTCGCATGTCGACAACAGTCTTTGATGCTTGCGGACGCACATTAGCGTAATCAAAAACAGAAAACCTATTAAATCAATTTAATCTAAGTTAGGTTCCATACTCTATGGAATTGTTATCATCCGGTTTCAAATCCCAGTCGTACTCCACCCACCAGTCTACCAAACAGTCAACATGTGCTTTGTGGAAAGTGTTTGAGCATATCTCTCAGGGTGTTCTGTTGAGGACGCTACAGGAGTATGGGCCTTTGGGTTCCATTATGACTAGTTCCAGAGTTCGGTTTAAATTTCAACTTCAATGTGCAGCCAATCCTGCCATGTCCATTTACTTTGCCAAAGGCATTCAGAATCTTTAGTGTTCAATCTATATAACTTGAACTAGAGTATTTAGAGTAATTGACTGGTGTTTTAACCAATCGAGGTTTAAATTTGGCTTTACAGTTCCTAGTTTTTAATTTTTTTGTCAAATGATTGACAAAAAGTTAAAGATAACCCAGTTATAGATGAAAGTAGGACCATATTCCTTGAAATACGTTACAAAACATTATGTACTGGATTACCAACAAAGTAAATATATTTAAGTGTTGAGCAAAAGGGAGATGTGGAAAAATCAATGTACAGAGTAAGGTTTCCAGTAAGGTGATAGTAAGGTTTCCGGTTTTAACATGAGGGCATGTTGGACAAAGAGCGCTCCAAAAATGATCATCAAAGCAAACACTGTCAACCTGAGAAGGTGATAACTCCCACACCCTTGTCTACAACTTCCTATTCCACTCATCAGTTTTCTAGTCTGAGGTTTCAAACACCGATGCCGAACTCAAAGACTAACACCCTCAACCCCCGCTTCACTGACGCAGCACACGGATCCCTTTGGCAGGAAATAGCTGTAACCCGACACAAAACAACATAGGTTCTCGTGGCGTTAACGAACCCCTGACTGTGCAAGAGCACCACAGTACCACATCCAGTGCCAGGCCTGGAACCTCACAAAAGCGCAGGAGGTCTTGCAGCTCCAAAATGGTAGACCCATGTTGAAAAAAAAAAAAAATCATGACGCCTCTGTACTACAAATCTGATGTGAAGGGGAATGCAGTTGTGAAAACATCATGTGTGTGGTTTGATGAAGCTAGAAAGACAGAGTATTAAATGAGCATATCGCCCTGAGGTTTGTTGGTTAGCGGGGGGGAAGGGGGGAAGTTGTAGGTGGGGGGAATCTGGAACCTCACTTTATTGCGTCAGTTGCACTGCCTAAAATAACTTGTTCCTGGAAAACCCGATTTAAGTCCATCCTGACACAGCTATTTCAAAAAACATTGTAAAGTCATGGTCTGCCTAAAAGCATTTATCACAAATAAGCCAGCTATAAATCCGCTAATGACCCAATGGGTAGACATACACTACATGAATACCTTGACCCATTTAACAGTTACCCTTTTGCTTTGGCAAGGTCTATTGTCCACCCACTGCGATTTTCAATTCGGCTTTTGCAAAAACACTGTCAAGTGAGGAGCAGAATTTGGAACCAAAATCAGACTAGACATGAAAAAGTAAAAAGTCTTTATACACAAAAACCCAACATAACCACGGCAAATATTGAAAACTAGATCTGGAAACTTGACTCAAAAACTGACTTGGAAACTAAACTCAGAAACTAGACTTGGAAACATAGGTCTATGAGGATAGCAAGCATGGGAGCTTGACGTCCTGACATTGTGTCACTGAAAACCTAGAGCTTAAATACTGTCACTGTCAATAGCATTGCCACTGACGTCACATCATGCACAGAGCACGAACTATTAACTCTAGATAATGCACATTTGTGAATGGAAAGTCAATCCAGACCAAAAAGCATCATAAACATCATTAAGTTAACTGTGAAAATTTCAACATGTGCAAAGATGTTATCTTGGGGAAAAAAGATGCCTACTTAAAAAAAATAAAAATCCTTTGATCATCCTTTGATTATCATCTCCCACCCAAGACGTTAAGGGTTTGAACCCCGGCCATTGTGACCATTCCAAAGTACCCTTAAGCAATTTGGTCCTGATACTGCATCATCAGTAGGTAAATTGAGTCATTTTGATGGCCTTTCTAGGTGGGAAAGCAACCAAGCATAGTTATATTTTAGCCACCAATTTACCGTAATCTACACTTCTTCGTAATGTCGCTGATTTAGAAATTAAGTTACAATTCTGTAATTTTTTAAAGTGAATTTTAGGTGGTGTTTCCAGATCTTTGTCTGGCGCCGCACTTTTTTTTCGCCATATACATAGACGCACTCCACAATTAAATTCTCTTTCTGTTCACAACCCCGAGCAGACAAAAAACAAACAAACAAAAAAGCAGTAATAGGACAATAAGGGCAGTGAAAATGAGGCACTAATCAATTAGTAGACTCACATTCTGAGCATATTATGGAGTCGATGGAGTGGAAAAAGAATATATACATATAAGGATGATAGTGCTAAATATCATGCAGTGCAAAATATTATGTTAGCAGCTTTCCTGCACTGTGCATGGCTTGTACGGTGTGTGTGCATGCGGTAAAGTGACTGGTGATGGGGCAGATTAGTGCGTGAGGGATTTGTTCTGAATCCTGATGGCCCGTGGGTAGAAGTCATTAGTCAGCCTCACAGTTCTGGCCCTCAAGCTCCTGTAGAGTCTGCCTGATGGCAGCAGCTCAAACAGGTTGTGCTGTGAGTGAGCTTTGTCCCTGATGAGGTGGTGTGTCTTCCGCAGAACCAGGGTGTGGCAGATGTCTGGCAGTGAGAGGAAGGCTGCTCCACAGATACACTGTGAAGTTTTGATCACACACTGGAGAGCCTTTCTGTCTTGTGCAATAAACTTGGCTTAAGCCTAAAACCAGTACTGTGATGGAGGTGGTGAGGACACTTTGACCAGAGCATTTGTAGAAGTTGTTGAGAATCTTAACTGGCATGCCAAATGTCTTCAGTCTCCTCAAAAAGTATAGTCTCTCTGTAGGGACTTTTTGATGATCTGTTGGGGATTGTGTGACCAGGTGAGATCCTCGCTGACGTAGGTGCTGAGTAATTTGAAGGCTTTCACCCTCTCCACCTCTGTCCCATAGATGAATAGTGGGGGTTTGTGTGGCTCCACCTGCCGCCTCGGGTATATGATCAGTTCATTGGTTTTGTTCGTGTTGAGGTGGAGATTGTTCTTGTTGCACCTCTTTCCTGTATGCTGTCTCCGCCCGATGACTGTAGTGTCATCTGCATAATTAATTATGCTGGTGTTGTCCATGGGTCCATGGTGTCTGGGATGGTGTTTTTGATGTGATGTCTTCTCAAAGCACATTGTGATTGGGGTGAGCGCTATGGGATTATAATTTAGGCAGGTCACAGTGCCTTACTTGAGGACAGGCACTATAACGGTGGACTTTAAGCAGGTGGGGACTGAGGTTTGAGCAAGGGGCAGGTTCAAGATGTCTGCAAGCACATCAGCTAGCACTGACGAGCAAACCCTAATTGCACGACTGGGTATATCATCTGGACTGGCTGCTTTCCGTGGGTTTGTTCTGCCCAGACCCTTGTGCACATCTGCTGGTGTCACCATGAGAGGTCGGTCCTGTGCTCAATCCATGCCCAGCATCCTTCTCTGCTGACCAGGATTCTGAGCTTCAAAGTGGGCGTAGAACTCATTCAGCTCATCTGGCAGTGTGGCTCAGCTGAATGTGCCTGGGCTGCTCTTCTGTCGATAGTCCGCGATGTGTTGAAGTCCTTCCCACATGTGCTGAGGGTCAGCAGTGGAGTAATAACCCTCCAGTATTTGCCTGTACTGTCTCTTGGCCTCTCTGTTCTCTTCCCTGTGAAGACTTACATTTCACACAATAGAGCAAATAATAAAGTAGGCAATAAAAACAATAATAAAGCAAAATTATTATTATAGTAGTAACGAAGCACTACTAAAGGAAAGGACTCACATTCTGAACAGCTTAATGACATTATATACATATTAGGATGATAGTGCAAAATAGCATGTACTGTAGTCCAAAATATAATGTGGTTAGCAGCTTTTCTGCTCTGTGCAGGATTTGTGCATGAGGTAAAGTGCCTGGTAATGAAACAGGTTAGTGCGGGAGGGATTCGTTCGGAATCCAGATCGCCTGTGGGTAGAAGCTGTTTGCCAACCCTGTCGGCCTGGCCCTATGTCAATAAAGTGATTCGATGCTAATTGCAATTCATTGTCATTTAAATTTGCACTTGTGCAGCCAAATGTGGCAAACCAAACTGACATCAGATTGTGTCATGACATAACTCGTCAGTTGCAAAAGCGTGGGGCGCAAAAATGGTGGGGTGTGGACACGCGAAGGGAGTGGGCGAGTCACGTGTTCCTGTGGTTGCGATAAGGACCGGCGCACTACCTGCAGCGCGCTCACTCACTCTGGTCCATCTGGACTAATATCAGCCGTCTCGCCAGTGGGACAGGATCGAGGAGGGAGTTCATCTTCACACTCTCTTACCCTGCTTCGGCCCACCCACTTCACCACTGACACACACACACACACGCACTCCCACACGCGCGCAGTGCAACCAGTGCTTCACTTCAGCGCGTCCATTGAGTCCCATCTGCTCGTACGCACGGGAGCATGGCAGCCGCCCGTGACGAGTACAGAGGCTACATGCGCACCACCGTGGACGTGGAGGCCGGTCACCACCGCCTGCAGCCGGCGGCCGGCTCGGAACACTCGCACCGGCCTCTCCTGTTCGGCACCCTGGCGGTCATGGGATTGCTCCAGGTGGCGTCCAGTGTGGCCATCCTGCTGCACCTGACCGGCTATTTGCAGGAGGTAAGGAGCGGCTAGCTTCTTGTCTTTCTCTTTTACTCATAATGCCCTAGATTAGAAGGTGGAAAGAGAGCGGCATGGTTTGAGCTAATTGAATGTCATCTGCACTAAAAGGCTAAAAAGTGAGCGCAAGGATGCGTCAAATGGGCTTTGTTCTCTGGCTAGAGGAGGGGAATATTTCCACGGGATTTTAAAAGATAAATAGAAATATCCAATATCGTCTTGCACAACGCAGATGTTTCCACTCGACTGTGCACATCCGCTGGTAATATGCGCAAGATAAGCAATGAAGTATCAACAGTTTACTAAAAGTTCAAGAGCACTCGAAACGTTCCAACATGCAAAGTGCAACAACAACATGTTTTTTTGGTGACGAATAATCAAGATAGTCTGCACGCCTCATTTGATTTTGTCAGGTCATTATGAAAGCCCTTCTCTTCATTTACAATAATATTTACATTGTGCCACGATTGGCTTTTTGGGAGACTTTGTGGTGGTTTGGGGGAGTTGGATGATGGTCGTGTTGAGACAAGCCAAAATGGAGCAGACCACATTTGAGCTGTGTCAGGGTGCTTCGGGTTCACCTGGAAAGCATCCGGATGACTTTCTGCTGGTCTCTCACGCTCGGTGTGTTTATGGAATGATATGCTTTCACTTCGTCTTCTGTATAAACACTTTGCTGCTGAGTGTCTTTATAAAAAACTCGCTGAAGCTGTTGCAAGTAAACTTATTACATACTTAAAGCATGAGCGAGGTTTGTGTAAAGTGTACTCAAGGTTAATTGTATTTTGTACATACTGTATTGGTAGGTAGGGATAATGCCATGTTCTAATCTAGATGTGCATCAAGTTCAATTTTTGGTGTGTTTCGAAGTTATACAGACAAGTCTGAATTTTGAGATGTATGCCTTTAATAAAGTACAGTGGATGGGGGGAAATTGTGTCTACTTACACAAAGTTTATTCCCTAATGTGTCAGATTTATTGTGAAATTCTACTTTGAGTGACAGCTTAACACCTTGAAACATGCAAGTTTGGCTCCCTGACAACTGCCAGCAAGTCTGCTTCACTTTGTTCCTCAAAGCGATGTTATTTAATTGCCTCCTGTTTCTTGAGAAATTAAAGGAGGTTCCGAGGATTACTTTTATATACTGTATATCCTTTTGAGACCCAGTCTATTAATTACTGTCCACGGTGTTCATGCTGAGACGAAATAGACACAACAGTACACACACACACACACACACACACACACATATATATATATATATATATATATATATATATATATATATATATATATATATATATATATATATATATATATATATATATATATGTATATATATATATATATATATATATATATATGTGTGTGTGTGTGTGAGAGAGAGAGAGAGAGAGAGAGAGAGAGAGAGGGGGGGGGGATTGTAGACAGAAGGAATCAATGATTTTGTTCATGCTTTTTTTCTGTGCTACTAATCAATGTATATCAGCTATTTTAGACATTTTCCAAACATTTTGGATATTTAAAGTCAAGGAGCTAACATGTTAACTGTGAAACATTGGATGCATTGGCAAAGTGACAACTTGCTGTCAAAGTACCTTTCAAGAACAACAATGAACACTTCCATAACAATATTACTTTGGTTGAAGATGAGTGTGTGAATGTTGTGGATCAGCTGCCTTTTTGGCAAGCAATAAATTTGACTTTTCTCATATGTGCAGTAACATTTATTAGAATGCAAATGCAATAATGGATCAATACCCTCTTTAAGATACCTACATTTTCTAGGTCTATTAAAAATGTAGGACTTTAATGTGAACGTACTTGCCCCACCTCCTTATTTTTTGTGCATATCATTTCTATCACATAAATCAGGGCAACCCAAGGATATAAATTTCTAAATTATGATTTTATTGGGGGGGGGGTTATCACCCCATGCTAAGAAGTAATTGCCCTGTATCCCCCTGACTTGTTAAATCCCTAAAGAACTGTGACTGAGAAATAGGCAAGTTGAGTTCAATTTCACAGGCCAGACTCAAGCCTGACTATCACCATCTTTGTTCACTCAAGAAATCAAATAAAGACATCTGTTAGACAAATAAAGTAGGCTATAAAATCCCAAGAACAAATGCATAATGCTATGAATCAAAGAAATTCCAGGAAAAAAACTAGAAAAAAGTGATTGAGATCTATCAGTCTAGAATTGGTTACAGTACCATTTCCAAGCCTTTGGTGGTACAGCAAAACCACTGTTAGAACCATTATCTAAAAATGGAGAAAACTGGAAACAGTGGAAAGCCTTCCCTTGAGTGGTCGACCAACGGACAATATTCCAAGAGTGTGACGACAACTTATCCAGGAGGTTACAAAAAAAAATGGAAAAACATCCAAAGAATTACAAGTCTCGCTGGCCCCAGTTAAGGTCAGTGTTCACGACTCCACTGTAACAAAGGTACTTGCGAATAATGACATCAATTGAAAGATTGTCAGGCAAAGTTGTCACAAAAGAAAACAAATGTTGGTCTCACATTTCACGAGTCGAAAATGTCAATTTTGTCAAGGTGTGCAACCTGTTACATCTGGCGTAAAAATGGAACAGTATTTGATAAAAAAGAACACGATGCAAACATTAAAGCATGGTAGTGGTAGTGTGATGGTCTGGGGCTGCTTTGCTTCCTCAGGACCAGGACAACTTTCTGTGATCAAAGGACAAATGAATTCTTCTGTTCACCAGAAGTGCTGAAGGAGAACATCAGTTAGTGCTCTCAAACTCAAGCGCTTTAGGATCATGCAGTAGACCAACAATTCAAAACAGACCAACAAGTCCTCCTCAGAATTTTAACGCTTTGTAATGGCCAAGTCAAAACCCAGATTTATTTTCAATTGAGGTGTTGTGGTGTGACAGTTCAATATGGCAGAATTGAAACAATGACGAGTAGTTCAAATTTCCTCCACAGCGATGTGAAAGACTAATCACCAATTAATCGCAAATGTTTAATGTTAGTTATTACTGTTAAGGGGGACACAACTGACTATTAAGTTTACCTTTTCACATACGGTCAGGGTAGGTTTGTATTTTTACCCCCCTTTGTAAATAACATCATTATATAGCAACTGTATTTGATATGTCACTGGTTTGTCGATATTAATATCGGTTTGCTGAAAAGAAACCTTTGCGAGGGATGAAGTTGCAAAAAAAAAAAAAAAATCACAGAAATCAGAAGGGGGCAAATACTTTTTCACAGCACAATATTTGAATGCATGTAAAGTTGCTTAGGGTTTAACCTCAACCAGAAAGAAGTGTTGAGAATAAGCACAGATATCGGAACTGGGTATTTATCGTATCCATGTCATGTGTACTGCCAAAGGCTGCACAGTAAGTTACCATTTTGTGACATCTGTGAAATGATCCATTCACTCAGTGGTAGCTGGAACAAAACAATGTTTATACCCCCAACATGGATACATGTTACCCCCACAAAAAAACTACACTGGAGACTCCGCATGGCATTATAATCCTGTCTACGGGAACAAAGTAGTCCTTTACAGTAGTAAGTGAATCAGTTCTGTGTTTCTAGACTTGTTTAGTGCAACGTACCCCTACCAACTGTTCATGACTTGGACACTGCAAGTACTAGGACAAGAGCAGGACACCACCTTGCCCGGCTTTTTTCTTTGAAGCGGCACCATCCCTCAATGCATATTCAAACCAGCATCTTTCCATTAACCTCTTAAACAAGTCATTTCAAGTCAAATCATCATTGTAGTGCCATTCCTACTTTATTCAAAGTTACATCTTAGCTGTCGTTGATGGGTTTTACCGCACTGTATGACACTTTGGTTAATGACTGTATTTTTGTGTTTATATCCCATGGATAGTTTGATAAAATGACTAACAGTATCAGTTAAAAGTTTGGAAGCACTCTCTTGATCAGTTTAAAAATTCACAATTGTAGATTAATATTTAAAAAATTAAACTATTTGGTAAACTAAAACAATTTATGAATCAAAACTGTTTAATAACTTGGTTTTTCCCATATATCAACTTTGCATTTTTGTTATGATCTGTTTCCTTTGTCAGCTTTATGATTTGGATATTGGTTTATGACCTGAAATGGATTTAATTTCACAGCTGTGCATTTTCAGGAGCTATCACCTTGGGTAGTGCGACCATTAACTGTGTTTGAGTTCACAAGCACACAGTTACAGGACAAGCATTAAATTTGAAAGTGGTTCCTAAAATTTTACTGGTATTATATTTGTCAGAAGTGCAAATTTCTTGTGTATTTTAACATATTTAGACACGTATGTATGACTATACAGTAATCCTAATTCTGAGAAGTCGGTTGATCAGTTCAACCCCACCATTTTGCGTAAAGAAATTCTGATCTTGCGTGTTTATTGTAACACGAGAAATCGAAAAGCTGGGTTTGGCCCATTAAATGGCAGTATTGCTCACTCTGCAAAGACCTGGCATAGGCTCTCTTAGTCTTGCAGGTTCATGACCTGCTGTTAACCACAATATGGAAGTTGGGACTGCTTGGTGGAGTAAAGACATCTGACATCCATATTAAAGAAATATGAGTATACTTATTACATACACTTGGCGTTTAGACTTCAACACAAGACACTTTGTTTTTATATATTTGTTGCTGGGTGTAGGCCAGCAGAGGGAGAAGAGTGACTGCGTTTAATTTGACTGGTTTGGAATGGATGTGGAATACCAGCCAGAGTAAGACTCATCCTCGACAAGAAGCCCTGTCAGATGAGCGCGCAGAGTCTTTGTCAAGCTGATGACAGGGGCCGCATGCTTGTATGAGTCAGGAAATATGCAAGGAGTGCAGTCTGGCACTGGACCATCATGCTCCTTCAACACCTGCGCAACTTAGATCTGAGAGCCAAGTTCAGGAACGCTGCGCTGATCATTTTATGCAAATGTTTTTTTTTTTCTCCTTTCCCTTCTTTCTTTGAGAGCCCCAAAGCCTTGTTGACACAATCCCAAGAAGAACCAAGCTCCAAATCACTTTGACTTTTAAGCCTGCTACTTGGGAACGCTGAGTGAACTTTGGATGTTAACTCCACTCCCACACACACATGCACAAATGCCCGCAAACACATGCAGACACACAAACACACAGATAGAGTACAAGCAGCCTGGACCTTTTCTATTTTGTAAAGAGTGATCCTATCAAATGTCAAGAAAGCGCTTATATGACATCCTCTGATAGGGTGTGATGATTCACTGACCTCTGTCCTCCTTTCCTGTTTCCAGGTAGATCTGACCACTGCTCCACGTCGGCCTATAGAGGTGAGTGCAATTGCCCATGTAGAATTATTTTAAAGAACATAATGAATGGTAGCCTGTACCTGTAAAGCGCATGGCAAAGCAACAATGAAAGAAACAATTTATTTTCATAAAAATGCCCGGCTAGTTCAAAAACAATATTCTGATTACTATTACATTTGTGGAATATGAACTAAGCAACAGTTTTACCACTCTCTGTTGGGGAGAAATGACATCAAAGTTGCCCATGGCCAATGACCAATCACACCTTGTTTATTTGTTTGGTCATGTGACATTTGGAGGCCGAAATGAGATGTGTTACCTGAACCCAAAGCTACTGCGATGTCATTTTGAGTCTACAGCAAGTGGAAAATGGATACATTTGGTTGTATGTTGCTACTTAATTCATATTCCACAAACGTAATATTAATCAGAATGCTGTGTTTAGACTAATGGGGGTACATAAAACATACTATTGTAAAGCTATCTTTAGAGTTGAGTTCCCCTTTAATTATAAAGACGAAAACAAAGGACATTATTTCATGCAAAAGGAAGATAAATACTGACACAATAAGTGTCACCGGGGACTATGGAACTCGGATCTTTGTAAAAAGCTGTTCCTGTTTTTCAGCAGAGGGGGTGAAATCAGATAAAATGTAAAGAAAGAAGGTAACAAGCAACAAAAAAGTACAAAGTACACTTTCAATCTTGTTTTGTATTTTCATTAAGGCTCGCATGGGAACCATTCAAAATGTGAGTGATGCGTTTCTCATGTTTATATGCTGTTTTCTTAAGTCACAAATAGTATACAGTATTTATCATCTTATTGTACAAGCCTAATCCACATTTCAATACTTTACTGCTGTTGCTGTTTAGTGTTCCAATTTCTCCCACTTTACAAGAAACGACTACAGCACAAATGGTAGAGGTAATTAACATTTCGAAGCATTTCAGGCAAATTTGTTCATCTGGAGTCATGAATAGTTTTAATGATGCAGTAATGTCATTGAAACCTTACAGTGCTAAAGGTTCCTTTTTTCCTGAACAAATTTAGTACATGTAAAGCCCCCCTTCATTTCATTGTAAAAGCAGTCCACGACTGAAAAAAAAAACAACTTTATTACATAGTATGCATACAAAGGTGTCAGTCACAATTATGACGCCTACACACTTTTACTTAAATGCAACACAGTGAGTGGAAAATTGAGCTCACATAAATATATGTCGTGAATTAATGAACCCCCACTGCATAGCAGTGTCACTCTGGTAACACGTCAAAGTGCCTGGTCCAATTGAATTTAACACCTGATGCCAACCAAAACAGCAGCACTTACAGAGAAATGTCTCACGAACAGTCTTGTACCTGGCTTAAAGTACAAGATATAGCTAGACGGCCACATTAACGACAATTAGTATTCCAGTCGACTTTTCCCACTTCACAACAAACTGCCTCCGTTGCTTTTCCATTACAACAGGTGGAGGACGTAATGGAGGTGGAATATACTCAACTTTGCCGGCCTTTTGAAGCGTGTGTGTGTGTTCCCACATTTCACAAGTGTCGAGTATCAACCACTATTTTTGTGGCACTTCAAAATATGCTTTGCCATTGCATGATGTGATGACGTCACAAAGTGCAGCCCATCGAATGCACAAAAGCCTTAATACTAAAATGAACATTCTATTTACTGGTTTAAGCCAGTGAGACTGAGCTGCACACCTGCTGTTAAGATCAAGTATAATGTATAAAGTACATACATTTTGTGTTTTATGGTAAATCATGAATATCCAACTTCTTTGGGTTCTTCTTTTAAATACGGAATGTCTACTTGACTCTTTTTATGGTATGTGATTTAAATACAATTTCATTCTGTACTGAGGGAGTCTGTTTCGGATTTCCTTTGAGAGGATGAGCCAGTCTACACCCTTGCCGCTTCCCATGACAGGAACACTAGGCTCATGTTGCACTTGAGGTCCTTCAGGAGATTGCTGGGGAGGGCGGACCGGTTGCTAGGGGTAGCAGTCTTTGACCGGCTCATGATTTTATTTGATTTTGGGGTCCCCGATTTGATTCAGATTCGATTTTCAATTCAGAACGATTCAAAACTAATAAATTCAATGAAAAAAATAATCCTGCTTCAATCTATAGATGTGCGAGACAGAAAAACAGACTGTCTTTTTTTTTTTTTTTTTTACTAAGGTTCTTTTTTTCATTTACTCAATTTTGATTTGTATGGAACATGCCTTTTCCCTCTAAAATAGATTGTGAACAGCTGCTACTCTTTTAAGCTGGCTATAGATTGTATAGCTTTTATACCCTAGTATAAAATATGACAAAAAAAAGGTAGAATAGGATAAATTGTCTTTTCACAGGAAATTAAAGTACCAAAATATTATGTAAAAAAAACTGTTTCCCAAATGAAATATATGATTATTTCTCAGTACATTTACAGAAAACTCATCCATCCTTCCATCCATTTTCCAGAGCGGCTTATCCCCACATGATATAAAAATAAACTTTTCCAAGTGAGCGGCTAAATTGAGGGTATTGGCAAAGCATGAAACATGTGCCTGTTCATCTCTGAGTGGCAGCATTATCTGTCAGAATTGTAACATATTATTTAGGAGAGTGTAAACAGTATTTTCATTCATTTACATGTATGCAAATAATATTTAAAAATATATCTAATTTAGAGTTTGCATAAATTGTTTTGTATTTTTTTTTATTTATTTCATTTTGTTTTGTGGACATTGTGACGTTTTGTGTTGTTCATTAAGACCATTTTCTTTCTGTTCTGTGAATATTTGATCCTAGCTAGCTCATTTAATTAATTAAAAAAAAAAACAATGTTAAAAAAAAAAAAAACATGATTAGGACCTTTAATAGGGAAACAACACTTTTAATGCTGACACAATCAACAGATCCATGACGATCAAACTCCATTTGTTTGCAGCGGAGTCAAACGTTGAATTTCCATTCGCACCCGGGTGGCTTTTATGTGTCACACAAGTTTGCAAAATGTGACAAGACCGCATTCAACAAGGACAGGGCAGTTGAATTTCTTCCATTGTTTGTTTTTGTGCATCCTGTCAGGCAAGCTTGACTTTCCAGAAGGAGCTGGGTGGTGACGTCATGGCACAGCGCACCGCCGACGTAGTGTGGAAGCCGACAGGAATCGTATCGATACATTTTTATCTATATTGATTTAGTGGCGTTTTAAATGGATTTAAATCATAGTAAGTGAGAATCCATATTCATATGAATCTTTTTTTTTGGCGCACTCATACAAATGACTGTAGGTGCAAATGCATTATCTTTAAGTGAAAACTTAAGGATGTCGACTACTTGATTGTGCATGCAAACACCAGCAGTGAACATGTGCCATCATGCCCGCTTCATTTGGCACATCTTTTATTTGGCAACACTAGCTGCAGTGTTGTGGAACTGTGATTACCTTGCTCTTTTCGTTTTTGCTTAATTCCCTTCAGGAGTTGCCACAACGAATCAACCTTTTCCATCCCTCTCTATTCGCAGAATTTGCTGCTCTAACTCCAGCGATCTACAAGTCTCCTTCTCGCATCCATAAATTGCTTCTTTTGTCCCTCTCTTAACTGTCAGCTCCATTTACAGCATTCTCTAAGATACTGTATATCCACTGTCACAGTTCTGCACTTTCAAAACGTCTCAAACTGGAATCTCGAATTTATCTCCGAAACATCTAACCTATGTAGTGTCTCTGATGAGGTAATTGCAAATCCCGTGCATTCTTAACAGCCTTGTGTCTCGTTTAATTGTCATTACTAACATCCCCTCACTACTGCTTTTTAAACTTTGCACTTTAGCTAGGATTCGTTATGTCCCAGAATACCCTTGACACTTTACTCTACCTTCCCCATTCTGCTTCTATGACTCCACCACCCCTCTTCCAACTCTTGATCTCCTGGAGTTGTGATAAAAATACAATGACAAGTTAAGGAATTTCATCATCAGGTTGTAACAACAAAATGACAACTGTTGAGGAAAATTATATGTTGTAGGTGCAATGTGATTTCTTTCCTCTCCCCTTGACTCTCAACTTGTAACTGAAGTGTAAAAGGAAGACCGCCACCCCCCTCAAAAACAAAGAACACTCGCTCAACTGAGCTATTGAGGCAGGTGCTTGATATCTTGTTCGCTAAGCTTCTAGTTCCGCAAACATTTTGGGGAGTGCAGTCTTGGTTTGAGTGAAACCTTACCTGCCAATGATTCTCAGAAGGATTTTTCCTAAAGCCACATTTTCTATACTCTTCCTTCTGTTTTGCATCAGGTTTCCTTGAAAATCAAGACAAGACAAGACAAAGATTGTTTCCAAGTAACAGTATTATTGCTTCCAAATAAAATGAATATAAAAGTAAATAGCAGTCCTCCAATTATTAACTAAGACGAAAACCTCTAAAGTAAACTTTATGTAAACTTTGATAACATTACCTTACATGAACTCTGCAACCCGCCGTCTGTGCACCATTGGCATAACATAACGGTCTCATCTCCGTTGTTTCTGGCACCAACAATCATAAAGTCCAATCCAGAACAATATCCTTGGCTAACATACCAATAATGAAGACACAGAACTCCAGACAATACCACAGACTAAATAACTACCTCACCCAGAAGCAGTACTAAGCATGCCATTGAGGTTTTCAAGTAGGCATTTTTCTTCATCAAGTTATTGTGAAAAGATACCTCCACAGGATTTAATGGGCCCCTATCATGGAAATTCAACTTTTTTAGAGCTTTTAACTATGACAATGTCTATTTCTCACCGTAAACACCCGCAAAGTGTTAGCTTCCTTAGTTGACACACTTACAGGAATTCCTTATTCAGTCTGTACTCTCAGCACGTGCCCTGCTCAAGCAGATAAAATGGCTTGTGAGGGGTACAGTGATGTCAGATTGGCCAGGAAGGCCCTCATACTGCCTTGTACCACCGGCGCGCCCTCTCTGTTGCAGTTTTATAGCGGGCCAGCTTTAGAATGACATCATGAAGGGGGCAAGGGAGCCACTTTGTGAGAGGGGTTGTTTCAGTCAACGGGTCGTTTTACCTCCCGATTAGAAATGTCGCGACCAAACATCCTTATACTTCATTAGTAATTAAATCGCCAATGTGCCAAACGTAAGATTTCATCATATATATATATATATATATATATATATATATATATATATATATATATATATATATATATATATATATATATATATATATATATACACTACTGTGGAAAGTTTAAAATTCCATACAGGTTTTTTTAATCACGCAATTCTAAGTATGTAAACCAATTTCCTGGCAACAGCCCCTTCAGTGTTGCTACTTTATAAAGTGGTCTCTGCGGCTTCATTAAATCCAAATCCAACAGGATGCTACTTCCGCTTGCCTAGCGGCGTTTGTCTATTACACACTTTCCTGGGCATGCCTTTACTCCGCAAGCATCTAAGTATTCTCCCTGAGCCAGTGGCTTTGATGTTTTTGGCACCTACACAATTGTGAGAATATTACAGAATTCAACAGTCCCACTGGATGACAAACTTAAAAGATGATACATGGCATGTGGAACTTGTGGAACTCAATTTTTATTCTATCTTGCGGAAGAACATCTCCCACTCCATTGCTCCTACAGCATACCAATTCCCTCACACTCCTTGAATTTCCTCCATGGCTTCCTCGTAAAGCCAAACAGCCACTGAGTTAATCCTTTAATGGACATGGAGTATCTAGACTCATATTGACATCTTGATTAAAACTGATCACTTTTGAACATACCAGGTTGAGTCAAATGTGTCTTTGGTGGATCTTGGCTCACTTCGTCTTATTGGAACAAATTAATATTTAAAACATTAGTTTAAATATGTTGAAAAAAAAAAGTTTTATTTTTTAACTGAATAGTCAACCCTCCAGGAGAGATAAAGGATGCACTTGTTAAATTACAATCACCTGTGGTGATATTTTGGTTTTTGAGTTGAAGAAATGAATAGTAAAATATTGGCATATCAGACAAAGGCAGTTTGTAACTGTAAAAATTGATTATGTGAACGGCCGCAGCTAACACGAGCAGTGTGCATTTTGCTAAAGTCACTCATCTGTTGAAAAATGAGCATGTAAAAAAAGTGCCTCCCTGTTTGTTTTCATTTGCATGTTGAATTGTGAATTTTCTTGCAGTCTGCTCGATAAGAAGAAAATTTGAAAACTGGAAAATGTATATTACAAATTCTGGTAAAAAAAGGTGGGCTGTAACAATGATTGATTTATGCTTACGATTTACAATTTACACGTGTATGATTGCTAGAGGATTTTTAAAAAAGTATCTTCATTCATTTCATTTTTTTAATGACTAAAGCCTCTCAGCAGGTCCACTAGCGAAAGCTTTGTGTTTTCCCCTGTATCGCCAGCCAGAAGTGTTGCAACAAAACATTTTTCAAGTTGTTATGTTGATGTAAAGGGTGTAAATATTGTTGCTTTCAAGCCAGCTGTGAGTTGGCGGTAACTGTTTACTTGCTTGGAAACCATGTTTGGATTGAATGAGACAGTGTATGCGCGCACTCTGTCTCGACTGCCGTCAAGTAGTCCTTACTAAAAGACTTGACAATTATTTCAAATGACAGCTGTGGTGAAAGATATAATGGTTTTATTACTGGCGTTTTGGGGTTGGTTTGTCGTTTTACATTTACCCTGCTCTTTTGTCACAATTTGTCGTCTGGTTCACTCTTTGCGGTAGGAAGTACAGACGGAGCCGGTGCTGAACGCTCTGAGAGCTACCAAGAAGAGTCAGCGCTTCAAGAAACAGGAGAAGAACCCACCCTCCGCCCACCTTCCCATCAAGGTGCATCAGCAGTTGGCTAAGCGTGAGTCCTTTTCATCTAGCATAAATTCATGGAATGCAAACTGTTGTGAACTCATTTTTGTCCTGCTCTAGAAAAGTCATTTTTGATAGTGTAGGCAAAAGACAGGTTTACTTCTAGTAGGTTGTTTTTCTGATTTGCGCTCTTTGGATAAAAGAAAGAAAACGAAGTACAAAAGGTCAGTAAAATTGGAGAAATGTTTGTACTGAATACTGGAGATACTGAAGCCAATTGTAACAATAAGTACATTTTAATCCCCCCCCAAAAAAAAACAAACTCCCAAAGCAGCTTTTACAGTTGTTACACGATTAGCGATTTTTTTATTTTTAAAACAAACTACCCCAAAGCAGATATAATCAAAATAGAAATAAAATACAATAATTTAAATAACACAAAGAGCAAGAACAATTGTGAAAAACTTCAAGCACGTGCAACGTATCAAACAAAAACCGCCATGAACGACCATGTAACACTTATTCAAAGTATCAATGAAAATCACCATGGACTGAAGGTCAATGGGAAATGTGTAGAAAAAAATACATACAAAGCTCCGTGGAAGGACACCACCGGATGATATATGCAAAGTAACAAAGAAACCAACATAAAATGATTTAACACACAGTACTTACGTGGAGGTAGACTGCTTGGAAATGACGCAGGAAAGACAACCAAAGAATAATCCAAAGACAGTTTTTTACTATATATGTATATATGTGTGTATATGTGTATACAGTGTGTGTGTGTGTGTGTGCGCGCGTGTGTGTGTGTGTGTATATATATATATATATATATATATATATATATATATATATATATGTATATATATGTATTAAGAGAGAAACATTAATATGCAACTCAATAATGCCACTGTATTATTTGTTACTGTTTTGACTTGAAAATATTCATACACGAAACAATATCTCCATCAACAATAGGGATCTTCTTCCCCAAACCAGGTACCTGTTGTAACTGTAAGATCTATTTTTTTTTTTATGTCATGGAAACATACAGTAAACTGACCAACCAGCTCACCACCAATTTTGTTATGTCCAGCAATGATGCATTGTGGTCATTAAATTGTTACATTGTTAACATGTAAGCCATTAACACTATTTTCAACATATTGTAAATCGATTTGAACAAATGGCAAGCAAAAAATATAAAGAAAATACAGGGTGTATGTTCATTACTGCGCGCAGGCATGTACTGTTCCAAAGAAGTAAGGTTTGGAGCGTTGGTCTGCGGTGTCAGCAAGGCTGCGCGTAAGGGTCAGGGCGGGAGCCCCGTAGCCTCCAGCAGCTTGCGTGTGTGTGCTCTGAGTGTGTTCATGGCGTTCAACAAACAGCTAAAAAGAGCATAGACGACTCTAGCTCTCTTTTTCCATTTCTATGCAACGGCTTTACAGTCGGTGAAAACACACACAAAAAATATCACTCGCAATATTGCTCGAACGCAGTTATTGACGCATGATTTAACACAGGACGAATCTGCTGTCTTTCCTCGCAGCGGGTGAACCAAGCGCAATCCCCATCGACTGGGATGAGGTGCACGGGTACCGTCACAGGATGGACTACCAGAAGGGCAAATTACTGGTCGTCAAGTCGGGCTTCTACTACGTCTATGCCAAAACCTGCTTCCGCTATTACGAGTACCCCGGGGACGGAGGCGGCGGACCCTCCGTGGACGTGAGCAATACGCAGCTCATTCAGTACGTCTACCACGAGAGCATCAAGCAGAATAGCAAAGCGGACCTGTTGATGAAAACGGGCAGCACCATGCGCTGGGACAACTCCAGCTACAACATGTACTGCGCCCAGCAGGGCCGAGGTCTCTGGCTGGAGAAAGGGGATGCCTTATATGTCACCGTGTCCAACGCGTGGATGCTGGATCCTGATGGAGTGGGGACGTACTTTGGGGCTATTAAGTTGGGTAATTGAAAATGTTGACGCTTGGGACGCCGCCATGCTACTGAAGTGACCCCAAATAACCACTGATATTGTGCATTTGATAATTTGACCACATAGCTTTTATGACACAGACAAAACTAGAGTAGACTCAGTCCAACGTCGCGCTGGATTCTTTGATTTTTTTTTTTTTGTACATTATTCATTGAGATCAAATTTTACTTTGTTTTTATGCACTGATGAGACAAGACCGGGTGCAAAGTAAGGAATTGTTGGCAAAGAAGATCAGCGTCATCATGGAAATAGTGAAGCTGATGCAACATCTGTTTGCATTTTAACATTAGTGGGACTGAATATATTCTGTAGCTGTCAGTGCCCCCCCCCCCCCCCCCCCCCCCCAAAAAAAAAAAAAAGTTCCGTTGGTGCAAACGAGGTGGCAAAGACGAGGTGCGTTTTTGACTTTTACGTGCAAATCAGACCCCACAAAAATTGTGCCTGGAGTATTCCATTCTGTTGTTACAACACCACATCATACGTTTCCCGTCAGACGTGATCCGTCTCCCAATTCAAGCAGCAGAGACACTTTATCCCAGAAAGCATCCCAACTCCGGGGTGCAAATTTAACCTTCACCTTTGCCTTTGAAAGGTTCCTACCCTTATCCTTGACTTAAGATGTTATGTGACGACATTCAACCGTGTTTTATTTGAATTCTTTAATTGTGCTCATTAAGATGAGCTGAAGCCTATCCGAGGTTATCCCGGGTGAGGCGGAATGCCAGTCGTTTGCAATGCACATTCAGACAAACAACTATTCCACATCTGTTGTTTACAATCGAGAGTCTGCAAGCAACACGGCGTGTTTTATACTGAGTATCCATTGAGGTCCCTGTAAACATAGTCAGTTACTCTAAACCACAATCAGATGATTCAACTAAGACTCTGGCTTTGTTTATTTTTATTGACCCGACTTAGCCAATTGAACATATAGCATCACAAATGTGCTCCGATAACATGCACATGCCGACATTTTTGACCGCATTTCGAGAAACAACACGATTGGTTTTTCCGAGTGTGACGATCAACAAGTAATGCAGATAGCTGGACTGTCTGTTCTTGAATGACGTGAAAAGACTTTAAAAAGGATGAACCAAATTGACTTTGGTTCGTCTTTAACTTATTTTTTGGGGTTTTCATTTGGCTCTACAGTGAGGTAAATGGGAATATGCACTAACTATTTATTTATTAGCTATAGAAGTACAGAGGCGGGTCATTTTTAGAGTGACTTTTCAGCTGTAAAAAAAAAAAAGAAAAAAACAACTGTATATTATATTGTATGTGTACAACGTTCATTATGCCGCACTTAGGAAAGTAGCCATGCTTTTTGATATTGAAACACAAGGGCTTCAGCTCGAGTTTGATATTTATCTATCTCAGTTTTGACAAATGTGTGTGCACTTGCCTAGCTGAAAGCGATATAGATTAATTGTTTATTCTGCAAGATAGTAGCATAGCAGATTTGAACTGATAATTTTTTGTCAGTATGTTTTTTTTTATTTATGTTTGTGTATGTTTAAATAAAAAATACTACTTTTGTAATGACGTTTCACAGTGTATTTAAGTGAGATTTGGTTGTGAGTCCCATTGTAATCCATGTTGTCAAGTTGAAATATAGCAACTCTCTTTTCTACATTTCCCAAGCACCTTAGTTAAAAAAACAAAAAAAACGGAATCTTTGTAATGACAAAACGATCAGGGGCCGCAGAGCAATGCAATGCCAAGATAGAGCAAGTAAGGTGGACCCCAATCAAATGTTGAGATGTTCTCAATATTATTTTAGTGTAAGGAATAGAAAAGAAAATCCAGTGATCCACCAACATCAGGTTTTTACGATTGTCTGGTCAAGTAAAGTTCATTTGTATTACCTTTAATCTAAATGAATCTAAAAAGGCTTCACAATCCCGCAGTTCACTAAGAACAAGCACCTATCCCACTGGGGGGAAAACGTTGGCGACTTTCGGCAAAGGTAACAACTGTTTTGGTCTTGTCAGGGTTCGTACAAGTTCGCAAATTTTTCAAACCCCTTTGCCAGGTGGTTGCCAGATGTTTACCTTTGCTATTTTCGTTGCAAGGATGTTTTCAATATTCAAAACATCCCCTAAGCATTGCCTCTGGTGTTCTGAAGAGGCAAAATATAACGACTGTTACGGACATTATTTGATCCCCGGATGACTACGAGAGTGTCTTGTCATCCCTGTGTTGTTTGCGTAGGTAGGTGCAGAGGCAGAGTCTTTCAGGCGGTGTTCAACATTTCTTTGTAACAGGTACCCTGATGAACGTCTGGTGAGTGTTCGCAACATTAGGCGAACCTTGACGAAATCAAGGAAGCCGCACCAATGTATGCCCTTCAGTGGGATAGGGGCTTTAGTGGCATCCTCTATCAAGGGAGTTCTGGAGAATTTAACCATGTAACTATGTTAATTTCTCACATTTAACACTCCCAAAGTGTTATTTCCCTTGATTGCTTCTTTTCTAAGCATGCTTTGCTTATTCTGCTCTCTCAGTCCCCCAACCCGCCCAAGCAGATAAACATGACTTGTGAGAATCCTGATGATGATAAGTCCTCGTACCACCAGTGCAAGAGTAAATAAACGGTGACCTTATCTATATCTTTTAGTTTAGTTTTGGTCCCTGATTTGAAGAGAAAAGATTTTGCACAGCCGGCCAAGTAAAAAAGCAACTTTTCATCTGTTAGTTACTACATGTAACTAGAAAATGCCAAAGTGGTGAAAATGTGTGTTGGGAGCACACAGCCGGCGGAACAGTTACTATGATTACTGGTCTCTCACGGGACCGTTTGATAGGAGAAAAGGCTCTTAGTGAGTGTGGCCTCTTAAAACTGTTTTGCATTTTAATATGAGTAAAACGCCTGTTTGGGGTCCTTCATTCATTCTGCTGGGGCAGGCTCCAGGATGTTTCATGTTTGGCCAGCAGTGAATAAAGTCATGAACTGGGTGAGCCACATGGTGAGAGGTGCGGCTTCAGACAGTGACATGTTTCACTTCCTGGTTATACATGTAAGTACCATAAAATCTCATATTATAGAAATAATTTAAATCACCAATGTGCAAAATGTAACTTATTTGCATATTTTTCAGAATTGGAAGTTTAAATTATGAGCCCTTTAATGAGATGAAGCAGGACAGGTAGCTGCTTCGGGAAAGTGGTTCTTCCTCAGGACTTGGCTCGATTAGTTTATGGAGACGTGTCAATAAAGAAGCACCTGCAGCAGTGGTGAACCTCAGATTTACTGCCAGTCAATCGGTACAGATTCTGTACAGTGTCAGCTTTAGCCATTGTCACCTAAGAAAGGGCAAGAGAAAGAAGCAGCAGTCAAACATGCCGATGTGTTGTATAACTTGATGCAAGAGTATCAAAACAAGTCTTAGGTCGAGAGTTAAACGTTTCTACTGAGAAAGCAGCTATAATTTCGGCAGGTCGGACATTCCTGTGAATCGGTGCATGTTTCAGTCCTTGCCAAAGTCAAGTTATGCTCCTAGTGTTTGTTTACTTACTTTGAATCCGATTGTTTTTGGCCTTTTGTTAGATCAGTGATTTTGGTCATTTGATAACCTTTTTTGCTTTGTCCTTTTAGAAAATAAAGTTTTGTTTTTGAACATGTTTTGCATTTATCACAAATTTCTTGGAGGAATGAGATTATGATCGTAGAATAAACCTTCCACACATTCCATCAGACAGAAGTTGTGATGACGATTCCCTTGCGTCATGTTTGTACCTGCAGGACATTTTGAAGGCCCGGCAGGGCGGTCACCGCAAACAATGGTCATGGTTCCCACGCTTGTACTGACAGACTGGACCTCACACAGTGTTTAAAATAATTCCACCACTTTGGTATAAAGTCTGGTGTTTGGAGAAAAAAAAAAAACTTGAGGGTGAGGAGTGGAATGTGTTCAGCGCAGATGTGTGGAGTAAGTGTGAAATTATTTGTACAGTGAAAGCTCATTGATGGCAAGGGATAGGTCCGGACCTAACTGCAAAGTGAAAAGTGGTCATTTATAGACACCATGTAAAAAAACAAGATTTAATTTCAATTTAAAATAAAAACATAGCCATCGCATGTACATTACACTTATTACAACAATTTATCTGACTGGAAACCTGTTTAGGATGTTACACTGTACACCTGTAATTCAACGCCAGCAGACATGTCTCAGTCTCCAGCATACCCTCTTTCCGAGTGGTACAGAGAATGTATAGATGTTGCTCACTCAGTTCTCTAAATATGTACAAAAAATATACAGTATAGAAAATGTTTAACCAATCCATATAGTTGTATCTAAAGCAGTGGTTCTGAAGTTTGTCACAGGTACCAAAGCCCATCAGATTCTAATGTGCATTCACCAAGCTCTTCTTCAGGGAAAAATGAAAATATAGATGATAGTCATATGTTGACTAATGAGCGCAATAAATTCCCCGCAGCACTGATAGGCCAGTGGAGGATGTTTTCATGAATTGACACTATGAGTAAAGTGTCTTGACCTCCGCTGCGGAGGTTCCGCCGGACCCCTGAGACCAACTCACTTAACACTTAGGGTTTAATCGAATCGTGGTTAGCATATCATGCAAAACTTTGAATACATGCTTGCAAATATCAGCATCGGCCTATAGTCTTTCTGCTCTGCTCTTTAGAAAGAACTAGGGCTAGGCAATGCCAAGTGACGCATCAGATTTGAAGCATCTTATTTCCAAAATATTTTGTTTTTTTTAAATCAAACCGCTCTCATGTGCCGTCCGTATCATGATTTTTCTCATATTATGAATCATGATTTACATGTAAATAATTCCAAATGCTTCAAAAACACCACTTCATATTTTACAAAACATTACCTTTTGAGTGAAGCGATGTTCAAACACAAAAGTGTCGACAGAGAAGGGCAAACAGCAGAAAAAGAAAACTTTATGATACAAATAGTCCTTCTCACCCGCACAGTGTTCGGAACCTTTCCTACTAGATTTTCAGTCTGTGTCATCATTTTTGTAGATGTGACAGCTTCCCAGCATTGTTGTAGCACAACCAATTGTAGACTTCAATGTATACCTGTATGCAATACAGTAGGGTGTTCATGATGTTAAGGATGGTTTGCGTATATGGTGGTGGACGTAGCGTAAATTTTTCAATTTTTCTCTAAAAGCGATGCGGGTCTTGTGTTATGGCAATTTTAAGGTATCTCCCAGATGTTTGTGAGCGAATGACAGGACACTCCATCTTACTCTTGGGTGAGAAGCAAGGTAAATCCTGGAATGGTTGCCAGCCAAATCTCAGTAAGGACAATCATAAAAGCGTTGAAATCCACATGTCTTTAGAAAACATTCAAATTGATTTCTGAGTTTTAAACATGGGACTCCCCCACCAAATTGAGCATATTCACAAAGGAATTTGACTTCTTACGTAAAACCGGCCCATTTGGCAGGAATAAAAGTCTCACTGGCCCCCCCATTTTTTATTGCTCACATATGTAATAACACCAGGGCCTATGGCAATGAAAAGTAGTGGGAATGGACTTGGAGACGCAAACTGATGTTCATTTAACAGTGCTCAGATGTTACCTGATGACCACCAGCAAAAGAACTTTGCATGTCGTTTGATCCCAGACATGACTTCAACAGTCCTCACTGACCTGACACTCAACAATGAGGTGGAACTGTTTATGAAGAGAAACATTGTGCTGGAAAGCCCATCAGGGTATTTTCTTTTCTCCAAAAGGAGCGGCACGAAAAGCATCAAATGTTACACAGTTAGGGGAACGCTGGCCGCTGAGACTTTACGAGTGTTTGCGGTTTAGAGGAAATAAAATGCTACAAAATGCTTGGGTTTGGCTCGTGTGCTATCAATGCATACGTTTGTGGTGAAAACGCATACTGTATATCCACTCGCATTCCATTCTATTTCTCTGCTGAGTCAGCGGGGTTGGATGTTTTCACAAGCCGTCGGCCTTCACCCCATTACTGGCGCACATGTATGATATGTAGTGTTTGATGTCTGGCACTTGAGCTTCTTGGCTAATGCTAACACTGATGTTATTAAAACAATAAAAGGGTGAGATTTACAGCCTTTTTCATGGGCGTGAGAGAGAGGGCAGGTTATTACTACGACGAAGCCGTGTCATCGTCTGCCAGGTACACATTATGTATTAGACGTACTGCGGGGGGAAAAAAAAAAAAAACTCATTTTTTTTGCTAATTGTTGGATAACTAATTTTCATTATTTGTAATTCAATTCTTAAATGATATATTGATGTCAGGTGGAACTTGAGCACAGGTTTGCTACAGGGGTTTATTGTTTTTGTTTTTTGAGATAGTGACAGCGTGCCATGCCTCGCAATCAATTGTTAAATTTCTCCTGTGTTTATCATGGCGACCTGTAAAAGAAATTGCTGTGGAAAGAAATATAGTAATTCTAACACAAACAATATTTGATAGAAAACTTTGAAGACAGGCTAACTTGCTCCTATTATTAACTTTGCATAGAGGTCAAATATTCAACATAGTGCAAGGCCACCAAATCCACTATCAGACCTTGTGGAGGTTTCAGAATTTTGTATGTACTTCCACGTGTAGCTACACTATGCAGTCAACGTATTTGCTAACATGCCTTGACTGACATATGACTTCAACTGACATACTCTTTGTAATCTGTAATATTTAATATGATGTTGATTCACCGTGAGAAACTATTCCAGGTTCAGCTTTTCTGGGAAGCTTTCACACAAGGTTTCGGAGTGTGTTTATGGACATTTTACACACTTGCTCCCTGTCTCCATATCAATTATTGCCAAAGGTTTATTGAGCTGAAGACAGGACTTTGTCGGTCGAGTTCATCGATACTTAACTAACACTAAACTTTCTGACTCCTGTCCCATCTTGGCCTGGCTTTTAGGAAGTCATGTTGAAACAGGATGAACACAAAGTATTAGCTCAAAGTGTGGAGATGTTAAAAATATTAGCCCCTTAATACCACTGGATGGATCCCTGAATGCTTCAGCCTACCAATAGATTTATGACTTTATGATTTATTTGTGTATTAAAGCAACCTGTCCAATAATAACTTTTTTTTAAATACTGTACAAATATGTCCAAGTACCAAAAACACTTGAGAAGCTTTATAGGCAAATTGAACACAATACTATATAATGTATTTAATCATGAGCATTGCTTTTCAAAATGGTTGCTACACGAGTAGAGAAGAAATCATCTTGTGTTAAATGATGTTAACAGAACTTGCTGTATCCTCTCCCACTCAAAATTGATGGTCCACTGCTGTAACTCAATCCCCATACAAATATTCCGGTGCATTCCATTGGGAGGTGATGGAACGATGTACGAATTAGAACATGCTCTTCTGAACAGAAGAAGTCCCTGTCCATCAATCATGCGCAGATGACCCTAGGGAAAAGGCTTTGTTTTTCTGGGGTGAAGTGTAACTGCATTAAAAGAAGAATTTTCATCTTTTTTTTTCTTAGTTTCAGGCATTTGTTTTTTTTTTCAAGGTTACTAAGCTGTAATCCATATAAACACTGTAAAAAAAATAAAAGTTGTCAGTTGAAAGTGGATTAATAATTGCTTTTTTCTTTTGTTATTGTTAAAAACAATATACAGTATGTTTAGGTATACCTGAACAATGTTTATAGATAATCTTATTTAAAGTCAGCTTGTCGAGTGTGTGTGTGTGTGTGTGTGTGTGGGTGGGTGGGGGGGGGGGGGGGGGGGGGGGGGCACGAAAAGGTTTCTCTGTTTTCTCACCGCTTTAAGCCAACCTTTCACTGGATGTGTAATGAGCATAATGTGCTACATTTAGAATGGCAAATCCATGTTTCCATTTACGGTGGTGAGAGTAATATCAAAGTAATGCAATAGTAGTGTAATGCATTACATTTCAAATACAGTAATATTAAATACAATAATATTGTACTGTACTTGGAAAGGACAGTAATAAATAAAAAGTAATGCATTACAGTTTTAAGTCACTATATATATATATATATATATATATATATATATATATATATATATATATATATATATATATATATATATATATATATATATATATATATATATATATATATATATATATATAGAAATCTAAATTCAACCTTGAGCAACAGTAATATGAAAATAATAGCATTAAAAGAATCCCACTGATAAAGTTGAGCAGAGTGGAGTTTCCATGTTGGTGATTTATTACTGTGTGTGATTCACTACAGGAATGCCTCCCAAAAAATTCAAATTTCTCTTGCAGTTCCCGATATGCTCCTCCATGCTGTGTGTACTGTTAGATTTTTTTATTTTCAAATATAACCAAGATAAAGGTGACGTTAAAAAAAACAAACAAACAAAAAAACTAAAATACTTTTATCATTCACTGGAATGTGTTGCATACCACCTCTCAAATGAAATCCACTTAACCACCTACTCCACCTACCACATACCTCCTCCACTGAAAACCAGCTCAAATCAGTTCATTAACAACACAATTATGTTGGAAGAATATATAGAATAAATTAAACTCTCCTCAAAACATTAGAAAATATGAAATTATTTTCTCTTAAAGCACTTAATCAGTTGTTTCCTTTATTAACAACTGTGTTATAGGAAATTTCAATAGTGAATCAGTTCATTATTTGGCCAATCAAATCTAACTAATATTAAAAAGGATCAGATTCACTAATAGAAACGCTTCGAACTCATTTGCCTTTCTTGTTCTTTGAGTGCACTTCCAACCAAAATATAATAAAATTACCTCTTAATCTAATTGAATGCAACAATGTATTCCACGATTTCCAACCTCAATCAACAACTCAAACAGAACATTAAGACAATATCAGAAGAGATACATTATTGAAAAGAAAATGCTTAAAATGGGTTTAGTTGCCAGAAATATAATCCTCAGGTGCAACAGATGATTATCTCCCTGCCACCGGGACTTGCTAACCTGTTCAACTCTTTTTGCACAGAAATGAATGAAAAGCTTTCTCATATCCACCTTTTTTGCTTACTAGAACACTTGAAGTTGCTCTGATCAGAAAATGCTCTGCACGGAGCAGAAAACTTCTCCAGCCATCAATCAAATGAAAAATATGTTATGGTCATTGTTTTTCATGCAATTGCAGCCCATTACTCTATTGTAAATCTCTTCTCATGTTTTGTGAGCCTCTAAGCAAGTTGTCATCACTGAATTGAAAGAGTTGTCTGAAATACTTTAGGAAAAATTGCCATGGAATACAAATATGAATGCCATTAGATTAGTTTGGACGATTCATCTTGGAACCTATAAATGTACAGTATACATAAATGTACTAAACAGTTTTCTACCGTGGAACAGTGGTTAGCAAGTCCGCCTCATAGTTCAAAGACCTGAGCTCAAATCCAGCTCCATCCATCTTCCTGTGTGGGGTTTGCATGATCTCCCCATGCCCGAATGGTTTCACTTTAGGCATTCCGACTTCGTCCCCCACTCCAAAAACATGCATGGTAGGTGTATTGGACACACTAAATTGTCCTTAGGTGTGCTTGGGTGCATGAATGGTTGTCCGTCCCTCTGTGTCCTGTGATTAGCTGGCAACCAGTTTAATCACCTACTGCACAAAGTCAGCTGGGACAGACACTAGCAAGCCTGTGACCCTTGTGAGGATAAAGGGGCATTAACCTTTGGTCTGTCCCATTGGACATTTTATCTTTCCCTCCTTTTGGGATCTTCTGGGAGTATTTCTCATTACAACTTTCTGTAGCTTGTTGGGGTTCCTTCTCAAGAAAGATACAACCTGGGTTTGTAACCCATACTGTCTCGGGGGCCATCTTTCCGGCTGTCGCTAAAGTAGTCAACCAAAATGTTTTTGGTTGCCACCTAGTCTTTCCCTGGAAGCGCTGTCTTTGCCAGCTTGTAACTTGAAAGAAACATGCAGGATGCACTGGGAGCATCGTTAATGGTTTATCCTGAGTTCACAGAGTGTTTCGGTTCTCGCAACATCAGAAATTCTCTCCCAGGTGACGATGCTCGTGCTTGCGTCCCAGGAGAAACCCATGAATTTGCCCTTTGAGCCAGAGTCACCTAGTGGATTTCTTTGCAGCTTCGCTCATGGATTTGATGGCCTTCTTTTTGGCAGCCCCTGGCATGCCCAATGGCTTATGACTTTGCTGAGAGCTTGTCCAGCAAAAGCTCTACAGCCAACCTCTATTGGCTCGTAGACTGTCTTCCACCCCCTGCCCTTGCATTTTTTCCACTCCTGCTACTTGGCACATTTCCTTTCACTGGCTTACACAATACACTCTTCCCGGGGTACTGTAAGTTCTAGCATATTCAGATGTCTTGAAGCCTCGGAAATAATGATTATGTCTGGCCGGCGAGATGTTGCTGCAATGTGCTTGGGGAATCTCAGCCGTTTAGCCAGGTCAATGTGTAGTGTTGAGGAGTCCTGTTTTTATCTGTTGACACGTCCGAGGTCTTGCTCCAATTTCGATGAAGAAAAACACCATCTTCGGAGCTTGACAATATTTACTGCTGCTGATTGTCGAGGCTATGCTCTCAGCAACTATTAGTAAGCTGTTGGTATTTTTTTTTCCAAACTATTTCAGTGTAATTTAGAAAAGGTAATCTTGATTTCTTGCTTCTAGCCCTGCATGCGCAACAAAAACGGACAGCAAGATGCACATTAATAGCTTCATTCCCACCATAAAGTTACTCCCCTTTATATTATGGGGAGCCGACCAGTTTAATGTCATTTTCATGTTCATGTTTTATTGTCCACAACGCCCAAAAACCCTACAGTGTTTTGGGCTATGATCACTGGGACAGGCCACACAGTAAATCGGGGGGGGATGTGAAATGAAACACAGAGGAGAGGAATATTGTAAAAACAGGAAAGAAATTGTGGTTGTTATGTGTTAACACATGCACACATACAGTACACACACAATCATTAGGCATACGCTGAGTAGAGTGAAATGCATGCATCCATGTAACCACACTCATTGCACAGACACACAAGCAGACTCACAAACTAGTATGATAAGAATCACATTTTTCCCATTTGGAGACGACTGTCTGTTTTTTCATTCAAAGAAAAAAAAAGGCAAACTCAGGACCACAGAGGCACATGTGGAGGGAATCCCCGTACTAATCGCACACTATGCGACAGCATAATGTAATCCCCGGATAACTCCTCTTGGATTCCCATTGCCATGGCTTAACACCTGCTTCCGATCAATGGCAAACATGACACAATAGTAGTAAAGACACCAAAATATTTGCATTTTTTTTCTAACTGCAGACATTTTTTTTTTTTGCCAGTCAAATGCCCAGGTCATGCCAGGACAATGTGAGCATCTGAGACCAAAATCATGTCCCAGACTTTCCAAACCACCAGAAACACACACACACACACACACACACACACACACACACACGAGGACACACACTGAATTTAGACAAGATGGAATGTCATTCATCTGGACCTGATTTCTTCTCTGCTTGCACTGTTCCACCCAACATGTGTGCGAACCTCATTCATATTTTTTGTTTTTGTTTTCCAAAGCTCTCAATGGTCAATCAGTCATATCAACTCTTCGTCTTAGGAGGATGTTTTGAACAAACACATGCCTTTTCGTTGTTACTCATATGCAAATATACTTTAGTTGAAAATGTTTGATGGATTGTGCAACAAAATGACTACATTGTTGAAGTTGGACCATCTTCAAAGTGTCAACTTTTTTTGAATATGAAATGGAACACTATGAAAGCCTATATAAAGAAACATTATACATGCATTCTTCTGCAAATGTAATTGCACTATCGTGCGACACAACATTTATTTGTATTGGACATAAACTCATTTCTAAGCTGTCTCAAGATTATGTATTCTAATTGTCAATCACAACATTGAATATGAAGAAAAAAATGTACAAGTGATACTTTTGACATTTCACTCAGAGGCCTCTCCAAAGGAAACCCAAATGACTTCCTGAATGTGGGAAGCATCCTGTCACCCGGTTTCTCCCATCCATTTGCAGAAAGCTGCTCTGCAACCCGCACTTGTTGACACGGTGGGAGCTGACTTACGTCTGCTTAGTTCTGCTCCAGCTATCTGATTACTTCCACTGTCCAGTAGCTGATGATGTTATCGAGTGGAATTAAAGCGTTATTAAGTACATTTAATCAAAATTTGGAAATGAGACGCCAACAATTCTGGGCCAATCTATGCGCCTCTGAAGGAGATGTCTTCATTGCAAAGTTCGAATCGGAAAGTGAAAATGGCTGCGATGCATACCCATGAGTCTATATATATATATATATATAGTATATATAGTATATATATAGTATATAGTATAGTATAGTATAGTATAGTAGTTCATTCCATATAGTATAGTAGTATAGTATAGTATAGTATATATATATATAGTATATATAGTATATATAGTATATATATATATATATATATATATATATATATATATATATATATATATATATATATATATATATATATATATATATATATATATGTATACATATGTACAAATATATACAATATGTTTTTGTTGGAAGATTGGGGGTGGTGTGGAGGCATGTGCCAGCTTCTGGGGCGTTTACAGGGAGTTTACACCATTTGTCATACCATAACACATATTATTTGTGTTTGGCGACGTGTCGATGGGCCACATACAAAAGTGTACTTCTAACGAATACTAAAGTGAACATGTAAGTGCTGCCTCTAATTTTTTTTTTTTATTGTCCTTATTGGCAATCACTTTTTCCACACTTAATGGTCCTACAAGTGTAAGTTGCATTTGTCAGGGCTCTCCCTCGGTGGACCTGGTACCAAAAGGCTGACTTCCTATTGGCCCACGGGGCGAGGCGTACAGATGTCCATTCGACAAGCCCAGTCCCTTCACCCTTTTACTCACCGCGGCACAGTCAATGCCGTAAATTTAGACAGCGGACCGGGGGGATAATTTCCCGCGGCACAACTGACAATATCTGTGCCGCGGCACACAGCGGTTGAAAAACATGGATCTAGATTGATGGCACAGCTGGTCGGTGTGTTGTGAAGACTTTGCAAACTTTATCTGTTAGATGTGGCTGCTAAAATTGCTAGTGGCGGTAAAGGAAGAAGTAAGAGGATGATGACAATAGAAACGAAGCAGGAGATAATAAAAAAAAAATACGAAGGAGGCGAACGCATAGTTAACCTTGCTCGTGAGTATGGCCGTAACCGCTCGGCAATCTTCTAAGGGCAAGACTTTCCTTGCCAGGGGACGGACCTCGGTAGACAACAAAATGGAGAGGCTTCTTCTATTATGGAGTAAAGAGAAGGAAATCGCCTGTTGTGTTCTAGTTTGTTCTAGTTTGAGAAAAGTTCCTGTTTAAGAAAATAAATAAATTCTGCGGGTTGGTCTCTGCTCCCCTCCACCTCCACTCAGCTCAAGTCACGTCGCTCCAAAGGTAAATGTCATTTTTCCTTTGTATATGTTATTTAATTTAACTGTACAGTAGATTATGTTACTCATTTTTAATATGTGTATAAAGTCGTGATGTTTTTACCTAAGGTTTTTGCACGCGTTGCACGCATTCACTAATTAACATAGGTTTGGATTGCCCGTCATACGAGCAGTTCGAGTTACGAGCGTAGCCGCTGAACGGATTAAGTTCGTAACACGTGGGCCCACTGTACTTGGAAAATTAGGTTAAAAAAATCCCACTTGCATAGATTAAGTTACAGGCTCTGGAATTTTTCATTCCATTAGTATTTCATTTAAAAAAAAAAAAATAATGTGCCAAAGAAGTGAAAATATCTTCAATGTATAGTAATCAGTGCAATGTCAATAAATCAATCAAATTTTATTTATATAGCCCTAAATCACCGAAGTCTCAAAGGGCTTCACAGATGAAAAGAGGTTGTACAGAGACATCTTTTCAGTATAAGGTACACAACAGCATCCCCTGTCAAAGCTCCCAGAAGGGGAAGGAAAAACTCAAAAACCCCAATTTGGGGAAAATCAGAAACCTCCAGAGGTGACCACAGGTGGGAGGAGCCCCCTTCCAGGCCCACAGGGCCATCTATAGTTATACCCATATATATCACATATTATCAATATATTGCTACAATACTAGATAGTTAATTGAGGAGAAATTGTCCAATGCAAGTTACCTTGTTGACAGTGGGCCCAGCACTGGCTTGCTATGTCTGGAAAAGTTGCTAAATGTTACTAGAATCTGTAGATAGTGGTGTAATGAACCGCTGGGATGCCATTTCATCTTATTGCTACCATTCCTATACTCACTGCCATGTTTTGAAAAGTGCAGACGCATTGTCCCAACGGGGGTGACAGTGTTAAAACTATGTTTTCTTAGAATGTGGGGGGAAAGAAAGAACATACAAAATGTAAAAAAAAAAATTGTATGCTTTATTCATATACAATACTGATGTGTACAGTAACACAACATACTTGTTATATGTTAATTATTTGTACTGTACATTTGATGGCTTGTTCATGAATAGCATTCTCGCTTGCGGCGACCTCAAAAACATGTTTGCATTTGAGATGATATTTAGGACTTGTCATGCTTTGTCTGGGAAGTGCTCCTACATCTTAGCATCAAATTAATTAGGACATACTCATCTGAACAGCGTGGGGCCCTGTAACAAGTGTAATGAAAATCAGTGAATTGAAAATCAGCGTCAATGTCAATATCTCATTTTTGCACTCGTTTGGGCTGCTTGGGTGAAAATAAACAAACACCCCGCTGAAAGAGTTGCTCAAAAAACTAAAGAGTGAGACATCATGAGAAATAAACACATGCATTAAATGATCACATGTTTGAAGCTTGTAAAAGCTTCCACTTACAAGCTTAATTGAACTGTTTCTTCACTCTGCCAAACATCCTTTTACCAGAACCCGGCCGACCTTGGGCCACAATTAAACTCACATGCTCATTCCTGGACGCAAGCCGGCGGTAAGACCACATTTATGAGCTGGACGCATCACCTGAGAAGGAATGGCCTTATTTACTCCGAGCTAATCCTGCCGCCAATGACTGGAAACAAATACGCCATGTTGAGCCATTTCCTCGCAGCCATCCCTGAACTGCTGGAAATCTGTCTGTCGGACAGACTGTTGCACACAAACACTCACAATACACACGTATGCTAACGCACGCAAACCTACACACATAGACAGGCAAACAGCTGTTATAAATTATGTTTTCATGGTGATGAACTCAGTGACATTCATAGGTAGCGGAGGACGTGGGAAAACATACCAACACACAATAACAAATACATTTTCTTGCTTTTATATATATATATATATATATATATATATATATATATATATATATATATATATATATATATATATATATATATATATATATATATATATATATATCAAAACAAAAAAAAACAAACGATAGAACATTGTCATCGCAATACCGAAATATGAGAAAAACTGTTACCCAAATGAAAAATATTAAAACATCTCAATGCAGTTATGAGAAACGAGATTTAAAAATAAACATTTTCAAGTGAGCAGCTAAATTGAAAGTATGGGCAAAGCATGAAACGTGTGCCAGTTTGTTCATCCCTGACCATATAGGGAGCAATATCTACCACAATGGTAACATATACACAATGTTTTCATTTTTTTTGTTTTGTAATTCATCATGTTTTATTTTATTTTGTGAACATGCTCAAGTTTTGTGCTGTGTTGACGGCCGACCATTTGCTTTTTGGATGAATATTTGTTCCCGGCCTGTTAATTTAATTAGCTAATTCAAAATCGATTGCTAGCTAATTTATTTCATGTGTGCACAGGAGAGAGCAAAGACAGCCATGTCGTTTGTGATCTATTAACAGCTGTTTTCCAGCTAAACAGATTCTATTTAGTATGAAGGTGGCAAAAATGTTAATCACTGCTTCAACATGATTGGGAGCTGCTATAGAGAAAAGCCACTTTTAACGCTTACACAATCACCACATCTGTTGCGGTCAAACTTTTACATTTCACTTTCCACAAAGTGAAATTTGCATTTAAATTTGCAGCACGGTGGCTACACGCAACAAGACTGCTTTGGATAAGGACAGTGTGGTTGAAATTTCTCCATTGTTTATTTTTGTTTGTTGTGTGTCTCACTGCTTGACTTTCCACAACGGGCTGGATGATGACAATTTTGCACAGCATGCTTCTGACATAGTATGGAAGCGGACAGCAAAAGAAAAAAAAGAAGAAAAAAAATATATATACATACATACATACACACATGTGTTCATATGTGTGTGTTAAATACATGTAGTATTTTGAGACTTGTTAAAGATATTTTTGATTGGCCTTGCTAACTGTGCTTTGCCCTTGGAGGCATGTTTGGGAGTTCTACTGACACTAATAACTGCATGAGGTGCCAAACAAGTCATGAAAATCTATTTTGATATCCATCGTTTGTGTTTTCTTTTTAGCTGCAGGCCAAATGCATTACATCCCTACAATACAGGTTTGAATTGTGATCCAGTAAGTGTTTGTTTTGTGACCAATCAAAAGTAGGCAGCGGCTTTACTGTAAAGGCAATCATGCAAAGATTGAGTGACCACACGAAAGACAGCTTCTCACGCAAAACACTCGCTTACTCACTCACAAAAACGTAAACTCAAAACATTCCACACCTGAACAACCTGGGCCGCCTGCTAATATGTAAATTTGCAACTTCCTCCACAGTGCATGCCATGTCAAATTATTGGCACGTACCAGATGAAGAACCACTAGACAAACAAGAAATGAACCAAAGAAACTGGAGATCAACATGGCCTGCATGCACCCTCAGCTAAAAAAAGTTGCTACTTTTTTTGGTTTGTGTTATTTGTTATTATTGAGCTGTTTAATTATGAAACCTTGATTTTTAAGAGTTATTTCCTCTCAATTTCCTGCATTTTTGGGTCGCCCTCCTTCTTCAACTCCGCTCGCCTTGCCCCGTCACGACAAGTTTTGAAGTAACTTGCGCAATATTGCTTATCTTAAGAATCCTTAAGGAAAAAAAATAAAAAAAACAGAAGGTATGCAGCTCATTTTCTCATTCACAAGTGGGTGCATGTAAAGGTTTATGATTATGATATTTTCAGCGGCTGAAGTGGACATAAATAGAGACATGCACATAAGTACAATATTTATTGCGGTTGCGCATACGATATTTCAAGAGACACAGGTTAAGCAGTTTAGAATGTACTAATTATCTCCAGCACTCTCGCTGAAATCGCACTAAAACATGCAGATTAGAAAAGAGGCATTCTAGATTCAAATAATTGGTTTACAAATACGTAAACATTTGGGAATCACTGACTAAAATTCAAGCGTTCAGAGCAAAGAAGTAGCAGAAACTGCCCTGGGTTACAGCAATTGCATTGGCTAGTTCATTTTTAAGGGTTGTATAGTATCATCAACGCGAGTTAAAGTTTATGTCATATTGACATGATATTTCCAAATGTCGATATATACTGTATATAAAGATTGAATAGTAAAGGTCTAAGTATCGAACTCTGCTAGACTCCATGAAGAATGAACTGTGGCCACTGACGGCATCTTTAATTGCACAAATTGTAATTTAATTACACTGCAGTTTGCTTAATGTCATGTGCACAAAGGATATTGAGCTATTGATTGCAGATTGCACCTTTTTTCCCACCTGACTGCCACACATGAAACATAAGTGAGTTTTGCACCAAGCACAATGGAGAAAAAAGCCTCCCATGAAGCCAAACATGTCAACATGTTATTGATGATCAAATCAGGCAAATTCAAAGCGAGTCTGTGGCAATGACCCATATTACTATTAGCAGTGGTGATAGTAAATTAAATGTTGGTTGTCACTGAGGCTCGTTTGCATAGGAGGAAGCCATTTTGCTGGCAACTATACTTAACATAACATCTGCCTGCAGTCTGTCATAAAGCCTGCCTGCAGTGGTATCACCTCCTACCAACTCAACCTTAATTTGACCTCTTCCTGTTAACTCAGTTTGCCAGTCAAGTCCTCAGATCGTCTTATCATGCCAAGCTTTCCTGTGTTACACCTGGTCGGCCAAAGTGGACCCCAACCCTGCCTGCTACTGGTTATCCGAACGCCTGCTATGTTGATCTGTCTACCCGACCACACTTTCGCATGCCTCCGAATGGACAATTTGCCTGAACTTGAGTCAGCCTGCCTGTGTCCTGCCGCCTGGGCCTCCATGTACAAGCAAGCTACTGCTGCTCTCCTACCTTGCCTTCTTGTTATTAACAAAAAAACCCCAAATGGTCTCAACTCCTACTTGCATGCTCTTGGGTCTGCTCACACCTGACATGACCACATTTAAATATGTGCAAACTTCTCATCATCCGTAATTCCACCATCTGTGCTTTGTGAACTAAATGCTATCTGTTTGCTCCTTTTATTACCAGATAGCACCACAGAAAATCCACGCAGTTCTTAAAAGATTTCGTCCTCAGATTTTACAACGTCATCTATGGGGGATAAGACGTTAACCTGGAAAATGCTAGGACTTTAACACGCACAACCGTACGTGTTTCAAGGCTATCTGGCTGTTCATTATGATTGATGGTATCAAAGGCAATGTGGAGGTCAAGTAGTAATACTATTTATGAGGTGTCAGTTTCCATTGCTATTAAAAGGTCGTTAACTACTTTTGTAAGGGGCGCCTCAGTAGCATGATTCACCCTGAATCTGGACTGAAATAATTCAAAATTGATTGCTTGAAGTCATTTGAGCATGAATCGGTTGTGGTACATTTTTTCCAAGGATTTTGGAGAGCTTTGTCACCAAACTATTGTTACTAAGACTCTCAGGATTAGGTGTTGTTATTTTTTTTTTTCTTTCAGAAAGGGTCTAATCATAACTTTGTCAAAACTTGCAGTTACAGTGCCAAAAGTAGTGGAGGAGTCCAGTTAATCATGTTAACTGTAGAATATAGAGTCTAAAGACTGGAAGTAGATCTTCAACAGGTTTCCCAGGGACAGGCTTGAGAAAACATTTCCTGTAGTCAATGTCTCTACACTAAGAAATTGCAAGGCAGTTGTCGCCCAACTTTTTTGTGGCACTGACTGGTTGAGACAAAATATTGAACATAAAATGTTAACATATGATACAGAATCCTATTAAGTTAGTAAGTTTTAAAAAAATGGAGCTGATGGGATTTTTTTTAGTTCACTTTACACATTTTTTTCAACCACAACAAATGTAGAACAAGATTAAAGAAACACAGTGGGCTTACTGAATATGGGCCCCTTGAGAAAAAATAAGAATAAATAATTCAACAGGTTCTATCTTGTCTTGGTTTTGACAACATACCATGCACAACACCTTAATTTTCTCCACGCTGCCCTTGAGATACCGTCCCACAAGTGAAACAAAGAAGCTTCGTTGCCAAAGAGCTTCATCTTGACATCAAGTCGTGCAAGTTTTCGGTTATTTTTTTTTTATTTGATCATTTTTATCAGTCTTATTGCAGCGTAGTCTCAAATGGGACGCGACCCAATACTGGTCTGTTGTTGGGTTGACATCTCTATTGTATCAAAAGGAAGAAGTCAATTTAAGACAAATGAAATTCACGCTCGAGCTTTATACAGGATTGCTTAAGTGCTCTGGTGTTATCTGCGAATCAGGGGAGGACTTACTTGGTGTCTGTTCATATTTTACTTGTACTAAAGTAATGGGTGGCTTGGTGGAGATGTGAATACCACGTCAGCCTCACAGTTAAAGGGACCTGAGTTCAAATCCGCCTTGCTCCTTCCTGTAAAGGAGCTTGCACGTTCTACCTGAGCCCACGTAGGTTCTCTTCGGGCATTCCGGCTTCCTCCCACACTCCAAAAACATACATGGCAGGTGTATTGGACATACTAAATTGTCCTTTGGTGTGATTGGGTGTGTCAATGGTTGTTTGTGTCCCCTGCAATTGGTTGGCGATCAGTTCAGGGTGTCCCCCGCCTCCTGCCCGAAGTCAGCTGAGATAAGCACCAGCAAGCCAACCATTCACGCACCCAATCACACCCAAGGACAATTTAGAGCGTCCAATGCACCTGCCATGCAAGAAGCCGGAGTGATGGGAGAGAACTCACGCAGGCTTGGAGGAACACGCAAACTCCACAAAGTAAGTGAGCTAGATTTGAACTCGAGACTCTAGTGAACTGCGAGGCGGTCGTGCTGACCATTCTGCTGCTGAAACGCCACGGTTGATTTCTATTTCACATAATTCCTATGGGAAAGGTTTTCAAATCAAATCCTAACAATTTGATATTTTTCTTTTATGAAACACATTTTTCAACTCAATCTATTTTTCCACTCTTCGATTGTGTGTTTATAATTTCCCGCACTGAGTCACTGTAACTTTCCCCAAGGGATCAATAAAGCATTCTGATTTATCTCCATAACAATAAGTTTATGTACTTAAACAGACAGAGGGGTGGAACAAAAATCCCCTTAATATTGAATCGAGAAGTCATTTTTAAGCCCAGTGACGCTAAGCAGAAGTGACCAAGTGTTTATTGTAAAGCTTGCTGGCAGTGGGAACACGAGGACATTTCACTTTATTGTTCTTCTAGCGAGCGGCTGTGTTTCATCAAACAAATACATACGAGATTTCGAGAGGCACTCGAGCTGGAATGCGGCTGCAGACGTCAGCGGCCTTCAGGGTGACTTCATTGGAGAAAAAAGCCCCCCGTGAAGCCAAACATGTCAATATGTTATTGATTTATTATTTCAAGGCTTGTTTCCATCAACCGAAAGAAAAATGTTGTCATTGGCCCTGGTACACTATCTTCTGGTCAGAGCTTTAATTCTCACCAGTTCTGGAACAATCTTCACCTTTTAATGCATTTATGGTATATTGACTTACAAGTCCCTCAAGTCTTTCAAATTGCAAGGAGCTGCTCAAGTAAACTTTTTGTGGAGTGGTCACCGTCGTCAAAATGGTCATGCATTTGCCAGCTTTCGTCTTTAGGTACTTCTCACTTTTGTCAGGGCCCTGTATTTACTGTTAAGACTAGTTTGTTCCTTGATGTAAAGTGGTACATCTACTTACCAAATTAATTGGTCCCAGAAGTTATGTCGTCACGGAAGTTTTTTGTAAGTAGAGGCTCGTTTACATGTAAATAGCCCTATCCGTTCCAAGTATACAATACAATTGTATGTAAGCAATGAACATGTATTTTCACTATCATGTATTTTATCTGAGACATTCGAGAAAAATGTGTGTTAAAGTCTATGTTGTATTGTTTTGGAATGTGTTGCAATTTCTACTTAACATGATGTTGATCTATTCTGTTATTCAATCAGGAGTTGTGCAGAGCATGTTTCCTAGATGGATTACAGGCTTAGTGTATATAATGCAGTGAAATTGAGTGATAGGGGATGTTTATATACAGGGAACAATGGAAATGGATTACTGGCTTGTACTTCTACACATATGCACTCAAGTCACATTGAGGCATTGGTAAAGATACTTTTTAGCGTTCATTGACAATTACAGCAGCACAGCACAAAAGACTGCCTAAACACTTTAAATCACAAGAATGGAATTCTCGTCTGTCACCACAGTGACACTATGTGGATGTTTCCATTTGCTCAGTCACAAAGGGGTTCACTGAAGAAGTAAAGGGGTGAAAATGATGCATTTGCTCCCCGTAACTTATTCATGTCACATGCAAAAAAAAATGGTTGATTTTTTTCTCTGTAAAAGTAAACATGATTCTCAAGATAAACACATTTGACTTTGTTTATTCCAAAAGTAATGTTTCATTAAAGCAACCCAAAATGTTTCATTTCACAGCCAAAACCTTGATTGTGAATATTCATTCTGACTCATTTGTATTCTTCCCAACTAACAAAATTACAATTACGCCTCATTGTTACACCCTGAAAAATGGAAAGTATTAATCATGATGCTTCCTCTCAGTTTTATTATATTACACAGTGGTTATGTATGACATGTTGGGAATGTTAATATACGACTTAAAACATTGCCTGTTGAGTAAATAATGGTTTCATGATGGTGAAAATTTGAGCCTCCATCGCATTTCATCGCATTTCTTCTGAGGAAATATTAGTTTGAAATAAAAAACTTGGAATGCTATCCAACTATCCGAATAATAAGGTTGCGGGGAGGATGCATTTAACAAGCAGACATTCGGACACACAGTTGCTTCACAATGGTCTGTGCAATTGAGTGTATGAGGAGAAGCTTAGGATGTAATGTAATTGCACACAATGAAGTAGGCATACCATGTTTTTTTTTCTTTTTTTCTTTAAATCAGTTCCCAGTTGTCTTAATAAAATGCCAAATACAGACTTTCATCAAAAACGCTTTATTTGGTCTTGTTAGTTAACACTTTACACACCATATAGCTTCTTTGAGAGAACTGATATTATCTCCAAATCTGGTAGAGTGGCTGGTGCATCATTAGCATAGTTCCATATTCGTTGACTCAGTGTCCTCCAGGCTTTACCATAATTAAATTCCTCTCCAACCACTTGTAACACAATCTTCTGAGGTGTGCTTGAAGGCATCACCAGCCCTTACAGGCTGTTAATTACACAGACAGCCGACGAGACAGCCAACACACTGATACCATAGATAATTTATGGTAAAGTAATAGGTACATACATATTAAGGCATCAGGCGGACTGACTGTGTCATTCTTGTAAATTTTATTGCGATCTCCCACAGATCTTTCATACCAAGAGTTAGGTGCATTTTTACTACACAATCTATCATAATGTAAAACGTATCATGTGAGGGTGCTATCACTTTTTCTTTTTTTGCTTGTGTGAAAACAATTGTCATTGTTACTTAGTCAGTTAACACATGTGGTAGCTACAGCATTTCACGCTAGAAACAAATGAATACTTTGTTTGGTCTGAGAAATTCTGCTTACTGCTTTGCATGATTATTTTTCAAACTTGAGTGAAAAAGAGTACTGTATTTTCTGCACTATAAGGCGCTCCTAAAAGCCTTAATTTTTTTAAAAAGCTGATGGTGCGCTTTATAATAAATCACCTTATATATTGATCAATATTGAGATTGGGATTGGTAGACAGGGAATGAACTGATGAAGTAAGTTTTACCTGTTTCTTTTGTTTGTTTACAGTTGAACAAGTTTGGTCATATTGACAATGAGTTACTATGCTATTGAGAGTTTAGAGTTATTATTTGAGTTATTAGTGTTATTACTTGTTATTACTACTGAGTACTACTATATTGTGATTGAAAAAGTTTTAAACTATGTCATTAATTGAGGGTGCGCCTTATAATCCGGCACGCCTTGTATGTGGAAAAAGTTTTAAGATATGTCATTAATTGAGGGTGCGCCTTATAATCCGGTGCGCCTTATAGTGCGGAAAATACGGTACTCGTACGTAGTATGTATGTCTGTGTTTCCTATTTAGGATTCAATGCTTTGATTGACTGAAACAGATGAAATTTTGAAATGTGTTGCAAGCAAATGTCTGATATAACTTATATTTTAGAGCAGTTTATTATTTTAAGCATTTGTTAATGGCTAAAATTTGACTTGACTCAGCTCTGATCGTCAGGGTCATTTTGCATTTTATGCAAAAATCAAAGATGGGCTGTAATGTCATTACATTCAATGTAATTTACAAACTGATCAGTGAAATTGGGAAAACATAGATAACACACGTTCGTTCCCTCTAGGGACGTTGTATGCTTGTCATTGTTTATGATAAAACTTTTATTTTAGTTGTCATCCAATATTTTTCCAACTCATTTAGTTTACCCAATTTTCCATGAATTGAATGTTTTTCTGTGTTTTGGGGAGAATTTTTAACATTTAATGGCTTATTTTTACTGGAGCGTTTCAAATTTTTGGCCCGGTCCAGACTGAATCTCCTGCAAATAGCTGAGGCTGACTGTGTAATAAATAAGAATAGTTGTTTAAATTGATATTTTTGTCCATTTGTCCATATCTTTTTTGTTTTGTTTTTGAAACTCAGCAATCAGCTCCAAAATCCTGATTGGGTAAACTCTAAATAAACTACAAATGCAGTATCTACACATGCACTCATCATGTTTATGTACAGTTTTTGGAATTGATGAGTCTACGCACGCGTTTTGAGGTTTTGCTTAGTTTCAGCAGTTTTTCAGATGTCAAATTGGGTTTTGGCATTCTTTCAGTTTGGGGATGATGGGGTACTGTTTGCATGTCACTGTATAGGCAAGAATTGTTGTCCATGTCCACGGCCATGAATGTCTTGTGTTTTTCGACAAAGAAGATAAAGACAGTTTGCTTTTCTTGAGGACTAGGAAAAAGAAGTCAAGATATCCCCCCGACTTCCATCGAGGCCTCTAACTGACTTTTACAGTGTATCAAGTGTCATTTTTTTCTGGAAATTAAATCTATCAAGTCATCAAATGGGTTCAGTCAGTCCAACCTCCGCCCCCTCTCCGGTCACGGCTTATTTTTCACTGAGGTGCCGACAAGAGGCGGAGGAGGAGAAGACGACGCTCGAAAGTGACGCCAGAGTCATGCTCGCTGTTGCGTCTCCGACCTCAAACGCATTCAGTGGAACTTGGAGCGACGTGCGTGCTGTGAGGAGCCAAGAAAGGCCTGCTCTCTCACGTAGACACACACCACACATTTACACATTGCTTTTGTGTGAGGGATTCATCTCATTTAATGCCATTATTTGTCTTGCACACGAACACACACAGACAAACGCGCGCTCATACACATAATGTGTAACCTCACCCAGGCAGTATAAGACATCTAAGGTCAACAGCTCTCCTTTTCCAAGGTGTGGTCGGCACACCACCTCAGCCTGAGTGATTCACAAGCCCCACAGACGGTTGATCAAATCATAACAAAATAATAATAACGGGGTGCAGCGATGCCACTGATAATCCTCGTCTCAGCCCCGTGGGTGTTGTTCCCCGTCAGAGTGCTGCGATAGTGTCTGTATTTATATTGCTCACGTCGTCTGGTTTTGTGTGTACTTTTTTCCCCGCTGCTTTCGTCGCCTCTTCAGATTTTGATGTTCTAATTGATATTTCTTCCAACTGAGGGGGCCCAAACCGCTGTCGTGTTGAACTAAAAAAAAGGATGAGAACTAGATGCTCATGTGCTGCAACTGAATGAATAGTTAGCAATGAATTCAGCAGAGCGCATTCATTTTGAATCTCCCAAATATGAAGGTGAGTTTCATTACTGGTAATGAGCTTGTTGACATTGGGCTTTTTGTCAGTAGTTCAATGAGTGTCTGTCTGTCTGCAAGCTGATATGAGAGAGATGGTAGTAGAAGGTTTTGAGTTTCATTACTGGTAATGAGCTTGTTGACATTGAGCTTTTTGTCAGTAGTTCAATGATTGTCTGTCTGTCTGTAAGATGCTATGAAAGAGATGGTAGTAGAAGGTTTCGCCTTCCATCCATTTTCTACCGCTTATTCAAGGTTGTGTCACGGGGTCAGAAGCTTTAGCAGGGAAGCCCAGACTTCCCTCTCCCCAACCACTTGGTCCAGTTCCTCTGAGGGGATCCCCAGGCATTCCCAGGCCAGCCAAGAGACACAGAGCTCTAATTTAGTAGACTAGCGTACATTTGCTCAGCCTAAAAACCTGTACATCTTCAATTTCATGTAGGTGCAAGTCTAATTTTCATTGTTTGGGAATTTGCTAGACCATATTACATTTTTCTGAGTGCTGGCGCACAGAAAGTCCACTTTCTTAGCGCATCTGACATTTTGGTAATGAAGAAAGGAATGCCTGATGCTTGGAAAGCGGTGCATCCTAAATTTCGTTACGGGCCAGTACAGGTTCTATTTGTTGTGTTTGGAATTTTGGCGCACCCCACTTCGCAATGGTGCGTCTTGCAATTTTTTGTGCAAAAGTAATCAAAATCTTAGACCGCCTAAAAGCAGGTCTATTTCGAGGTGGAGCTAGTGTAAGTGGTGTCATGCAAATTTGTTGGATTTGATGGAGGCACACAGGCAGACAGCTTCAGCTCCGTGGATGTATGTGGTGCATTTTACTCATAAATATGAACAATAGGCGTGTGACTGTGCCATAAAAACAAAGTATATTAAAAATATACATATAAAACATTCCAATTTATTTTTATTTTGTTGATAAATATCAATTTCAAACTATCATTGTAGAATTGATAATATGTAATACAACCAATTATATACATCAAGTTTCTTTACATTCTATTTAAATGATATAAACATGAATAAAAATGCATTATTATACTGTAATACTAATACAACAAGAACATTTTAGTACATCTTATTTTTCTTATTGACGTAATCATTTAAAAGACAGATTTGACAATTTGACAAAATTAAAGTAAATTTAATGACACACTGTAGAAGTGTAATTGCATAGGCTTATGTGTTTAACCATTTCAGGCTGTTTATAATATGTGATCATAGGAGCTAATGTTGCCCACTGCTTTTCATAGAAGGAGCTGCACTAGCTTGCCCTTGGCCCTCTGGGTATGCGGTTCTCTGTGTGTAGTGCAGGACTCATTCACAACAGCTGTACCTTCCTCATAGACCAATTTGACATCTTCTGTCCAACAAGGTCTATTTGTGGACCCTTTTCGTGTGAAATTGTGTTTCTTCTCATTTTCCACCATTTTTGGCCTTTCTGTGCGACGCAGGTAGAACATGTATAAAAGTATAGAAGGTGCCACTCTGATTCCACATTGGTAGTCGGCTGCTTGAACACGCACGTGGTGCAGACAGACGAATAGAAAGCTTTTGGTTCGTTCCCGGGGCATACTCAGAAGACCTCACCAGGATGGCGTCCAGGAGGCATCCTAATCAGTTGCCTGAGCCACCTCAACTATCTGATATTTGTACTAAAAATAGGAACATATCCCACAATCCCATGCAGCTGGTCACATTAGTAGGTAACACCCCATTTTCATTCCAAAACCCAGTAACACTTTGTAAATGATTTTGGAAGTCTCTAAAAATACATTGAGGCATTTGATAGTGTATGCTATGTCATCAAATTGCATTTTGTCAGTGATTTGTAAATTGTATTATTTACAACAAAGAAACACTTGCTGATGCAAAAATACTTCCTGTATATTGAGCTACATAATGGACATAGATTATTACATACTAGGTAAAACATTTTTACATTAACCCAACTCACTAATGTGTCTCTCTTGGTGACTCCAGGTGCTTGCATGTGCAAGACATTTCAAGAATCTTGATTGTGATTGTGACAAAACTTAGAATTAAAAGTTGAAACCGTTCACAGATTCTATGACAAGTGCATTCTGGGTTATCCAAAAAGCCTGGAACCCCCTTTACAGACTACCCTTGAAAATATGTATTATTAAACCCATATGGTCTGGATGCCTTTAAGCAGTGACCACTTAGAAGTGTTTGTTGTGGAAAGACTGCTCTTACATTTGGATTAAGTGTTCGACCCTGGGGGCATTGCTTTTTCCTAAAAAAAAAACAAAAACAAAAACAACTAATATATATATATATATATATATATATATATATATATATATATATATATATATATATATATATATATATATATATATATATATATCAGAAAATATACATACCAGCAACTTCCCACACTTTTTTTTTCTTTTTCTCAGGTTTCTTAGGGAAAAAGAACACACAAAGGAAGTTATGTGAATTCAAACCAAGTGAGTGATCTGTAAAAAAGATATCCAGAGAAAAAGCAATTTGCTGATACGCACACTGCAGGTCTTGTGAGGCAAGCTAACATTATGAATGATCATGTTTCGCAAAATTGCAGTTGCAAGATTATGTGTAACTTTCTGTTCACCAGAACATTAAAATGAGTCGGAGGACAGTCTAACTTCCTAACCAACAAGACATTCTAAACACTGCCAAACAACAAGTGAATTAACAAATTTTCAGGACAAAAAAAGATGTCAAATAGCAAAAATGACTAAAGAGTTCAAGATCAAGTAAAGAGATTAAATTTAAGATCATTTCAGCATGACACAGCGCTTGCTGTCAAAATCCCAAACATGCTAAATAAGACTTGCCCTGGCATGACGCAGCAGCAGTGATTACGAAGATTGATCCTTTGTAACAATCACAAATAATTCACTGTAGCAGCTGTTGCTAATGCTAATGCTAGCTTCATACTACTGGTGCTATTTTATTGATGCTGGTTACATGCTTCAAGTGATTTTTATCACAATTTTGTTATTTTGTAGTTGCTTCAACAGCACTTGACATTGTATCACATTTTACTCTGTTCACCACTAGGGGTAACAGAGGTGATATTATTAGATTTTAGATTCGGAAAACAGGTTATACCAATGAGAAACTGCACAATTTCCCTTGTGTTATATAGAAAATGAATGGCTGGATGGATTTTGACGCACTGGAGCCGACAGAAGACTGAACTCGTCACCAGAAGCTGCTATCATGTTATAAACCAACTGCAAAATTTCTAGTCACAAAAGGTCTGTGACATCACAGCCCGGCAAATACCTGAATACGCAACGGTGGGTGAGCGAACCGCAGAGGAAAGAGTCAGAATTGTATTGGGTGATTAAACTGCTGTTTACCTACGATATAATCATTTTGTAATGACAGCAATGCTTTTTATTGGGGCTCTAGAGGTCCCAAGAAAAATGTTTTAAACTCCCTGTCCTTTAAGGAAGTTCATGTTGCAGACTCATGCTCATCCATATTACTGAAAGCTTTGGCTTTAGTCAGATACTGTTGGAGGAGGGATCAAATCTTACCAGCAGTTTTCAAACTAACTGTTTCTTGATCAAATAAGAGATACGGCTTTCCAGAGTTTTGCAAATGAGTCATCTCTTCTCACTCCAAAAGAAGGTTTGGCCTCAACAAGAGTTATCAAGAAGATACACAAGAAGTTACCTGGAATAGAGGCACTCCATGATGCCGCACGCCAAAAAAGACAAAGAAAAATGTTGTGATTTATTGCATGAAAGTGCTTGGAAAGACCAGAGATGTTTGAGACCTCTTTCTTTCTTTCTTTCTTTCTTTCTTTCTTTCTTTCTTTCTTTCTTTCTTTCTTTCTTTCTTTCTTTCTTTCTTTCTTTCTTTCTTTCTTTCTTTCTTTCTTTCTTTCTTTCTTTCTTTCTTTCTTTCTTTCTTTCTTTTCTCATCAGAATGAACGTAATTATGGTGAGTTGGCCCCTGTTCAAACATAGCCCGCTGCAGTGTGCTGAGAAAGCATTAGAAACTTGATGAAGTGCTGCAAGCGAGCCAACGCGAGGCGGGCAAAAGCAACCGCAGGTTTCGGGTCGAACTCGGGTCATTCCGGCCAAGGTCCGAAAGGAAAATGTCTGCGTTGAGTCAATGAGTTTGTTTGCCGGAATGTTTATGAAGAAGGATCTGACCCATGTTTATGGGTTCACTTGTTTGCGTAATTCTTTCTTTTTCCTCAATTGAGCCGATGTCACAAATCATGCTAATGTTATCCAGCAGTAATAAATCTTGCGTTTTTTTTCTTAGCTGCCAAAAGTGGGCAAAATGTTTTCCCACAAAGGATTACTGTGTCAAAAGCATCCTGATTTAGGTTTCTCTTCTCTCAGGGCATTGAGGCTTTTTTTTTTTTGTCTTTACTGGACAATGTAGTACAATTGGTGCTCAAGTGACGTAACGGTGAGCATTTTCCTGTGGTGACCTGTCCGACAAAAAGCATGTTTCGCTACATTAAAAAGCCCTTGTAACATAACTACGAACTAGTGTTTGGAAATACTATGGTATCAGTCAAATATTTTGATCTTACTTTTAATCCAAAACACAACGTGGTCTTTAGTAGTATTATGAATGGGACACAAATAAACTGAAATGATTTTTAACTTTGAATATACACAACTCATTTTGTCTTGTCTAGGCATACCAAATATCTACAGATATTTATGTTTATCTGAAACAAATGTTTTTGTTTTTTTTTTGCTTTGAAAAATCAATTAAATGTATCTTCAAATTTTTGCTTTTCTTTGCTTTGCTTTGCTTTTCTTGTCGCTATCCGAATAACTTCAATTTTATTCATGTTTGAGACAAAAGCGTAAAATCTTTGTGTCGGTTACACCAGAGAAAGCAGGATGATACATTTCTTAAGACAATAGAGAAAAGGCTTTCTTGCTATTTGCAGGAGAGGGAATTAACAACTGACAAGCGCAACATGAATGCACTATACATTATACACACAAAATACCCATTAAACATAAAAACTGCAATGGATTAAATTCACTTGGACAACTTTAGAATATCAAAATCTTTATTCCTAATGCAGTGCACTGACTGGAGTGGGAAGTTTTGAAATAGTATAAACACGTTTTTTTTAGGTTATAGTTCATCCATTTTGTATGTAAAATTGGATTTTAAAACAATTTAGAACACCAAAAGTAAATAGAGTTCCTGCTCAGTGTTAGCCTGCTGGAAGTGATTGTCCAAGCTCCGACAATCGCATCAAAACATAATATAAAGGTAATTATTACAATACAAAGAAGAAAATAATACATTCATGCTAAAAACCTTCACCATGCAGATTTGACGAGAAAGCAGTCTACTCCCACTGGAAAACAAGCAGCCCCATTCCCCACGTCTCACTTGGCCGTTTCCCAGCTCTCCAAAACCTCAACTTAGAAAAACATATAGAAGCAACCGCATTTCAGATTAACACCCTGCCCAACAAGCAAACAGAGCAAACCGCCACTACAACGCATTTGCTGTGAAAGAACAAACTATTTTGGTCTTATTTGGGAGGTGGGAATCAAACATTTTAGCTGAATTGGTGGACAGTTTCACTCATGTTAATCAGTTAATGTTTATATGTTGAAGGAAATTTATTCAGCCTGATCCCATTCAAACGTCAACGTAGGTTTTTCCCATGGGGAATTTTGTACATTCAAACCCCCGTTTATCATGAGACGGACTGAATTGTATAGAGCTACCTTCAAAATTGGGAACAATCGATGCAATACTTTTACCCACATATTCGCGATTCCATGATTCCCCGTTTGGGTTGCCTATCCTCTGATTTTCATTGATTTTTTTACTTACGTATTTGCTGTTTTTTTATTATTATTATTATTATTATTATTAGCATGCTGTTTTTTGGACAGCGAACCAAATGTGTTGAAAATAAGCTTATGGTTGGGGCCAAAAGAACAGTGACCGCAGGCATCAACTGTGAGCGGCCCTCCGCCCATTGGCCAAAATGTTTCAAGGCATGTCAAGCGGCGATATTAAATGTAGGGGGGGATGTTGAAGGATATCCGGCAAGAGTTGAAAGGGGCATAGACTTCTACAAACTTCTGTCCGCAAAGAAAATTTTAGTTGAACTCCAAATTATTTTGACTTTGTTGGGCGTTCCGCTGTACTGCGTTTCCCAAAGAATCAGCCTAAATGTCAGTTTTCTGTTTCTGTCGTTCACCCTGACTTCCCCGCCACAGTATTATTAACAGACTCTAATGCAGTGGATTAGGCCACTATAAACACGAAATGTCGAAAAAGTCAAGTTGACACGGCTGTGACAGGCTGTGTTTTTCTTGGCGGACATTTTTGTGGTTTTTGTTGCCGCTGCACCGACAGACGTGGGCAGAGTGACTTGGGTGCACCCGAGAGCCAAAGTACTCCAAGGAAATGTTGATGGGATGTTCTCGACCGTCATGGAGAATGGATCGAGCCAATACATTAGTTGCAGGAGACGGGCTGTAAAATGTATAGAGCATTTCATTATGGTTTGCTGGTTGTGACAGTGATGCTGACTCTAACCTCTACAGTTCATAAACACGATCATTGTAAGTGATGCAACCGCAACGGATTTAGCCTCTCCCCACATCTGGAGGGCTGTCTCGTCACGTATCATCTACTGGCTGCTAAGTCTCTGCTTATTTATTTTTTTATTTATTTGTAAATGTATATTTAATGCACTGCAATTGTCTAGCAACCAGGTCAAGGTGTTCCTCGCATACTGCCCGAAGTCATCTGCGACTTGTGAGGATAAGCTGCCCAAAAAATGGATGGATGAATTTATTTATTTATTTATTTATTTATTTATTTATTTATTTATTTATTTATTTATTTACAAATGATTCAACAAAAATAAGCAGTGATCCCAATAGTGGAGCAGGGACAATTACATCCAATCAATAATTAATTTCAATTCAATTTCAATGTGGCTGCATCTGAAAAAGAGCTTATGACTGTGAGTATTTTGTTATATTATCTATCCGTATGTGCTGCTCCACCATTTGTGTTCAAATATCCATAGCTTAATGGGTTATCACTGTACCAATGTTATTTGTTATTCCGTCAATTATGTTTTGCATTTTTCATTCATGCACTTCATTAAAGGGGCAATTTACTTATTCAGCAATTTTCAGCAGAAAAACGTTTGTAGTTTGTCTAAATGTCATCTTTTTCATGTAAATCCATAATTAGTCTTTATAGTAATATAGTAATCATAGACTGAATATTCAAATTGTACTGCTGAAAATGAGCTAAAAGAGTAAAGGATCAGTTTACCGCAAAGTGTTTGTTTTAAAAACACTAAGTGTAATTATTCATTATTATTTGGGTCCCTTAGCTGTGAGGCAGACGTGCTAAACACTGCGCCCCAAGCCGGAAACTATTTTCAAGTATTGAATTTAATTTGGTGACACCATATATTGTTTGTATCTCAGGTTTTTGCTTGCAAATTAAAGCAAAATATGAGTGAAATCTTAACAACATAGAAAAATGACTCCGGTCGCAGGGGTATCAACCAAAGTAGAGATGTCAAGGCTTCACTCTCCTCAGACTCTTTGTACAAATCTTCCAGAGGTGTCCAAAGGTTTCATTTTGCACCTTACAAACCTTTGCTTCTAACTTAGTCCGCCATGTTAACCCAACTTTAGAGAACATGACCAAGCGGTGATCTGTTACTGCTCCACCGCTCTTGTCATCCAAATGGGCAAGATATGCGGCAGCAAGTCCCTGGATGAAACATGAAATCATCAGTCATCACATTATGGTTAATGGTGCCAAGTGCTTGTATGGACAGCCTCATGTTTGAACATTGTGTGTGCTCTCATTTACATACTTTTGATGCAGCATTAGGAGAAACTGGGGATTCAGTAAACCTGTATTACACCATGGCATGGCCACTGGGGCTCAAGCTCAAAGCCAGGACCTTTTGCTGGGTAGACACACCTGTCAACCAATGAGCTATTATGTAATTTTTGGTATACAATGATGCCTTTCTGCTTTTTGTCTGTTTATGTGTTTGAGATTGATTAAGTGAGCATGTGTGTGCGTTTGTGTGTGTGTGTTTCAATTGGATACAATGCGTGTCTATGCATGTGTGTGTGTTTGCGTGTGTGTGTTTCAATTGGTTACAATACGTGTCTATGCGTGTGTCTGTTTATGTGTGTTATGTGGGAGTTGATTTAACACATCACATTTTTAGCTGACTTGTGACTGTGGTCAATCTGAATATGCAAATATCTTTGTTTGGATGGGAACTCTTTCATCCAAAGCCAAAATGTAAAAGTGTGTACAAGGTGTTAAAAGATGCTATCAAAACAACAAAATAGCCACAGTGTATTTCAGTTACATTACCATATGACATCAACGTTGTCAAAATGACAGTTGCCAGTAACAGTTTCAACTTCTTAAGTGAAGTGAGGATAACACTGCACATAAGAATAAGAATAAGAATAAGAATAAGAATAAGAATAAGAATAAGAATAAGAATAAGAATAAGAATAAGAATAAGAATAAGAATAAGAAAGTGATTTTTAAGTTACCCTCTTATTAATGGAATTATAGCCATCATTCACCTGCAGCCATCCAAAAATGCAAACCAAAACTGTCATTACGTATGTCGATCGTCTTTTCCACATGTCAAACTGAAGCAGTTTGGTACAATTCAAACTCACTGTACTCACTAATTACAATTACTTGTGTGTGATTATGAAAAAAAAATCTAGACAATATGTTCTCTATAGCCCTACCAACACAATGAACTGATTACAGCAATTTTAGACCGTATGATGCTCTTAAAGTCTTTTCATTTAGTCAAAAATTGAGAGTACCTCATTTAACCTAGTGCGCATTTCAAATGTTTCAAATATTGTGTTTGTGGAATCTGAATGAAGCAGCAAAATTGACCCATTTGAATCATTCTCAGTAAGCATTTTGACTTTGCTGCTGGCTTACAACAGTTGCTGAGTGCTCAGGTGATGATCATGGCCCAGTTTGTGAACATCACATTACTGAACTCAGCAAACAGGTGAACCGCGATTATAATCTCACACATCGATGATTATAAGAAGCACTACTGAGTTCTAAAGGTGGTCCTGCTCTTTCCCCCATCAAGAAGAATGTTTCCAAAGCAAATATTAGAATAGGAGTTGGTCAGTTCCAAAGTAAGCTGTCATAATTATATTTCTTGACAAATACCTAGAAACCAAAATATACGATTGGGTAGCTAGCTCAGTACTTAAAATAGATGTTTTCTCAAAACCAGGTGCATGTACAGTGGCTGCAACTTGTCTCCAGATAGCTTTGGCTTTTAGGCTCAAGCTTATCCAATGATGTTGTGGTTTGATCATGTGGGTTAGTGGGCTTGTGTGACAATGACCTTAACACCACTTGTCTAAACATGTGTTAGCAGATGGATTCTGGCAAAGACATTATCAGACAAGATGACCTTCTTTGGCCTTTGGAGCACATGTTTGTAATCCCAGACATACACACAAAGTGTTGGAATGTGCCTCATACTGAGAGAGAAGAAAATGTAGGGCGGGCTTGGTTTAGTCCGACGGGAATAGGCCGAGACTAAGAGGCAGGTACAAGAAAGGAAAAAGCCCAGAGGCAAACGTTTTGTTGGAGTAAAGTGGTGTTGGACCACTGCACTCTGGTGGGCTTCGAGGGCCAAACAACTGCACGCACTACACACAAACAAGCATCAATGCAATGAGTCTTGGCCGATGTGCACTGTTTGAGTCAGGGGATTCCCAAAGGGTGGGTCGCCACCGTCAGAATAAGGTCATGTTGTCGTGCTGCACAAAAACACACACACCAACACCAACTGCTTTTTTTTTTTTTTTTTTTTTTTTTTTAATAACTCCATCAATTTTGTTCTTCTGAAAATTGACTGGAAAGCAGAGCAGTATTTCCTGAACAAAGTTCATAAACATTGATGTGTGTTTTGGCTTTATATGAACATCAGTATTGTCTTTTATAGTGGTACCTACCTGCACACTGTTATTTGACAACTCATTTTTGCCTAGACAAGCTAGTTACGTCAATTGGTCTAATCCATGGGAAAGTCATCTTTCACAACACCATTACTAACTATACAAACCATCTTTAGAGAACTTTTTTTTTTAAATCGTTCCTAATGGTCATAAAAAAAAAAAAATATACTCTCACCTTTGATGTTTTTGGTATTGCTGGAATCAAAAATATCTTTCGGATAAAATAACAAATCATGAGCTTTGTTAGATTTTTTTTTTTTTTTAGTGTAGTACATTGTAAATGTGTGTGTTTTAGTTAAACAAATTAACGCCTTTTATGACATTCTCGACATACAAGGTTATAATTTGAAAATGGCACTCAATGATCCACACCAAAGGCCAGCATTTCTTACTCTGTACAAGTCTGGGATGAATTGCCAAACAATGCATACAGAGATTTCAATACTGAAAAGATGTCTCTGTACGACCTCTTTTCATTCTGTGAAGCCCTTTGAGACTTCGGTGATTTAGGGCTATATAAATAAATTTGATGATAAATTTGATTAGAAATTAAGGTCCAGAAAGTAAAACCTCTGCCACAGTTTGCTGCTCTTAGAGTATACTTGCCGAGCTCGTTTACCTGCCAGTTAGTGATTGGTATGACTTTTAAGTGTACTGAAATAATCACTTGATTTAAAATAGTCGTTCTAACACTAGAAGGGCCAGCATTTGGCTATACCACCTATAAAGACCACCGGATTTTAGCTAACATCCTAAATCACCTGTGAATGGCTAACTGTGTTATGTGAATTGAACAGAAGAGAAGTTGCACTCACTTTATCTTGTTGGGGGAACATCAGACATGCCAATGTGTTCATTATGTGGGGGTGGAAGAGCTTGCACAGATCCATCTTTTGAAAAAGGAAGTCAAGAAAAGAAAGGCTGATGTTGCAACACAATTTTATCTTGCTGAGAGCAACACACAAGTTTTTCCTCCGATGGTGAGATTTATTGATAAAAATGGACCAAAAAATAAATAAATCATAAAAATATAGACAGTAGATGCGTCATCAAGGTGCAGTCAGTTTTTGTGAGTAAAATGTCGACCAGGGTTGTGTGATGTTATGCAGTTGGTGACAAATGACCCCCATACATCAGAATTTGCAGCAAACATATCCATTTTTGCTCATTCACTGCGGGTGGACATGTCATCAAATCGTGGATGTTGCATAATATGTTTGAAGCGGGTTCGGGACATTATTCAAATGAACTGTGGGTTTCCCAGGTCTGACCAACAGTCATTTAGTCATTTGGTGACTCGGCGCAAGAGTCCACCCCCAGAAACAAAATGGAGGCTGCAAGAAGGCCCGAAACAAAATCTCACCTGAAGACAGTGGAAGGTTTATGTCTTCTCCATCTGAGTCATTGTGATTTACTTCACTCAAGATCATTTCCAATGCCTATTGAGCATTGAGTCTTCTCTACATTTTTGTTCTTTACGGGTTTGCACACCACATGATTCTTGAGAATTCCCAATAGTAATGCAATCTGCATCCAACCGGCCATTTTGATAGATAGGTCAATTTTCATGTGTTTACACCTGCTTGCAAATGCGAACAAGTCGTCTGCTTGCTACATGAACAACCCCCAACAATTTTGTTTTTATGTCTCTTACTGTGCCACAGTTAGTCTCAAGCAAGGGAAATATGCATTTGTACAAAATTATGCAATGATAAAGTGACCCATCATACAAATGCAACCTTATCTAGATGTGAACATAACCTAAAACGAAAGTCACTAAAAGATTAATTTTTATTGAATCTGCATCTATGCTATGTATGGATTTTTATGTTGACACATTGTGATTGAAACCACATTTGCCTGTGAGTGTGGACATGAAAAAGCCTCTTTGGCTTCTGACACACCCATACAGATTTTTTGACTGTTTTTGTTTTATGGTTTTCTACGCATGTTGTATTTTACTTCTTTTGTGTTTGGCTATATTTGTAACGAACTGTATGTTTTGTGTACAATAAAGTAAACAATTATTGTCTTGAATGAAATTTTCAAAAGACTGGTCTGTGCAAGCTCTTCAACCCCCACTCAAAAACACATCTCAGAAACCCCACACAGGATGTTCAGGTACCAACATATTTGCATGTGTGATACTCCCCTAGCAAGCTGAAGTTGGTGTGCAACTTCTCTTCTGTTCAATTTACATAACAAAGTTAGCCATTCACAGGTGATATGCGAGCGATAATACTTGGTGCCATTTGGCACTCTGGTGGTCTTTATAGGTAGAAGTGCCGAATGGCACCTCTCTGGTCTTTCTACTGCTAAAGGTGTTTTTTTTTTTTTTCCCACCAAAACGGTAAGAAAGCAGCACATTCACACACTGATTCATCTTAGATGTCTTACTGATTCCTCTTACTTGTTTGTGAATGCCAAGAGCATGGCCGTGCATTCAGTAAAGTTCCACCCCTGCCTGACGCTGGCTACTGATTGGTCATGATTGAGGGAAGAATGAATCACATCACGAACTTAATTTCTTCGCTCGTGTTCACACGAAAGATTTGTCAGTTGAATTAATCATCCAGTTGAGCAGAAGCATGTGGCAAAAGCCAAACAGTGGCAAGGTTTTTACTGTCTGGACCTGAATTTCATGTGCATATATTAAAAAAAAAAAAAAAAAAAAAAAAGCATTGCATTGTTCAACAACACTCGGATAAAACTGTTGTTTCACTTTTTGAATTGAAAATGATAATACATGAGTAGTGATGAGTATTTGATAGAAATTAAAGGGTAACGTATTTCTCCGAGTACAAGTCAACCTTTCATATAACTCGACCCCACCCCCTTGTGTTTTTAACTTCAATTTTGGTGAATTTTACAAAAACACAATTATAAGTCCACCCTTGGTTAGGGGTTACATAGATAATGGCTGTCCAATAATAACACATGGTGTGTGTGATTAAAATGACAAAATTATGGTACATTTAGAGCATGGATGCATACTATATTGAATTAGAGGAATGTACTGTTTAATCATTTGAAGCCATCTACACAAATTAAAATGATTCAAACACAGATATGTAAAAAAATTGGTCTGTTTTGAGTTACTATGTGGTCAAAGGTCAGCCCCAGTTGAAAATGGGAAAAAAAAAAACTAATTGTACACTGAAAAATGTGGTAAATTGGTTCTATTAATACAAGTTCAAAACAGCTCAAGATAATTTACATTTAATTTACATTGACAAAATGCGCAATGCCATACTGTGGAGATGTGACATGTCCTCGTTGACGCCCATCCTTCCCTCCCTTCACCTCCCATTATCATGTCCCTTGTGAGAATATTAGTCAAGCTAAGTAATTTTGATAGTCATTTGGCACTGAGTCAATACTCACTTGACTTTGACGCACACTGACACAGTCAATACAAACTCTAAGTCAATAGTCACAGAGACATTTGAATTTGAATCATCACTGCTGGATTGAAACACCTTTTGTCAGTATTGACTGGAAAACAGTGTGATTTTTAAAAATGTGCAGGCAGCACACCTGATGTTCATTTGACTTCTTAAGTGTGGCTGGAGCAAGAAGACTTCGCTGGAATGTTTTGCGTCTCCTGTTGTATGAGCTCGGTTACGGTGAGCACTCAATCCGTGTGCTTTTATTTTTTTTGGTCATTTTTGCTTTTTCTACCTTTTGCTCGACCTTTGGTTGCGACTTTCTTATTCCATAGATGTGATATATGAGCTCTCATTCTTATCTCTGTGTACAGTATGGTTAGCTCTCAATCAGTATGCTTTTTTTTATTGTTATTTTGGCTTTCCTACCTTATGCTCGCAATCAGTTTTTAGTTGCTAGTTTCTTAATCAGTCGACGTTCTCCTGCTGGCTGGTATTGCTGCATAGGCTTTTCTATGTCTCTTTTGGTTGTACTCTGTGTGAATTATCCTGAGTGTACTTTTGTTGCTACTTTGCCGTTTTTAGTTTTGTTATCTCCAGCTCCATCCTGCTATCATTTGTGAGCAAGACTCCGGGATAATTGAAGTCATCCTCCCGGAGATGAGCGCATGGAAATCAGAATCTCAGATTTGGAGGTACTGATCTTCACCCCAACTGCTTCACACTCCACTGTGAGCCCCTAAAGACAATCAAAGCAGTCAATACACAACAATACAATGTGTACATCACACAGTGGAACACTTGAAAGTGACCCTGGATTATTACGGAGCCTAGTCGGTTATATCAAAGATGTAAAAACTTTATTTGAAATGTTTATCACGTAAATTAGTCCAACTATAACACAACATTGCTCGCTCAATGTAGTCACATTTTTCATTTCAAATTTGATCAGTAGTCAGGCATTCCAGAAACCCTTTTTTTCCATATGAAGTTATTAAAATGTCCATTTTCCATAACATGCCCTCTTAAATTTTCATCCCAGTTAATTGAGGAAATTTGAAAAATGATGCCATGATATATACCTTTACTTAGCTGTGATACCCAATAAGGAGTTTTAATTTCTTGGTCTACTGTATGTTTAGTCTGCAGGAAGTTTGCAAGAAGCAAGAGGTGGCCACAAAGGCTCAATTTTAATTTGAAGTAAATTCTCAGTTTAATGAAAAGCTTTGTGATTTGGAAGAGAGAAAAGCCAACAATAAAATACAAAACAATGACATGCAGTTTCCATCAAAAAGCACCCGTTGGTAACATGAGGAAGTTGTTAACATCTAGTAAATATTTTGTTTGTGCACACAATATGATATTTGGAAGAAGTGTAACACAACTCATTAAAATGTGATCTTAGGTCCAACTTCGTGTTTTTTTTTTTTTTTTGCAATATTACTAGCATTAAAAAAAGAAGGGGGGGGGGGGGCATCATATACTTATTTGGGTGGAACTGTCCTACTTCCAGATGCACATGCTGATTCAATTAAGGGCCACAAATATGAGGCAAAGATGATGAGTCATGCTACTGACCCTCTGTGAAAACCCAAATCTGTGTGAAAAAAATGTGACTCATTCATGCTTACAGACAAGACACCAAATAACAATGTTTATGGCGGGTCAATAGTCAGCCCATGGCCCATACAGGGCCAATGTGAGCATTTAATATGACCTGTTCTAAAAATATATACAGTTTACATGAGTAGCAAAGCGACATCTGTTATATTACATACAGTAAATAACAATATAGTTCCTTGGCACCATGGATGTAACAAGATAGTGCCAAAGCAACATTTTGGTTTAGACAAGACTCGGTGCTTGAGCACAAAACATCAAATAGGTGAATGAACAGCATAATAAGAGAGAATTAAAAAACAAGTCCACAAATTTGTGATTTTTTAGTTTTTTTTATTTTATGTACGGTAAAAGCTATGCAAATTCTTAACCATTCAAAATATATAGACCAAACAAATCCGTTAATTATCACATTAAACATGCTCATATTACATGATTCAGTTGATTGCAAAACAGCACAAATAATGTGTAAAACATATAATGAGCAATTTACTACAGTACTAAGAAGGTTTTGGAATCAAAGAGTTTTTTTTTTTTACGGTGCACAAGTGATTTTAAATTATTTAGAATGAGAACTAACAAAAAGCACATGTCTGTCAGTGGAACAAGTGTTTATTTGTGGACACATTTTTTTCTTTCAATTTTCCTTTTTTATTTTATAATATCTTTATTTTTTTTTCAATAAACCAATCAATCAATAAATAAAGCAAATCACACACTGTATATACTTTCTACACGTCTTACCTCACCTAAAGGGACAGTGTGTAAGACTGTTTTTCATGACAAAATAATCAGTTAAGTAGTTTTAAATTTCAAAGACTTGCAAATGAATGTGTCATTAAAGACCAACAGTATGTTTCCAATATGGGTCTACTTATCATTAAATTACATTATATGGGGGGTAGCACTTCTCCGGAAGCGGCCATGTATGTTTTAGCCATGGACAATGGTAAATGCAGAACTTACAGTACCTCCTGAAAAGCAGTCAAAATCTTACACAGTGTCCCTCTAATGGGGAAGTCAAGTTGAAATATATCCTCATAATAATGTTAAAACACAGCGCTCTGATTAATATTGCATTTGTGGGATATCACTTTAAGCAGTAAAATCCAGCCTTTTTTATCTATCTCTGACATTTTGCCGTGTACCACCACTTGCTGTTGACTGAAAATGACGTCAGAGTGCCTAAGGGCTCAGGTAATGATTGGCACGGCCCACTTTTTTATGGGTTTGGTCATGAGGCATTCGCAAAACACGAATTATTTTTAGGCTGTATGCAAAACATTATGATTGCCGTAACAGTAAAACACTGCACACTACCCTGTGTGCACTTTCCTCACGGTCAAACATAGTGGCAGGGGCATTATGGACTTGGACTACTTTTCTTCAGGAGGGACTAAAATAGATCATTAGAGTTGATGGGAAGATGGATAGAGTAAAATACAGGGCGCTTCTGGCAACAACAACAAAAGTCTCTCACTGTAATGGAGTCTTGAGAAACATCATTTGCAAGAACAATTTCAGACAAACGTGTAGATGGGCATGTTTTTACGAGGTTATTGTCAAGTTGTTAGTCTTTAGCTGTCATAACATCCCTCTGTGAGCTATGCGCAGCGTGCACGCCCACACACACATGCACACACAGTCAATGAGCTTAGAAAGAACAGATTCAAGCATCCCAGTCAGAACCACATTAAAAAGGTCAAATGTTTATATGCATGCGTGTGTGTTTGCGTGTGTCTTGATGAGATGGTTGGTAGACAAAGCCAAATAGAGCATGCGAGCAGGAAGTGGGCCTGTTGGCTTCCTTTAGGCGCCACAAAGCTATTACCTTCCTCATCCCCGCAGCGATCTAATTCCTCCTGCGTCGTGTGACCACCCCTCAGTCTCAGACAGATTTACAAGGTTCATCGCTGAGTTTGCAACTTTTGGCGTGCAATTAGTCACTGCGTCTATGCAGTACTCACATGTGTTTCCTGTTTGTGGCATCCTGCCAACTACAGCATCCGTCGACGCACTCTAAAAAAATGTGCCGGTAAAGTCATGTCTGTGAACCTTCTATATGGCATACCATAATGAAGTGGAAGCGTGATATGCCACAAAATGTTCTTGTTATTGACTGAGTCTAAAGAACCATCCATTCATCCATCCATCATCTAATCCGGGGTCGGGTCATTGGGGCTGCAGTTTAGCAGGGAAACCAAGTGTTCCCTTTCCCCAGCCATTTCTTCCTGTTTCTCCCAGGTTGAAGCACAGGCATTCCCAGATCAGGCGAAAGATATAGATATAGCCTCTTCAGCGTGTCCTGGGCTACCCCTGGGCCTCTTCCCGGTGGGACATGCTAGGAAGAACGGGGAGAAGTCCAGGAGGCATCTTAAGCAAATGCCCAAGCCACCTCAGCTCTGAACATGAGGAAGCAGCGGCTTGACTCTGAGCCTCTCTCACCCTATCCATAAGGAATGCCAGGACACCCCCAAAATGAAGCTCTTATCACTAAAATGCCATAGTAGTACTGACTATCTAGTGTAACTTTTTTTAAATGTATTTACAATAGTTAATAGTGGAAAGTCACCTAAAATTTTGTGTCTGAGACACTTGGTCATATAATTTCTAAAGCAAGGACGTCAAATTCATTTAATTCAAGGGCCGCATCATAGATATGGTTTCCCTCAGAGGATTATTATGACTGAAAAATGTGATGATGTAAGCATCACACCATATTAACTGTGATGTTAATTTATACAGTAGAGCTTATCTACAACAAAATCGACAGCTACAATAAGGTTTCATTTTCATACTTACATGAATTTCTTGCATCGTGTCCTTCACTTTGCTTCATCCATCTTTCATCTTTCATGACTTTTTTTAAATTTCAAACATGCTGTGTCCAAACAACTTGTCACAAGATGTTCTTGTAAATGATTGACTGAATTGCTGCTCTCATTAACATTTTTAAAAGTCATTATTACTTCTTTATTTCCTATATTACTATTATTATTGTTATTATCATATTATTTTTATTCTTTCTTATACTCTCCTCTTTCCCACTCCCTGACCTTTTGCCAAATTCTGCTTCTGTAAACTATTCTCCAGGATATCCATGCACAGGAGAAAGAAAATCTCAATGGATTTTTTTTGGTTAAATAAAAGTGAAAAAAAAAAAAACTGGAATTGGATATTAGAAAATTTCACATGCTTTAAACATCTACTGGGGCACTGTGTGCGTAATCATATCAAAATGGAGAGAATCAAACCACTGCAAACCTACCAAGCCCTGGCCATCCCTCTAAACTTTCAGCCCAAATAAGGAAAACTCTCAGCATAGAAGTAACCAAGAGGGCCTATGATGACAATGGATGACCTGCAGAGATTTGCAGATAAGATGGGGAAATCTCGCCACAGGCAAGCTATTCGTCGCACTCTGCACAAATCTAGCTTTTATCGAAGATGAAAGACGCTTATGAAAGAAAGCCACTAAAATGTTTGAAAAAAAATTGAAGTTTGCTAGAAGCCACACCCCACCCATGTGGAGTTAAGTGAACTTTTTGAGATGGATGCGAAACATGATTGAAGTAAGAGCCAAACACTGCACATCACCCTGTGCACACCATCCTCACTGTCAAACATAATGGCGGAGGCATCATGGACTGGGGCTGCTTTTCTTCAGCAGGGACCGAGAGGAATATTAGAGTTGAAAGGAAGATGGATAGAGTCAAATACAAGGCGATCTTGGTAAAAAAAAAAAAAAAAAAAAAATCTGGTGGAGCCTGCTAAACATCTGCGCATGCGGCAGAGGTCCACCTTCCCATAGGACAACAATCCTTAAACATGAAGCCAGAATTTACAATGGAATGCTTCAAAACCAACCATCTAAAGGTGTTGACAATCAAAATTTTTGAATCAAATGCCAGACCTCAAACCGATAGATAATCTGCGGAAAGATCTGAAAATTGATGTGCTCTCCTTCAAATCTTATAGAGCGTAAGCTGTTTTGTTGAGAGGGAATGGGCAAATACAGTACATGTTTCAAGATGTGCAATACTTATAGAGACACAAACAAAAAGACTTGAAGCTATACTGCAGTGAAAGGAGGTTGTACAAAATATCAACTTCACAGGGGATAACATTTTTGCACATACTAGTTTTCAAAATTTTTACGTCAAAAAAACATAGTTTGAAATTCAGTTCACAGTTATGTCCCACATAGTGGTGATTCCTCACATACATTTACAACTTTTTATCTTTATATTTAAGGCTTGAAATCTGGTAAAATATCAACAAGATATAGGTGTGCCAATACTTTCACAAGGCACTGTATATGCAATTATAAAACATTTTAGGAGGAGTAATGATTACTTGCTGCTTTCATTATTTGTTGCAGGACAAATTATGCTTCAATTTTAATCCAGAAACGAGGCACCACACCTTCACAATACGCTGCGTGAGAGGCAAAAGTGGATAAATGCCAGGACTTTGTTAGGGCCTCTAAAGCGGTAATTTTGTAGGAGCTCTATGCACAAGCACTGTTGCACGAGGTAGAAAAACTACCAAGTGTAAATTCCAGCAGCCTTAAAACAGTCTCTCTCTGGCTCTTCAGATGTAGACAAAGCATTAACAAATGTCACTGGTCTTTTTATAGCATAATATTTCACACTGCTCAAACTGCTACTGTTTGTTCACTTGTCCGCATTGTTAACAGCAAACTATGTTGCAGCAACTATGAAGTGAAAGTTTCCTAAAAAGGAAAAGACTTGTTGATGTTGTAAGATGTTGAATACAAGTAGATAAATTGTTCTAATATACGTATTTAATTATTTATAGCTAGATGGGCAGAAACCTTGCTGAATTTGTTCTTTATTTTTATGCTCCTCGACCTGCTTTCGTTCCTTTAAGCGCTTGGCCTGCAAAGCATCACAAAGATGTAGTGACTGTGTTTATATCAGCCATATCAGCACATCCTTTCTACAGTATAGTGATGTATGTATGAAGTGAAAAAAATATTTTGAAGAGCTGAGCAAATCTTCCCCCCAAAGATGGAACAAGTAGGAGTCCCAATTCTTTTGCCAGTTTGACAATTGTACAAGTGATTTCCCAAAATCCCTCCCAAGTGAATTATCAGTAAAATAATTTGGAGTGATATTTATCAGGGAAAAGCTTTAAGTTCATTCATTTTCTATGAAAGTTTTAATTCTTAAAACAAGCCAGAGAAAACCTGTTTTATTTGGCTTTGAAATGTAACAATTAATACCTAATACAACGTGATGTTAGATTAGCATTTAGGTTTTGGGGTATACATCTAATAAAAACAAACATTTATTGATTAAATGGGGTGAAGTCAGTGGGTTCTTGGCAACCTGTTTTAGTATAGTTCTTGTCTCAGGTTGTCATTTTAGTTTTTGTCAGTTTTAAGCATGTTCATAGTTTATTTCAGGCTTATCAAATTTTAGTCTCACGCAAAATCCTGCCACACTTTAACTTTAGCCACAGGTACTTCTACTCACCATGGGGACACCATGAACTGGTTGCCAGCCAATCGCAGGGCACACAGAGACGAACAACCATTTATGCACCCAGTTGCACCTAAGGACAATTTAGTATGTGGATTTCCGATCTCGGTCTTAAATGCACTTTGCACACTTCGATTTTCTTCATGAACTCCAGTGAGTCTCTTTCTGATTCCACAGTCAAAGACTGCTACTGCCTCTCCTGTGACTTTATAGGGATTGAGTGGTGCCTCTTCCATTGGCCAGGAAGTGAGTTGGCTGTGTTCACTCCCACAATGGCACAAACGTCCATTTCTACCTGCACTCATCTACAACTATACCAAAAGGAAGATAACTCCATCTGTGCACACAGTTAGGCTTTGCTTTGCACTAGGCTTGCATTGGCCATGAAAATGCAGGTGCATCTAAGCATCGTAGAACATCCTCACAATGCTCCAAATATGTAATAAGCTCAATTTGAAAAGTGAAACTGTACTGTATTAATAACAGTACGGGCCGAAAGTTTGGACCCAATTTACCCATCTACGTTGCAGATTCTTATTGAAGGCATCAAAACTATAAACCAACAAATGTAATGTTAGGTACTGTACTTTAAAAGAAGGTGAAATAACTGAATAACTTACTTTATATTGTAGTTTCTTCTTCTTCTTCTTCTTCTTCTTCTTCAAAAAAAAGCCACCATTTGCTCTCAATACTGCTTTGCACAATCGGCATTCTTTTGATGAGCTTCAAGAGACCCCCAAAATGTTTTTTACTCCCCATGTGTGCCTTATCAGGGCTAATTAACGGAATTTCTTGTTTTATCAATGTGGTTGGGATCTTCACATGTGTTGTACAGATGTCAGAGCAATACACAGCGAACAGTTCTATTTGGGCAACTGTTACATTCCATATTGTGGACGATTGTTCTAATTCATATTGTGGCAGGAACCGATCAGTTAACTGAAGAAAAATGAATGTCTATTGTTACTTTTCGAAATTGAAAGAGAAGTTGTGTCTAAAACTTTGGCATGTCCTGCATATGTATGTGTCCGAGGCGGTGTATATGACCCTATTACAAGATAATCCCAGGTACATGTTATTATTTCAGCAGAGCATTCGCAAGGCCGCCTTTTAATAATTTACTGATGCTTGCTTTTACTACCATCTAGAGTATGCAAATGACATTGCTCCTTGAACTCGATTTACAGTAGTTGAGACGTGTGTTTAAACTTGGGGAAATAAATCATGTTATATCTGGAATTTCTCCGGCATTACAGAATTATAAACCTGGTATAGTACTAGGAAAAGTGAGGAAACAATTATTTTCTTTGTTATTTAATTCTTTTTCTTTGTACTTGTTTCTTCCACTTGGACTCATTCTGCTTCTAGTCTCTCTTCTTCCTTGCCAAATGTTCCTCTTTTAACTTAGGAAACACAAAAATATCATCCATAAAATTGTTTGAGGGGTGAGGGTGGAGCAGTGGTTAGCATGTCTGCCTCACAGTTTATGGACCCAAGTTCAAATCCACCTCACTCCGGCCTTCCTGTGTGGAGTTCTGTCTGCATGTTCTTCCCGACCCTGCGTGGGTTTGTGGTGAATTTCTCGGACGTTTGTAGTGGTTCTGGCTCAATTGCGTTTCCGGAATCTGACGCTAGGCAAGGCTGGTTGGTGATGAAAATGATGACATCTTGGACTCAGACATCTTGGTTGGAAAAAGATTTATTCTATAGTTTCATACTGCTGATGTTAGCCTGACTTGCTCATGAGTCAAGATGGCGAGAGCCCACATGGCCCTTTGTTCTTTTTTTAAAACCCCTCTATCTCCTCCTTTACTACTCATATTACATGTCTTAGTCTACCCTTGGCAAATGGTCATTGGTTCAGTTAGATAAGGTCAAACGGTCAGAGGTCCAGCAACCCCCAGCAACCCCCAGCCCCCAGGGGAGGCCCAAGAGGAATGCCTTTGTCTCTCTTGTCTGACTTAGAAGTTACTCTGACAAAAACTACTACAATGTTTTTAGCAGAATACTAAAGAAATTAACATCCCAAAATACACTTCCGGTGCTCTCCGGGCATGCATGGTGCGATTGGATGCGTGAATGGTTGTTCCTCTCCATGTGCCCTGCAATTGGCTGGCTGATAGATGAGTGTCACCCACCTACTGCCCTAAATCAGCTGGGATAGGCACCAGCAAGCCTGTGACCCTTGGGAGGATAAGCAGCTCTAGAAAACGAATGGATGGCTAATGTTCTTTGTGTCACGAGAAGCTGGATCAAGTTACCACTCGCCAGTTAATCATGCAGAGACAGACAACATTTCACAGTCACAGTCATAACATCACTGAGTGGGAAGTGAAACCTGAAGTCAACCTGCAAAATTCCATGACTCACTTTTACGATATATTTATGTTGTAAATAAATTATTGACTTGTTCTGTACATTGTAAACTGTGTGCATAATTATCAGGCATATGAACATTTTGACCATAATCATCATTTTTGTGCATATTTTCAACTCCAGGCTGTATAATTTTGACATTTCATTAGCAGATCAGTTTATGTGTATTTGTGTAGTGAGGGAGGGTGTGGCCTAAATACCCTATATCAAGGTGTATGCAATTATTTGATAGCTTCTTTGGATTTGTGTTTGTTGATTTCATAAATACTGCTATTGTTTGTGCTCACACACATTCCACACACATTCCATTTCAGGCTTACGAGCACATTTCAAACCTATTCTACGCACTCTTATAAGAGGCCCCAGATCAGTCTTTTGATGTTAGCGATTGTAAATTTTGCTGTGGCGGAGCTCACATGCTAAAAACGGTAATGCACCGGAAGCAGATATATCCAAAGTCCGGCCCGGGGGCCAAATGGGGCCCCTTTGTCAACTTCCATCCGGCCCGCAGCCTCCGTCATAAAATCAATAACGTGCGGCCCGCATGAAAAATGAATACATTGGGCAGCAGCGCTGTTACCTGCGCGTGCTAAATGCTGCCTGCTATCTATAGGCTTAATTAGGAACAGCAAATTAGTATATGAGTAATTGACTATATGAGCCCCTAATTTTCTAAAATGGCGAAGATCAACAAAAGGAGGAAAGTTGAGCTGCAGAGTGACGCAGTCATATGCATTTTTCAAATTAACAAAAACACATGCTTAAGATAACTGAAATGGAAATAAAAAAGCGAATGTTAAACACAGAACAGCTCGCTGAAATGTATTAAATTGCTGTTATATGTAAAACGTGTAAATCAACAAATCATTGAACAGAATACCAATACAAACCGTAACATTTGAATGAATGTTGCATGGAAATTATTTATTTGTAAAGAAACATTAAAAAAACATCAGATGGACATTAGTGAGATTTTCTGGCAGCATATTTTTACAAAGTTGCAAAAAGATAATATTAAAAGTAATACAATATATTAATACAAGTGTTCTATTTTCTTCATTTGTTAAGATTAACCAATATTTGAGGTCAAAACAAAAACACTTCAACATTATTGAAATGAATTACAAAACAGTCAATTTTCTGTCACTCGGGACAGAAAACATGAACCACATTTTCTTTTGTTAAGACCACAAAAATAGTGTGGTTGTTTTTCAAATTAAAAAAAACAACTCACAATTTGGATCTCCATGTTTTATATTGGAGAGTGAAATAATGCATTTTGTGTATTAGTACATCATTCGAGTACAGCGCAGTCCACTTACACTTCCCATTTGAAGTAGTAATGAATGAATATTTCTAGTCCAAAGGCCTGCAAGAGATGAAGGCCTGTTCTTGTCTGTTCCTATGTGAACTGGGACGCTCCAGCAGCAGCAGAGTGTGTGTGTGTGTGTGTGTGTGTGTGTGTGTGTGTGCGTGTAGATGTGTGTGTTCCTTGCGTGCACTTGTTAGGCATTTATATGCATCACAGCTTGGGCTGTTTGGCCAGCTTGGCCTTCAGGTTCTCTGCAAGCTTGTCCAGGAACTCAAAGGTGTTGAGGTAGTCAGCACGCGTCACGCTGGAAGCAGAGAAAGATTTGTGAACAAATTGATCATTTAGCCAGGACAGTAATTCTTACCCTCAGAAAGACTGACATGTCCAAATTTGATTCATGAATTGACCTAATACATTTTCAGGTTTATTTACAAGTGCTATTTAAACATCCACATATCTAAAGAATTTCCATACAACCGAATTGCAGCCATTTTTTAATGAGACTAACTTTGGCAGTCCCTTGATGCAGATTGCCAAATCCTTGGTCATGAAGCCTGCCTCGATGGTCTCGACACAAACAGCTTCCAGTGCTTCCGCGAACACGCGCAGCTCCACGTTGCTGTCCAGCTTCGCCCGATGGAGGAGGCCTCTCGTCCACGCAAAGATGGAAGCTGCGAGGATCAAGATGCTGCGATCATTCTCTCAAAGAAACAGAACACCTGTGTTTGGCTGATTGCTGAAGTCTACTTACCTATGGGGTTCGTGGAGGTTTCTTTCCCCTGTTGGTGTTGCCTGTAGTGGCGTGTCACAGTGCCGTGTGCCGCCTCAGATTCAACGGTTCGTCCATCAGGACAGATCAGCACACTGGTCATCATACCCAAGGAGCCATAGCCTACAAGTACAGTAAAAAAGACCCGCCAATGCATGTTTGAGCATAAAAAATATACAATACTGTACTTTGTAGCCCTAATTTTGACAGTTTACTTGGGTTTCATCCAATTGCATTTAAAGGTGAAGCTTATGCAACACTCCCAACTAAAGAAGGGTATTTCTATAGACACAATTCTTGAAATAAATAATATTAGAATGAAGTATTATTGATTTTGATCAAAAAGAGCAAAAGACATTAAATATCTCGTAATTTGGATTTAATTTGGTCAAAGGTTTGGGCACTGTGACATTAATTAATGAACAAATTGGGCAATTTGCCTTGAATGAGCTGAACAGTTTGAAGTTAGAATGGCTTTCATCAGTTGAAAATGATGGAAAACTGTAAAATTGTACAATATAATTAACTTTGGGAAAGTTATTGTGAAAATGCTTGAATCTAGGAAGATTTCATTATAGCGCCATAAGTATCTTGAATGACCTGGTCAGTTTAAAGTTGAAATGGTTTAAATTGGTTGAGAAATGTGAAAGAAATTTTTAGCCATGTTTTGTTTTTTTTGCAGGAGGCATCAGGGACTGAGTTTTCCGATTTTTGCAATGATGTGTTTTGATGAAACCAGGCATAAGGGGGCTGTTAGTTTTAAGTTATCGATAAAAATATGAATTATCCTAAGACTTGTCATTTTTGAATTCATTAAAAAGAAAAACAAAACAAAAAAACACCCTCATTGAAGTCTTGACTTCCAGTAGTCAAAAAGTTCCAATTGTAATAGAAACGTATGAACTTAAGATATAAGTAGATAAATTGATGCAGTTTTGCTTTCAACTTTTTTTTTTTAATCCAACAAGCTATTTTGCGCGTGCCTTTGAATTTGCCACTGGCTGACCGAGAGCAGTGGTTCTCCGCCTTTGTTCATTAAAGTACCCCCTATGAATTATGTTTTCAGCCAACTACCCCTTAACAAGTGCAAAGCATTTTCGGGTAAAAATAAACACAATTAAAAAAAAAAAAAAGACTTAAAACATGCCATCAGTGTTAGACCCTTTAAAACTTGATTTGTCCACAAAAAATAATCAACCTAAAGTGTTCTCTTTTGGATCATCGGAAAAATTTGTTATCAAAAAGAAATAATTATTCATAAATATTTTTCCACAAAAAAAAAATAATTATTATACAGTGTCAGACCTGTTCTCAAAAAATAAATCAATAAATCAATGAATAAATATTTGTCCATAGAAAAAATATTAAACATAAAGCTTCATGTTTCGGGGTTACAGTAGAACTCTGTTAACAAAAATAAATCATGTACCGGTACTTAATTTTTGGGATTAAGTAGAGATCTGTTCACAAAAATTAATCTTTAACTTGTTAATAAATATTTGTCACTCCCCCAAAATAATGGACATAAAGTGTCAGACCTACCTGTAAAAAATTAATAATTATAAATAAATATTTGTTCATAGAAAAAAAAAAATCAACTTTTGAGATCATTGTATAGATCTGTTCACAAAATTAAGTTGGGTCGAACCGTAGTAGTATGGGGGAGAATCTGGCTTTTTACAATAATGAAATTGAATAACCCACTGAGCATAACAGTTGTTTCATGAACTAATATTTTCCTGAAACAATTAATTTAATAATTATTTTATTTTGGGTTTTTTTGCATGTTTGTTTGTTTTATTTAAAATCTCGAGTACCCTCTGAAGTTCCTTCAAGTACCCTCAAATTTCACAACTGATAAAGGGACCAATGAACTTCGAAAACAAACATAATGTGACCTTTTAGCACAACATCAAACAGAAACCAGACTGATGAACAGCGTTACCATCACCGTGCCACCACCATTGCTGTGCAATGCATACTTGAAAAACATGCTATCCCTCACCTCATAGCAGGCAGAGAATGTCATCCGGACATTGTGGAATAATCCAAATATAATTCATCACCTTTCTTCCTTTAACAAGTTTACTGTATTTATAATTGTTGCTGCATTTCAGATTTGGTTTGCGGTTTTATTGACAAATGGTCACCTTGAGCCACAGAGTCGGACTGTACATCGCCATCGTAGTTCTTGCAGGCCCAAATGAAGCCTCCATCCGATTTCATGGCCTGGGCCACCATGTCGTCGATCAGCCGGTGCTCGTACCAGATACCTTTGGTCTCAAACTGAGCACGGTATTCCCTGTTGAACAAGGATAAGCACAAAAGCAGATGATTTGCACTGTCGGCTGGGGACTGATGAGATTTGCTTGAGATGATCCCAACAACAGACTTATATTACCAAAGGTATGTCTTATTTTTTTTTTTGCTCTACCACTTTTAGTTTTTTTGACTTGTGTTTCCACCTTGCATTTGAAAAGAGATAATTGTGTGTGTGCATACTTCTCATAGATCTCTTGGAAAATGTCTTTGAATCGTCCGTCGTACTTCTTCAAGATGGTGTTCTTTGTACTGAGATAGAGAGGCCAGCATTTAGCCAGAGCCATCTGGAAGGAGCTGTGAGCAAAGTCCTTTATGGATTTATCCGTATTGTACATCCCCAACGCCACACCACCAGTACCTACATACAAATATAAATGAATATTGGCAGAGGTCGGTGTTCCATCAGTAATGACAGAAGAGCTGCTGTTCCGTCAGTTTTCTCACTTGTTTTTTTTTTTTTTTTTTTAACTTCGCTGAAAACACTTATCAGAGCATGTTCTGGAATAAAACATGCACTGAAAAGTGTTTTCAGCGGAAAAAAAAAACAGAAGTGAAAAAACTATTATGGATCTACGGAGTAATGTGAGGCTCTAGGACAACACTTGCTACTTCGCGATTATCCCGCTATATATATATATATATATATATATATATATATATATATATATATATATATACACACATACACACACACACACATATATATTTGTGTGTGTGTATGTGGCCATCTGTTGCAGCAGCATCTGATTTCGTGAATGAAAAGTGAAATGATGATTGTTCATTATTTAATTGATGATATGCCATCACTGCTTTTAATGGATGTTACTTGTTGATGAAATTGGAATATGTTAAGTCATATGAAACGATATGATTTTAATTTCCCTTACACTTTTGATTGTGCACTTTTACTGACTGGAGAAAGTTTTATTTTTATTCATGTACTCTATATATGATGTAATTATTTTTCAATCTAGCTAAGTTCAGTCTTCAAGAGCAGTCCTCTTGTTTTCATATCTGACATCATTTTACATGCAAGGTGAAAATTGGGATCTATATATGTTTATAACACACTTGTGTGGTAGTAGTTGTGGTAAATGAATGCAAAAGATGGAACAAATATACCGGTGTGTGAGCACTGTCGGGTGCTTGAGTGTTCATGGCTACCTACAAACATGGTGCATACCTTCAAAATTATGGACGACGAATTTCATCGGCTCTCCGCTTGCGGGCGTATAGATCATCTCCACTTTGCCAGGCCCGGGAACAACAAAGTCAGTGGCTTTGTACTGAGGGGAATTTTGAAATATGTATAAATAAATGACTCATAAATGACCAATTTCACATTTAAAGTAATGATCCCTGTTTGATGTAAGAGAATGTTTCATAGAAATTGCGCAACTTTACACCACATCGTATGACACTTCACCCAGATAGAGTTCTTGTTCAGAGGCCAAAGCACTGTTGACTCTGGCCTGCGGGCGAGAACATAATGGTCCAAAGGCCGGCTTATGAAATATGATCTTTTACAGTACATCTCATGATGACAGAGATAACCACAAACCGGCAAGAGAGAGTAAACAGCTTGTTATGCTTTGAGTGAAACTGAGAAGGTTTTCAGTCAATGTGGGAAAAAACTCAAAACAGGTTATATGTTGAGTTATTTGATAACAAGAATTTTATCAATATACCAGACCAAAAAAATACTTATTGGCATTTAAGTGTGCTTCTAAATAAACGCAAAGTGTGTAATAAATATTTTTTAAAGAATGTATCTCGAAAATCAAGTCGAACCACATACTTCCTAGCAGTTTCCTTCATTATCTTAAATTGCATGTGGCTCTATATTTTATGATGTGATAGAAAGGATGTCAGTGATTACTTCATAACTGTCTTTCTGCGGTATTATTTAAGGCTTTTAGAGAATATTACTTATTTGTGTTTTCCTCATTTTCAATTTTTTTTTCACAGTTTAATCTCAAGGAATAGCGTTTGACATTTTCTGTACTATATATTGTTTAGTTTCAAATGTTTTATGGAAGGACGTACAAAAAGTGAGAAAGAACAGTAAGACACTAAATGAAGATTAACCAATATGAGTCAATAAAACTTAAAATATTGAATATTTAAATACAATGATCCCTTGCTACATCGCGCTTCATCTTTCGCAGATTTGAAGGTTCCTTGTATGCCAGACAGACGAGTCAACCGTAAATGCACATGCCACGGACACTCCCCAGATTTCGAACTACTGCAGTACACATATTTACTTAAATTTTCAATTATGAAACCTTTAAAAGTAACTGTACTGTTATCCCTTCCTGTTTACATCCCGTGGCTGTAGTCGGGAACACGGAGAGCCGCAGCGGCCCTTGGATTAGTGGAAATCAGACGTCGAATTAGAGTGAAGCTTGTAGCTGACCAAACATGATGAAATAGTTTACACTTGAAGTTCCAATGTACTGAAAAAGAAATCTAGATAAGAGATTCACAACACTCTGCGGGTACTCCCTTCACATCCCTCTCACAGCGTGTGAGAGTTTCGTGAGGAAGACTGCACAGCTAATCTGTCAGTCAGATCACGGCACTCCTACAAGACACGTGATTGGTTCCCAGCGTGCCCATTAACCAATAAGGGCCGGAGTGGGTACAAATCCTGTGCAGGAGTAGATTACAACTCCTGCCTTCATTGGTCGATGGCCGTCCTTGCCATCGTTGCTATTGAGGTAAGTACTGCATTTGATGGAAATGCATGGTTTTAAAAGACCAACATTCATAGTACCAATGCTTTCAGATTATCTCATTACATTACAAAACATGCTTGTGTTAATGTGTTATCTTCCTCGAAACTAGAAATGGGGTGGAGATTGAATTTCACATAATAAATTAGCATTCATCTAGCGGATTTATGTTCGACTAAATTTTACGTTTGTTGGAACATTTTGGTGTTTAAATACACAATGTTTAATGGACACCTACCTGATCGCCATGGGCGTGCCTGCCGATGATGATGGGCTTGACCCAGCCAGGCACCAGGCGAGGGATGTTCCGGCAGATGATGGCCTCCCTGAAGACGGTGCCACCCAGTATGTTCCGAATGGTCCCGTTGGGAGAGCGCCACATCTGCTTCAGTTTGAATTCCTCCACACGCTTCTCATCCGGGGTGATGGTGGCACACTTGATGCCCACACTGTAGCGCCGCACCGCCTCGGCTGCCTCCACCGTCACCTGATCATCTGTAGCGTCGCGGTTTTCCATGCCCAGGTCATAACTGGACAGGCAATTTGAGAAAACTTTTTATGTCGCATGACATGGGAACTCTTGAGGAAGACCAGGAGGTTTTGTTTCTTGTTTCTTTATGAAAAGTTATGTACCTCCGAAAAAGACATTGTAAGAAAGTTGGGCATTTGAACCCGGAACCTCTTACCTTTGAGGGGAACCTGTTTACCACTGTGCCGCCCTAATTTAGGACTTTTGACAAATTAAATTTTCAAGATTCAAAGATCAAGGGCACCCCACTGTTTCTTAGTGACTTTTGTGAAGTTCCACACACAGATAATGTTGTTATAACAATCCCAAACTAACAATGGTACTTAGGAAATTTTTATTTGCAGAAGTGGGCATTTGCCTACATTTGCTGGTCTGAATTTTGGCAGAGCCCCGCCCCCTTCCGCATCGTCGGTCCGTCTTTTTTTCAAGCCAGGCAAAATTGTAATCATTGGTCCGTCGGTGTATTTTTGCGCAACCTTCCGCCACCACAATGAGGGTGACTTTTGACAATTTGTTTTTCTGGTCCATCATTTGTCAGGTACTTTTGTCTGCATACATACAAATTCTTTTGTCGATTTTAGTACTTACACTTAAAGTTAACACCATGTCTGTGGTTCTACAGTTACACTGCAATTGAAACACAACACAGTAATATAAGTGTAAAACGATAATAAAGGCAGCCAAGGGATTTAACCCTTGGTTATATTACGCCATCATGTTTGGTACAGGGGACAAGAATGGGATTAGTAAGCAAGTCCACTGGATGGCATTATCATGCTTTACATGACTCTTGATTGGTGGATGTTGGTTCACATTTATAACTGCCTGCCCTACAACTATAGAAGACGGTTTCAGTAACGTTTGTCTAAATTTCATCTGTAACATACACTACAAGTGAAACAAAGTATTGCTGAGGTTGAATTTACTTAAAAAAAGACAATAAAACGTTTATATACTTTTCTTTTTATTCCCTATCTGGCATTTACTGGACAAGAGCTAATCAGAGAAAGAATGCAAATTTGGTCTGCATTCATTGGTTACTTCAAACACATCCCAAAATACTCTAATCAGCAACAAACCTGAAAGCTGGACTAAGACGGGAAGCAACTACAAATAAATCTCTGGTAAAGTCAGCTGTGTTATAGCATGACAATGAATGACAAGTAGTGAATGGAACCAACACAGTTAATTCACTCATCTGAACTATGAACGTATGCTCGGGCTGTAGCTGTGATGTATTAAAAAAAAAAAAAAAAAAAAAAAAAAAAAGATATTTGAGGAAAATAAGCCAAAGGGTGTTGAGGGCAATAACCTACATATATGCAATTGTCGAATTGACCTTATTTTTTTGCTACTTGTACCTCTGGCATGTTGCATGAAAAAAGGAATTAATGTCCAAGCTGACCCAACTTTGGTTGCATGAAAAGGCTTTGTTTGAGAGCGGTCATGACCTTTCACCTACTTTCTCCATCCTGAACCACGACATAGCGATGTGACACCCATGATTAGTAGTTTACCATTGCATTGAGACGGAGAGGTTCAGCATGCAAGATCTGGTTTAACAAGTACTTTGAATGGCACATCATCACCTCAAGATTCTTCAGCCATGCAATTCTAAAGAGGTTGCAAAGTTGTCAAGAATGTGCAAACTTTATACACTGAGCTTTTTTTTACTTACAATTTCCATCTTATATTTCTTTTGCAAGTCTGACAGTTGTCATGCCCAGTCATTGACTGTCCACCATTTTTTCAAGTCAAACTAAATCGTAATCGCTGGTCTGTCAGAAACGCAATAACACATTTTTAACAAGACAACACAGATTTTTGCAGAGGAAGCTCAGCAGACATGTTGGACGTACTGGCCAATGGTCACACCAAATAGGTTTCAGGTAATGGCGAGAAAGATTCAATTGTTGCATTATGATTACGATTGTCTGAGAAGATTATTCTTACCTCTCGCAGCTACTGAGGTAACCCGTAAGACTGCTGATTGGACAAGACTCTAAAATGCTAGCAATTACCGTCTCTGCGGATTCTCTGGTGAATCCTGTACAAATTTCCATGGGGTTTGCTCTTCCTTGTGGACCACCTCAACATTCTCGTTTCAGACGACGTACATCTGACGGAACGTCTATGCCAACGATTACGACGGATGAAACAAACACGTTCCGACATTCTTATTTGGCTATTTTATTGCGATTTTCTGTCACTCGCCGGTCCATCTGCAAAACTGGTGCCCTTCGGTGACGGACCGAAGGACCATCTGTCCGTGCTGACGGACTGCCCACTTCTGACGATTTCTGCAACTGTTGGCTGTGGCTAGTATGACAGTGAACGGTCATCTCATTGAAAAGTGTTTTAATAAGCATAGGTTTGGGTAATAATTCAATGAAAGTGTGTGAGCAAAGGCTAAAAAATAAACGTTTACGGCTGAGCAAAACATTGATGAAAGTTGCCCTAAGCCAAAGTCCAGCCCATTGACACTTTACAATCAGTGTTTAGACTATTGTGGCACATCAGATATTTTACACTTAGAATTTTTGTTATTAGGTCTGGCAGCTGTTTTAAACTCATTGTTCATCAATAAATCTAAAACGGATTACGATTATGCTCTATCACGTCAAGTGTTTCAAACAATAAATCCCCATTTGATTATTGTGTATCTACAGTATGGAAATAAAACAATAAGATGGAACAGTTATAACCTTTGATAAGTAAAATACAACAGCATAAAACAAAAAGGAATTTACAAACGTACAGTATGCCCATATATGCCCATAGTTACGACAGAAAGCTCAAAGCCAACACTAATAATCTGAATTCTTACTATGCAAACTTTCATCTATTTGGGACCTGGACATACCTCCCACTACCCTCAGTTGTGACTGCACAAACAAATTGTCTAATAGGTGTAGATCAGGCATGTCCAAACCTGGTCCTCGAGGGCCACCTACAGTAGCCTGCATGTTTTTGATGTTTCCGTCATCCAATGCAGCTGGTTCAAATGATCAGGTTTGTTGTCAGGCTTTCGATGAGCTTGCTGATGAGCTGATCATTTGAATCAGGTGTGTTTGGAGGACAGAAACCTCCAAAACATGCCGGATAAGCGGCCCTCCAGGACTGGGTTTGGAAATGCCTGGTGTAAATGATTCCAATCACAATCAGATCTTTTGGTTGCTGTTTTAAAAAGATTAGCAACATTCCACTGATAATCGGGAGGGTAAGGTATGAAGAAAATAATTTAGCACTTTTGGACTCAGAATGTCAAGTTTGAATTTTAACCTGCATAAAAATGAAACAACAAATATTCCCCCAAATTGTTCCCCAGTGTTATTTGCAGATGTTTTGGCTTACCTTCCCCTTAAATCAAGCATGAATGGTTAATGTTAGTGCAATCACCTCCAAATAGTTTTGGGGATGGAACAAATTATTTTTGTTTTCATGCATTTCAATGGGGAACAACACCTTAATTTATGATCACTTTAAGTTACCAATGTGATCACAGACCTAATTAAGCTTATACTTTGTTGTTCCATTGTGAGAGTAAAAACCTTGCAGTCTATAATGTTATTACCTGTGCAAGTCCAGTTCCAGGTAAGGAAAAATGAGCTTCTGCTTGATGAGCTCCCAGATGACTCGGGTCATTTCGTCACCTTGCATCTCCACCACAGAACCGGCCTTAATTTTGGCAGCCATTGTTTATTCTGCAAATGCACGTGGAACACAAGTGTTGGAACCAGGGAAGTAGTCAGACATTTTCCAGTGGCATGGCCAAAGGGACAAAAGTCCACACTGAGTTGACTTGTCACCTCTTCTGTAACCAATGAGTAAGTGTTCATCATATACAGTCAAAGTTTTCATGACATAAAATATGAGTACATTACTAGTCAAAATTTTGGAAAAAAAGCCATCTTTTTCAATATTTAAACAGTTTCTGAATTGTAGCTCAGTTCATTGGCATTATGATAAAATATCGATGTAATTATTTGGTTAAAAAAAAAAAAAAACATCGATACTTGGTTGATTTGATTCTTCAAGCACATTTTGCCCAGATAACTGCTCTTGCTCTTGGTGTTTTCTCAGTCAGCTTTATGATGTGTAAGATGCTTTACATATGCATTACACATGCATTTTCATAAATTAATTTATATTTTTTGACAGCTTAATGTGACTGAATGGCCATGTGAGATGGAAGGAGTTTCATCACCTCATCTCCTACTTTGATCTCATCATGCACTGATTCTCAAGGGAGCAACCAATCAGCATGATCAATTGTTACCAATGCATGTACTGTGATTAATGGCTTGCTCTTTCAAATCACATATAAAAAGCACAATGACACAAAATCTCCACATTTTTCACAATTCTAAACTTTTTTTGTTGTTTTTACTTAGTTTTGTTTCTGTTTGCGTTATTAGTGTTGCAAATGTGTGCATTCTATCTCATGAAACCATGGTAAGGTAAACAATGATTGCTCAGCCATTGAGTTTGCTTGTTACGGTAAATAATGATTTTCAATGACAGTTACTGTTACACTCAAATGTTCTTTACTGCAGACAGATTATTTGACAATTAGTATTCAGAAATCAGAAGTCACAATAAAATATCAAAATCTTCCTTCGAAAAGGGGATGGTCCGAATGTGACTAGGGGTTGCCCCTACGTAGCTCCGCCCCTGCTTGAAACACAAGCGGATTGGATCGAAGCCATCGCTATATGGCGATGGTGGGAGGGGCGATGTTAGTATCTTGGTGAACGGGTTCATTCATAATGTGGTTCAGGAGTGGTCGCAATAATGACTCAGCTTTAAACCCCCGCTTGGGCGTTTAAAACTGAAAAGGGAAAAGCAGCATAATTAATTAAAAATCATCCAGAGTTCTGGGTTTAGCGCCAGTGTTTTATTTAAACCAGATTAGTTCCTTAGAACTTTTCCTCACAAGAAGCTTTTATGTGGTTCAATGATTCATTTCGTGTCCAGACAAGTCCAGACCATGATCTGATAGGAGGAACACTCAAACAGGAAGCTCAAGTACAATCAGAAAAAGACAAGCTATTTGTTACCTGGAGAGAACAAACATCAAAACATCAAAACACCACAAGAACCGTCCCCCACACGACATGTCACTTAAGCAAAGCCACAAAAATCATTTGATTTATATTGAACTGTAAATCTCCCTACAATAATTAAAAAGCCCCTCATAGCATCGCTTGGTTTGCTTCAGCGCGTCAATGCCGACGCGGACAATGGTCGTGACGCAATTACGACTGTTTGACAATCTGCCACGAATACGGAACGGGAATTACTGCAGATCCTTACCTTATTTTGCAGGGAAAAAAGGATGAAGTTGAGGGCAGTGTAATTCCTGCAATTTCCCCGAGTTGGGAGCGCCTGCGACAGTTCAGAGGAAGGAGAACTAAGCAGTCAAGCAGGTCACGGGCTTCCTTGTTCAAGCCAATATGACAAGACGCGAACCAATTAGCGAAGAGAAAAAAATATTAACCACCAATCAGACGCAAACGTACGAGTGAGTGGGCGTGTTATCATCGTTTCCAAGCTAGTTTTGTATTTAGTGCAAATGTATACTAACATGGTGAGATACACGAAAAGAAGAAAAAAATATACATATATACATCTAGTATTTGTGTCAATGTTTAATATTTTCTTACAAACTCAATTATTTATCGATAAAATGACCTTTAATCAAAGCTGTGTTTTCATTGCTAAAAATGTTCCTTTTCAACCACTAGATGTCAGTAGCTCACTGTGCAAATGATTCCCCTTATTCGCTCGCTTTCATGTAGCCATGTGGACCTGAGGAGAGAGACAAAAGAGCGGCTGGTTTCTTGGCCCAACATCGCCGATTATGTCTAAATGTCATCGTTCATCATCGATGTCAACTATTTTTAAACTCTTGCTTCGGTGACATCAGTCAAATATCACACGTAGAAACTTCAACGTACTTGCTCACGATGACTAAACGCTAAGTAGATTTAAAACAAAAAGTTACTTATTAAATGTTATACGGAAAGAAAGTATGCAGACATTACACCCCCCCCCCCCCCCCCACACACACACCATATGCATCGATGTCATGGATGTGCGTTTGTTTGTTCAAGAAAGCCATTGCGCACGCAAAACGCACCTGCCTATCACTTTTTTTTTTAACAGAAACCAGCCGAGATAGAAGTATACGAACAAGCAATTCTTTGTTGTCCCCCATCTCCACTTTTAAAGAGGACCGCATCACCAGGACCTTACAGGCGTCATGTGACTCGGCATCTGCTCTCTCTTGATAACCAAGAGGGAGAAGGAGGGAGACAGAGAGAGAGAGGGATGAGGAGGAGCTTGTCGCTATAAGATTCACTCACACACCATCAGCACCACAAAGTCACAGTGCATCCGTCCATCTATTGTTCGTTGCGTATCTCCAGCTTTTGTTTTTGTGCGTAAAAACACGCTGACCTTTGCGCACTGCTCAGCTGGAAGGTGCGCATTTTCAAAGCACTTACGCTTACACTCCAGCTCGCTCTCTGTCTTGGGCTCGATTATGGTCACAGCCCCCGCGGTGTCAAGGTGGAGCCGCCACGGGTTTCTCGGATCGGTGCGCTCCTCCAGGGGCTGGGATGCGCACCGGGTACATCCCGCTTTCTGCCGAGCTTTGGTTCTGAGCAGCGGGAAGAGGAGTCCAGCGGCGCCCCGGGGCGCCGAATCAGAAGGACCCAGTCGACCCGGAGCAGGATGCCGGTGATGAGAGGGCTGCTGGCCCCGCAGAACACCTTCTTGGACACAATCGCGACACGATTCGATGGCACCCGTGAGTAGTGATGCTGTTCTAGAAATACATTTTTTCATTTAATTTCTCCATACATAAAAATGCCAGAGTGTCTTAAAATTATGAATGTACACAGGACCATTCATTCCTGAGTGGTTGGCAGAATACTTAAAATACTGCAGTGGTACTTTGAATGAAACGTGCAGTTCGAGACTCCTTTATGAGGTTTTGATGAAATAGATCCTGGTGTTTGCAGGGGCGCTTTACTTGCAGTTTTGGTGGGGCTTTTGTTTTGCTTTTGGCGAGAGTGGTTTACGAACAGATGCAATGAGCATTCCCTGTGTGGTCAGGCCCATGCTGGGCAGGTGGGCGGGCGCGAGATGCTTAAATTTGCATTTGGGCTCCTTTCTTCTGTCCCTTCACACTGAATATTTGTGGGGTTTGTGTGAATGCTGCAAAGAGAACGGTCAGCAACTCTTTCCTTTGTGTCTGATTGAATGTATGAATAAGCAAATGGTTTATTTGACAAAGAGACCCTTTTTATTATAACTAAGGGGTTGAACTAGCCACCTTAGTTTTGTAATACACTCCCATTCCAGCTTTTTTTAAACAGCTTGAAATTACACATTTCTATTTTCCAATGCACAAAGCAGGGTCCATTGATGAATGCTAGCTTGGTTTTGGTTCAAAAGAACCCCGTCAAATACATTGTGGAAAGAGATATGACATACTTGAAAAAAGGCTACCGTTACATGACACAAGCCCACTAGCCAGGCCCAGCATTGCCATTAACCATCAAGTTTATATAATAATATCCTCAGTAAAATCTCCCAGAATGATGTTGTTATCAAGTGACCTTCTCCATAGGAGGCAGAATGCAGCACTTCCTCAGTCGATCATCAATTAGCAATTCAATAATTACACTTCTTTTCTTCTAGCAGGTCTAATGTGTAAATATGATAATACAGTACTTTTTAAAAGCACTGTAAATATGAAGAGCATGGTGTCCCTATATTTTATGTGTATGGTTATAGAATTAGACAAATTGAAGAGTGGAGTTGCTCATGGAATTGTTTTATGTCCATTTATTTTCTATGGTATATGGAAACCAAATCCTTGGCCTTGTCGGAAAAATATCAAACAGGTGGGCAGAATGTCTGTACCTTTGTATTGACTTGAGAATATGGTATGCCGTGTTCATGATCGTGCACAAAAGCACACCAACATCCATCTACTGTATGAATCACAATTCAATATTGAGGGGTCCATTTTTGAAAAAGATTGAATCCTTGCGCAAAGCAAACTTGACATTTCCTTCCATTGTCACTTCCTGTAGGCGGCCTCGTGTGTCAGTACACAGTTGCATACTCTGACAGCGAGATATGGTTCCACCTCAAACATCTCTGTGGGGATGCTCAGCACTTCACAGTTAATTGTTGAACGATAAAGACAGTTCTTCATCTTGTTGTCTCCATTATAATGGTGTCGTCTGCATGGGAATAAAAGGATGATAGTGCACAATACATCCACCCACTGCCTGCATCTCGCTCTCATTCACTCACAAGCACGCACGCACATACACACACACATACACACACAAACGCACGCACACACACACACACACACACACACACACACACACACACACACACACACACACACGCATTCTAGAAAAAAACTAACAGTAGCTAGAGAGGGGGGTCGCGGGGATACGTCTTTGTGTCCCAAGCGCTGCCTGTGTGGATCAGCCCCCATCACATCAGCTCTCTTATAGTGGCCCTTCCATAGCCAGCGCGCAAATAATTACACATCTCCTGCAGCAGCGTGTACAACCATTGTAATTAACTGCACAGATGTCAAGAATCTATTGTGGTCCATTCTTGGCTGCCTAATGGGTGCAGGGTGCTGATATGAGGGGGGTGGTGGTGCTAATTGTGGGGAGCAGGGGCCTTGCAGCACTTGCCACAGTGAGGGGACTGCTTAGAGTGGCTCTCGATTAATTTCTTTGAAAATAAAAATGTTGCTGCACAATGTTCACACTGGTGACTCAGTTATCGTATTAATTTTGGGCATTGAATGATATGCAGCACAAATATCCATCCATCCATCCATCCATCCATCCATCCATCCATCCATCCATCCATCCATCCATCTTCCTCAGCAAACAACCATTCACACTCACAATCACACATAAGGACAATTCAGAGAGTCCAATATACCTTCCATGCATGATTTGGGAATGTGGGAGGAAGCCGAATTGCCTAGAGGAAACTCACATGGGGATAGGGCGAACATGCAAACTCCACACTGGAAGGCCAGGGTAAGCTGGAATTCTTGTGCCATCTTTGAATGAAAATTTATAGATAACATTTTATGGGGAGGGGGGTTATCACAGGATGCGGTTATTTTTATATGGTAATTGACTCATTTAAAATACAGTATTGTATTTTAGACTACTCTTTTGTTCAATAAATACAGAAAAAGGCACATTTTTTGTCGTTGTTAAAACATGTGCACTTGTCCTTGTTACCTAAGCCCTGGGCAATGCAATGTAATTTTTAGTCCCTAGCAACCCCCCCCCCCCCCCAAACTCACTAAAACAAGTGAATTTTGCTGCTTGAATTATTTTCTAAAAACACAAACTAAATCAGAATGCCATGCTTGGATGAGTGGGGCCTCATAGAACATTTTATTCTAAAGAATATTTTTACTTGACCTCCACTTTAAAGGTACAATATGTAAGACTTAGACCGTTCTTCATTATGGAAAGCAGGAGGTGCTGCATTTACCGTTGTCCATAGCAATAACAGACATGGCAGCCTCCAGAGGAGTGCCACCCCCCATGTAATATAATTTAATAACTAGACCTACGGTTATATTTAAAATATACTGTTGGTCGTTAAGAACAAATTTATTTGCAAGTTTTTGACATTTATAATCATTTGATTAATTCCTTTTAATGAAAAACTGTTTAAATCTTACACATTTTCCTTTTAATGCTGTGCACATGTAGAATAATGTCATTAGTCACCTCACTTTATCTGTGCAAGACAGTGACTGTTTTAGCAACAGAGGTTAAATGGCTCGGTAGTTAACTCATTAGGGTCAATAGGGATGTTTTAAATTTGATAGATGGCACATCTAAAAATTAAATGGGGGAATGGTGTATATAGAGGGGTGGTCATTAGAAAATACAGCAGCTCAAAGTGTCCACATTAATTAAAAAAAAAAATACAATTTTAATCAGACTAACCAGATGTATCTGAAAATGTTTACAAAGTAGTTTGGGGTTGTAAAAAATCTGAGATTGTTTTTTTTTTGCCTCCATTTTTGTGTATTACTTACCAGGGTGGAAAGTTTGCGCCTGCAACTCACCATTTGCATAGTGCTGATAAGATGTACATAGTACACTTTTTCTATTCCTTTTAAAATAAATGTATGATACTGATTAGGCATCTGAACATCAGGATGGAAATATATTTGACACTGATGCAGTTATCCAAATAAGTCATCATTGATTGTATGTACTTTAGCACAAAATGCAGTCTTGCAAATAGAAAACGTGTGAAATGATTGACGCCTCACTGCATGTACTTACCATAATAACGCTATTAGTAGATTCACATGAATGCTCATTAACATTTTTACTTTGGATGTGGGAACATTGAGACTTCTTTTTTTTTTTTGAAGTCCGAGCATGGAAAAGTCTTTCCCAGAAACGCCATACACATGCTTTAATCAATGTTCCTTTGCTTTTCTGACTGCTGCGCTCTTTCCATGGGCAGCAACAGCTGTGTGGGACTGCAATAGTCAATTGGTCCGATTAATTGAGTGGGCCTCGACTTGGTGCTTAATCAAGTTAGAGCCTGAGTAGCCTGCGTCATGCTGTTATGTTCAGAACCACAAGCTGCAGTTTCTACCTCTTATGCAAAACCTGACTGAAATGCATGGTGAGGATTTGTTGTTTATTTGTTTTCACAAATGATGTTGTTTGTTTAATGTTTTATTTTATCAGGTCAGATACAGGAAAATTAACAAACTGTAACAGAGAAGTCTGATATGTGTGTCATTGTGATTATAGCAAAAACTAATTCACAGAGATCTTCCTTAGAAGATATTTTAAAAACAGGATCAATTAGGTCGTTCATTAAATCACTGGGAATGAATGACCTGAGTTTTCAAATGTAGTAGGAAGATTAGGTGCATAACTAAAAAAAACAAAAAACAACAACAAAAAAACAGAATCAATGTACAGTTCAATCGCTGAAGCGGAAGACCTCTGAATTACATAAAATTCATAAAAGTACAACTATGCAAGACAGCTCAAATGCTGAATATAAAATAAATATAAAGTGCACGTAAAATTAGAGCTCTCCGTGAACAACTAAGTAATGAGAGCCCTCAGCATTTTTGAGTCTCAAAAATACTTTTGAGGCTGCCACCTCAAAATATCCCATATTTTCCGCACTATAAGGTGCACCCTAAAGCCTATTTTTTTTTTAAAAACTGATGGTGTGCCTTATAATCAGGTGCACCTTATACATGGATCAATAATGAGATTGGGATTCGTAGATGGGGAATGAACTGATAAAGTAAGCTTTACCTGTTTCTTTTGTGTGTTTACAGTTGAACAAGGTTGGTCATATTGACATTGAGTTATTATGCTATTGAGAGTTTAGAGTTATTATTTGAGTTATTAATGTTATTACTTTGAGTATTACTATATTGTGATTGAAAAAGTTTTAAAATATGTCATTAATTGAAGGTGCGCCTTATAATCCGGTGCGCCTTATAGTGCGGAAAATACGGTGCTAAAATGTACACAAATTACATTAATTAAATCTATCATATAACTTATCAATGCAAAACCTTTGCACATGCTCACTTCTACCAAAGGGAAACCAATACCTGGCCCAAATGAAAATGCTAATGAGGTAAGCGCATGCAAGGCAGCACCATATAACATGCTGATGATAAGAACTAAGATTAGCTAGCCAAACAAAGCACAAATGAATGAACTGTTAAAGGATAAACTAAATCAGTTACAAAACATCATTATTTTGGGTGCGACCCATGTGACTCGATACTAGTTGATCCATGGACCGGTACTGGGCCACAGACCAGCGGTTGGGGACCTCTGCCTTATGACACTTTACATCACTGCTTTACAGCAGAGCCTCCATAATGTGATACTTCCACGCTCAGTCTTATATGGACTCTGAAGCAGTCTTAAAGCCTGTTAATATTTGGTCTTGTTCAGGCGCAAATAAAAGCACTTTTGCCTAAAACAAAACCACTGCTCATCACTCTACATTGATGGAGTCATGGCATGATATTAGGACATTTTGGTGCAAACGACTTAAAAGCAGGCAAAAACTCCCTACAGTTTACAATTGTTACAGGTGAGCTGTGTGTGTGGATGTGCATGGCAGGGATGGAGGAGTGTGGGGGGATTGCGCACGTGTCAGAGTACAGAATTAAATGGTGCACGTGTTGAAGCGCCGTATAAAGTCAAATAAGTGGGGTTTTTTGGGGTGGTCGATGTGTGACAGCCACTAACCTAAGGGCAACTTAAGACAGATCTGGAGAGATGTGTCTCCCAACTACTGGCTCCTTCAGAAGTTTAGTTTGCCTGGTGGGTCAGAGTGAGGAGAGTTGGCTGCCGCTCTCCATACTCTGGAGCATTCACTGTTTGTTGTTTGTTAGAAAAGAAAATAAAGTTTGTGCTCAAACAGGAACACAGGTTGTTCAGCCTCCATACTACTGTTAGGAGATCACTGGGTGTGGGGGAAAAAGTAGGGAAGGTTTTATTAAATAAATTTCATCCACTTTATTTATGAACCTAAAATGTCCATCAGGGAGCAAATACTACCTGTCAAAATTCACAAGGCTTTTCCAGTCGTCATTAACCGCAAAACCGGGGGAACACTATAGTGGGAAAAATGTGCCAAATAATAGTAGCTACATGACTTGCAATTATGTCAGATAACCACTGATTTGAATCAAGACACCCAAGTGTTTATATCATTGGAAATGGGCAACTTATGGTAGACACCCAACATTTTCCTTCAAACATATACAGTGCATTTGTTCGAATAAAATCTATAAATTCACTTTACAGAGTGTTTAAGGTGCAATTGTGCTCCTCGCAAGCTGATAAGAAAACGTCAAACAACCAGCCCCTTGTCACTGTCATTTTTATGTGTGTGTGTGTGTGTGTGTGTGTGTGCGTTTGAAGCACCAAGTCTTCTTTCACCGTGTTTGTGTGTGCTTATTTACTCGTGAGTGTTTGACAGTGCAGATTAGCCCTGAAGCAGCATCAGGTCTCAGGTGGATGTTCCCCTGTGGCTCTGTGTGTTCTAAGCTTCTGGCTCGAGTAGATATAAAGGTAAGCCTGCTAATGCTAATGGATAAGCTGTTTTGTAAACGATACTTCTTATGTTCAAAAGTGAGAAGGGCCTGCAACATGGATATTTTGTTTAACATCCAATGACCTCTGCTCTGCTAATTGTTACAGAACGTAACATTTACCTTATTGGAATTCAAGACAAGCTCACTTAAAATAGTGTCATTTGGAAAATTATGATTAATCGTAAACCTGCTGGTGTCTGTCACGGATGAATAATTCATTTCCCAAATGAGACCGTAACAGTGACCTCCATAAATTGCAACCAAATGACAGAGCAAGTGGTGACCATGATCCCTGTATATTCTGTTATGTATCATTGTACTTACGAGCCATATTCAAATTTTCATATTCATATATGTATATATATATGTATATATATATATATAATTTTAATTAATTAATAATTTAATTAATTTAATTAATAATTTTAATAGAGCACTAACTTTTAACTTTCATGATTAGTGCGAAACACAGAGGTATGCAAAGTTGTTGAAAAATTCCAGGACAGGATTCACAAAAGATATCTACTATTTCAAACAAACAACAGGTTCTGCCAGTGCTTTATCCAAAGATAATTGTGACATGTTTGGAGAATGAACCACCTACCTGTGACCTTGCACACACTGGTACTCTCATTTACATGTGCTCAAGGAACTTGCCAAGTTCACACCGTACCAACTGTGTAATGCATCTCCGGTGCTGTTATTTGTGCCCTGTGATTGAAAAGCACAACAACACATTAGCCAGGCTCTTAAGTGCTTTTATAATCAAGAAAGTACTTCATAAAACAATCTTGAGAGCCCTGTTATTATAGTTTTAAATGTAAGATTTTCCCTTTTGCACTTAGACAGATTATGACAATGATTACTCTGACAAATAATCACTAAACATTTCTTGCAAAATTAATTAAGGGAGAACTGATTACCGAATCAGTATAAATGCTCAGCTCGACTTATTTACATGTTCACTCTAACACAGATAAATACTCATTCTTTTTGCAGCCATGCTGGATAACAGTCATACATTTTCGAATGGGGCTGCATTATTGATGATTAACAAGGGCAATGCTTTCTTCATACACCTTTATATGAAATTGTAACTCTTCTATCGTCATATTTTATCCGCATGAACAATTTGCAGGTGATCGGATCTGCTTCATACTTCCTCTATATTCAGGATTTAAGAATTTTATTAATGTCAGATGCATTGTAAAATTCTTATGAAATTCTTATTCTGTTCACTTTTCTGAGCAGAGATAATCCACACAAAAGAGTAAATGATAACATAGGCAAAAAAACAGTAATAGGACAATAAGGGCAGTGATAATGAAGCACTAATAAAGGAATAGACTTACATTCTCTCTCTCTCTCTCTCTCTCTCTCTCTCTCTCTCTCGATATATATATATATATATATATATATATATATATATATATATATATATATATATATATATATATATATATATATATATATATATATATATATCTTCCTTTTTTAAATCAGAGAACTGCAGAAATGTGTAGATTTTTGCTTCTGAATAATAGTTTGATCATATTATATCCATTACAGAATGAGTAACTTGTGATGAATTGCATTTCAATGCTATTTCCTCAGGAAAAAAACAAAAACAAAAAAACTTTCAGGGATTGATAAAAAGCGTCCTGTTATCATTTTAAAACATGCATCGTTTAGCTCCGCTGGGGTTGTACCAAGTTCTGCCTTCCTGCAAGGTTTGACGACAACAGCAATGGCCATATTTTCAGTTACTGTTCATGCACTCATTGGACCATAAAATGTCTTTTACAGGATACCAACAAGTCGATAGTCAATGACAGTGTGAGTGTGTGTGTATGTACATATAAAAGTGTACATATAAAAGCCATTACTTGACTGTGGCAAAGCATCACAAGAAGACTGAAGCTGACTTTTTCAACTCTACTTACATTGTCAGCGCTCAGGTGTAAAAACTGGTCTGTCTTGATGCCGGTGCAAGCTTAGTTTCACGTACTTGGGAATATGGCACACCACGACGCACCATGCTGGGCATTCCAGCGGACCAAAGATGTTTTCTATTACAATGCCTTGCGCACCTGACCAGGTGGATGAAAGTAAATTAATCTTCAAAACAGATGAAAGCAGGTAGAAGATGTGGCATTGCCGATATACTGTAGCACGATTTAAGTCAAATTAATTGGAGTGCGCGCGGGCATACCTTCTTCTGTCCTCTTTATTATATTTTTAAACTCATCACCTCCATGTGCGATCATCAAGAGAGGACCACTTGATTGACTTTAATGTAGGAACCACATGAATGTAAACTATGGCTAGTTGCTCCAATACCACTCTATTTATCATCCAGCAAGAATTTTGAAACTGAGATAAGAGAAAGATTCTCTTACTGTATGCTTTTAAAAACAATACATTAACAACAGCACAGAAAAAGAAAGTACTGGTACTGTAAATCCTAAATTAATTGATCAAGAGAGGAAAAAAAAGCATGAAGAGATTAAGGACATGAAGCAATGACTGAAGGAGCCTATAAATGGGATTGATCGCAAACGATGTCACATTTCATTAACATGCATAACGTCCATGCTTTCAGACAAAAACTTGCATGGGTCAACAAAGTGGTGTCTGCGGGCACAGCCCCCAAAGATCACCCACAGGCCTGTTTTGCAAATAGCTTACAAAAGATAGAACATTGGTGATTTTCTATTAATTTTACAAACAATTATACATGTATACATTTACATTACATATTACACTTAATTTACATATTTACTACAGCTGTTCCTTAATTATTGTGAAAAATCATGAACATGATCGGTGTCTTCACATAAACTGGTAGCCCTTCGTATTACACAGTACCAAAAAGTAGCTCTCGGTTTCAAAAAGGTTGATGAGCCCTGGCTTAGACGGGTACACCCGCTATATGGACATTTTGGAAGAGGATACGCACAAAACAGTCCAATTCACTTGGTTCAATCGTCAAATGCTGCATTCACACTGAACGTGAAAAATCGTTTCGCTACCCTCATTCGCTAGGCTTTTGGAAGCTGAATGTTATTTTCCAGCATTTGGTCTGTTCCCATATTAACGCAAGGAGCGGGGTTGTTGTGCAGTTTGCAGCGCTGCAAACTTTCTCGTCTTTTCTGGGATGTAGCAGAACCAATCTTTTTTCCTTATAGCACCATTATTCCTTTTTTTGCATTACTTGCCCCTCGCTTTGCGTCAAAACTCATCTGACATAAAACAAAGTTTCAATAAGTGTCTCATGCTGTGCTAAATATTGTACTGTTAATGCTGCATTATCGCAATCTTGGGACAGTAACTACAGTTCAACAACTGTTAAAAACTGGAAGTAGATAATGTGTATACAAGGTAACCCAAGTTCCTCCACCACCATTCTACAAGCCAGGTGAGTGCTCTTGCTTGACATCGTTTTTATATTGAAAGCTCAGCTAACCATGTCGGATAGCTCTGGGTGTTTGCATACCGGCCACCATGATTCATTCCTGCCCCCTGTGTGAGAAGCTGAATGTTCCTGAAGCTGATTGACAGTCGTGACGCGCAACAAAGTTAAAACTTTCGCGTTGCTCCATACGCATCGTTTGCTTTTGTGCCATGGTGCCCCAATTCAAAATATAACATTGTTTTACCTTTTACACATTCGGTGTGAACACAGCAAAATACCGTATTGAACAACCCAAAAGTTGGCTGATGTGTAAAGACTTCAAAGTGTACAGAAAGAAATTAAATTGAGTAAAAATGTAAAAATTTTTTTACAATAGCTCTTGCTCTAGTGCAGTTCAGCTGACAAATCGCATGTCTAAACCAATAACTACACAGAAATTTAATGATGTCTCCCACTTCTGGGAGAAGATTGGACGAAACTTTACTAATCAAAATCAAATTATGACACTTTAACATTACCTCCATGTGCTTTATGGATTTTCTTAGATCTTTGAGATGGCTCTCAAAATGTGATTTGACTAAGGGCATCAAAACTGTTAGGTTCACCTGTTAGACATTTAAAAGAAACTATACACAAAGAAGCAGAAAAGGCATTTTTCCTTTATCATGCATGAAGAGAACAAAGAAGGACTGCACAAGTACAATACGACCGCGCTCTGAAACAGCCTCTCAACACCCTCTATTTTTATTTGTTCAGGAAGTCCCGAGGTACAAAAGTCCTCGTTGCCTTGAAGGATTGGGGAGACGATTGGCAACAATGTAAACCATTTGATGATGATAATGAGGAATACAGTTTAGAGTCTATGCTGCTATCTCCTTCAGGAACGGGACGCGCGACTGGTCGGGTCACGAGACCCCTTTGATCACGGGCCAGTCTCTTTCTTGCAGCTGATTGAGACGAATCAATTCCTCTTCTTCGCAACCAACAGTAACAGAAAACATTCAGCCTAATCTACCATTATACTGATCACATAACAAACATACCAACTGATTGCATCAAACAGAGTAAGTGATTGCATCACAAATATGGGATAACCTACATGCAATTATTCCAACAAAAACACACATTTTTGCTCATGCTAGTCAAATGAAATTGCTCTCTGTATAATTTTAAGAGTAACAGTTAAGATTTAAAGTTATTTTGAAAATACAGAAATCCCTCGATTTCCACGGTAAATGGGGAGCCAAACCCCCACACGATAAGTGAAAAGCTGTGAAATAGAGCAACCCCCCCTTTCTTTCCCATGCCCAGTGATCTCCTAACTGTAGTCTGGAGGTATGACCGTTTCTTTGGGGGCAAATTTTTTTCTTTGCTTTTTGAACACAAAGCAGAGTTCTTTCAATGGGGCTCCAAACGGTCAAGTCACATTTTTGAATGCCAGGTCTCAGTATGTTAGTTCTGGCTACACCCCTCGCCCATTTTTGCAATAAAGTCATCCCTGTTGTGTCTGACCACACTCCACTCCTCTCCACATGTACGGTAAGTTCCGCACATTTGTCAGACAGAAAGCCACAGCGGTGCGGCCGTGCTAGTCTGCTTTTTGCCTAATGTCCTCATATAGTGCCAGATGTAGAGAAGCAGTGGTTTAGTTTTAAGCAAATGTACCATCATTCGAATCAGATTGTGTATTAGGGTTGAAGATCGTTTCAGACTCCACGTCATGATTGAGCAGGGGGGTGCTGCAGTTCATTATGCGTTGCTGTGAGGTGTCGGTTCCTTGAAAAAAAAATGTGCAATGCCCTGATGGTACGATATGAGAGGCTGGAATTAGCGAGGGATCACTGTATATCACTCTTTTTTTCAGTCTAGTGTGCCTCAGTGGATCTTCACATGCAGTTCGGCAATACAGCTTCACTACTGTAGTGTTTCCAAGAGTTGTCTCAACAAGCTGCCTTTGAAAATGATTAGATGGTAATCACTGTTGTTTTTTTTTTTGTATTAATCTCCTTGGCATGCACGGAGGATAAGGAGGAGTCTTTGTCTTAAATATAGCTGAGCAGTGATAGGACACTGTGACTTGCTAAGAAGCACTAAAAAAACAAGGAATGTTCTATCTTTCTTTCTTTCTTTCTTCACGGTACACATTTCATATTCATATTCAATTTTTTTATGTAATGAAATGGCAAACTTTTTGTTGATTTACCATTCCTGTACTTCCTATTCCTGAAAAAAATCAGAACTAAACTACCTGTATACTTTGAACATGAAAATATTAAACTGGAAACCCATGCTATCAAGTGGCTAGCACGTGTCCTGCAGAGAGAGTATACATTTCCCAAAATTCCTCTCAGTCTTTGGGAAAAGTATGAAGTAAACTCCCTTCTTGGGGGAGACACCAAGATCACATTGTTGTAAGACTGTTAAAAATATAATTGATTCATTTGTAAACAAACACTTTATGAGTTTTTTTCTTCGAAAGCAACATGGCGGAAATGCGTTTTTGCGCAATTGTGATCAATCCTATTGGGAGTCAAATCCTGACTAGAGAATAGCCCTTCTCATGTTTTTAAATTTTAACATTGAAACCCTACTCAATCCTTCTTGACTGAAATAGGAGTGCAATTGTTTTGTCTGAGCATTAGGACCCGTTTTTCCAAATCTTGCCAAATAATACGGACTTGGATTAAGTTATTTTAGGTGAACATGCACTCAGCATCTCAGGTCAAGTGTTCATTGCAGGCCTGTTATGACAGCGTCAGATATATATTTTTTTTTATTTATTGAGAGAGGTGTAAGTAGGATGCTGACGTAAGGTGTGAAGGAGTTAAGTGTGAATTTTATAGTCATCTAGTCTCTTGAACAGTTCATTACAGACAAGAACATCACAAGGCTTTGCTTTCCCTACCTGCAGTATGAAATGGGACACACTGTACTACTTACAATGACAGTAGTTGGGTCTCTGCAGTGCATTAAAAAATTGCAATTAAATATTTTGTTACCTCCCTATGTGTCTGCTAATGAGTTATTTGCATCTTTGGCCTGTTATCGATTAATGGCGGAGTTAATTTAAACAATAGCCACACCCACGCAAAGTTTCATCCTGCATGACATAAACAGAGCTAATTTCAAATCAACACACCACACTATTGAACACACACACTTTTATCATTCCATCAAAAAAACAATACAATAATATGTAAATAGAAGTGAGGTACCCATGTGTTCTGACTGCTGACAGGTTCCCCGAGCAGGAAGATGCTCGAGCCTGCCTTAATGGCAGCAAATGAAGGCGATTTAGTCTAAGCGAGGGTGGATACTTAAGTTACTAATGCTGCTGCACTCTGATAGAAAGCAGAAACGATTCTATTAAACATTAGACGTCATGCTCAGCTTCAAAGTCAATGGAGCAGCCACTAAATTAGACTTTACATTAGTTTTCCTCTACTATTCATATTTCTGTACAATCATGTTGTGCTGGTCGGAAAAAGCACTGGCAGGTAAACGGTGTACAACAAGTTGCCATTGGAACTTCTGTAGTTTGTAGTATGTTGTTTTCTATCAATGATGACATTGCGATGTTTTGCAGCTGAAGCCTATACTGTATACATTTTAAATGACATGAATTTATGGGCACTTTGCAATTTACCATTTGTAATGTTTTTTTGTACAGTTAGCTATTTTGGTCACAAGTTCTTCTGTATAGGATGTAATTCCTCTTTTGACCACTTGATGGTGACATGGAATTTACTTTGATGTAGGTGTACATTTTTTTTAAAGAAAACCTGGAAATTATGAGCACAACCAAGTTTTTGTTGAAAAGTATGTCATCCACAGTAATTCTGCTTTTTAAGTCTGATAGATGTATCAACACTTTTGGGCATGATCAGTGCTATCTATTTTAAGATAAAGTTAAGATTGCGAGTTGGAGAAAAACAGCATTTGTTCTTTGCGTTGTTTGCATAATGTTTTTGTATTATCCATTATTTTTTCTCGATAAATTATATGTCTACATTTGTTTTATTTGTAGTTCAAATAAAGACATTTGGTAAATATAAGTTAAAAAAAACTAAACAAAACATGTCCAGGGGTATTAAAATCAAATATGGCTTACTTATTGCAGGGGTAATGTGGAACATACTGTAGCACCCATGATTGATGGTGGATTACTGTATACTGTACATTATTAATTTGTGGCATATATTCAAATATCTTCAATATGTCCAATGTGCTGATTTTATCAGTGCAAACAGGATTTGTGTGATTTGTTATACTCTAGGATATGTTGCAATCTGAAGTGGCCAGATGGAGCATTTGATACACCCCGAGGGTTTCCCTGAGCTTTACTTAAACTAAATAAGAAACAGCGACGGATAGCCATACTGTATAGTACACACATCGATGTAAAGCCTTCTTATACTGTAGCCACAGGCATTAAAAATGCAAATGAGGCATGATCATGACATATGACATTGCTATGCAAAAAAAAAAAATATGGAAAATGAAGTCTCTTGAATGTTCTCACAATATGTTCTAGCCCAATTATGTTAAATCAACAGAAGAACAGAAATAAAAATGTGCTTTCATGAAAGCAAGCAAACGTTCTTCCTGTATGCTTTTTCCCTCTGATGGAGAAACACTGGAAGGAAAAAATGGTGAATGTGTCGGGAAATATTAGTTAAAATTAAAAAAAAAAAAAAGAGTAATGGAGGCTGAATGGGGGAAACTTCAGACAGGTAAAATCATGAAATAAATCTTGGAAACAGTAAATGTCAACTACCGTATTTTTCAGAGAACAGGTGGACCTCGCTTATAAGTCGACCACCCCCCTCCCCTTTTTTATTCAATTTGTGTGAATTTAAAAAAAACCCAATTAAAAATCTACTCCTGACTTTAATGGTCACATAGATCAAGGCTGTCCAAATATAACACATGGTGTGTTATTAAATTGACAAAATGACAGTACTTTTAGACCTATGGTGGGGGCGGAAACGAGACAAGTGCACTTGCTTAGACGCAAATGCTGAAACTAACGTTGCAACAATAAAACGATTTGAAGTTCCAATGCTTTTTTTTTTTTTTTTTTTAAATTTTGATACAGCTGAATATTAATTTGTCGAAAAGCCCTTAAAGTCATCATCCCTATCTGACAGGCCAAATAGCACCTCCCGTTGTGAGATCACAGCATGAAAGGTTGCCGTTCGGTGCCCCCCCCCCCCCCACACACACACACACACACACATGCCAACATCCGTGCCGGCTTGTTCAAACACTCGCTTAAGAAATGAAGGCGACAAGTCAAGCCGTATTTTCCTTTTCATAATATGTCAAAGTCGACTGAAAAAAAATATACACGCAGTTTTGTTGTTGACAACAAAGAGGCAAGAATGCAACGCTTGACGAAAGTGCCTTTTTTGCGATGTTCTGTGCAAAGGCTCTAAAACTGATGCTTACTATATCACATTAGAGATATACAGTATATAATAATTCTAAGCCTTGTAAATGACATATTACTTATTTCACATTCAAATTAGTGTTATATAAACACAGATATATGGGAAAAAATGGTCTGTTTTGAGTTATGTGGTTATAAGTTGACCCCCCTAATATGGGGGTTGAAAGTGAGTAAAAAAAAAAAAAAACCCTCAATGTGTACTCGGAGATATACGATGTACGTAGATTTTTGCTACGCGTGCTGGCCTGGTCCCAATTCCTTGCCAACTGTGTTGTTCCCTTCGTGTTTGTCCTCGTCAATATAATTGTGTCCATTGTGTTTGTGTTAACCTGCCCTCTTGTGTTGACCAATGTGCTCCCTCTTCCAATTGTTTCATGTCCAGGTGTTTTGTGTTGTCTCGTTAGTTGCAAGTGTATTTAGTTTCCAATTTCCTTTCAGTTGGTGTTGGGTTATTGCTGTTGCTAGTGTCTAACTGTCTTCCTGTTGCTGTCTAGCCTAGTTAGTTTCAGTGAGTGTCAGTACTGTTTGTTCCTTTGAGCCTGTTCAAGTGTTTCTATAGTAATGAATTGCTTGTGTCTTTTGGTTGTTACTTTTTTTTCCCTTTTTGTTCTTGCTTGTTTCACACCATCTTTTTATTAAATAATTTTTATTGCATACACCCTGCTTCCCTGAATCTGGGTCCACCCCACCCACCTCCTCACCTGACAATGCCAGATTGTGACCAAAACCTACTTTTTGGTCCCCTGTGTATCATAGCATTTTTTTTTTTTAGGTTGCATGAAATGAATGGAAATGTTCTATGACCTTTTTAACAGTTGCTCTTAAGATGCTTATTGTTGTATAGAACACATAAGATGAACTCAAAGTAATCACATAATTACAGTCAAACACAATCATCCAGTGGGAGGAAAATGCCCCAATCAAAATCTTTGATGGTACAATTTCTTTGCAAGGAGTGCAGTGAAATTCAACATACATAATGATATACACAACAGAAGATGTTAAAAAAACTGTTGAAGTCACAACGTCATGTCAATGACATTGGCTCTATGTGCTAACTGCTGAGCTCTAAAATTAATTTAAAAAGAATACAACACTGATTGTTTATAATGTAACAGGGACCAAAGCTGAATGTCTGGTAATGGCCCAAATGGCAACCCACACCCATTGTGAGTGTGTTCAGGGTAGAAGGGTTTTACCTGCGCTGAGCAGTAGCGCGACAAAGCTCGATGCTAATGGTAATGTGATGTTTCAATTTCTGTCACTGATGCGATCAGCAAGCCATTGGGTACAAGCACACTAACTGGTTACTTCCACTTGTAAATTGCAGTGCTCATCTGGGCATTGCTTATAAAATTAAGATTTTTTTTGTGTATTGTAACGTTCGTTTGTTGTTGTCTGGCATGAACAAGTTTGTGTAAGAGGACTGAGAGTCAGTTATTATCATGCACGAGCATGAATTGCGGCTCAGAGAAGCTCAGGACGATGCACCGTTTTTTCTCGTTTTCTTTCAATAGAAGTAGCAATTGGACTGAACCACAACTGAGTGAATTCTTTAATAAATGCAAGGGCATTAAAGTATTGTAGACAGTGGACTAATGGGTCCGTTCCAATTCATATTTATTAATGTTTCACAAAAATCATCTTGTCGGCCGGAATAAACCTCCTTGCGGCTGGATCTTTTATATATAGAAGAATAACCAAGTTACACTCGCGTTCACACCAATGTCCAATGCCAAAAAAAAAGTCATTTAACCTTTGGGACACCCTAAGAAATGGGTAATTTGGCTTCCATTCTGAGCTCTAAATTTAGTACTTACAAGTCGCATCTGAGTCTCAATCTCTTGAGAAGCCAAACTATGAAAAGGAGTGTCAGTTATAGTCCAAGAAACACTGCAAATGTATGAGGAATAAAGTCCCCTGAAAAACTTTGTGGTTCTAGAAATAAGTGACTTTTTCAGAGATAAGCAATAATTGAAATAGATTAAAGTTGTAACTTAAAAAATGAGTGCAAAAATTTCTCAATAAAAAGTTATTACCGTCTCATCATTTTTAAAGGAAAAATAGGTGCTTCGAAGGAATCTTGACTTTGATGTACTCTATATCCTCGCAGTATTATTTTTCTCTTTTGAGTATGGCCCTGATACACCTTGGGTATGCTTCACCTTGAGTAGTCAGCTCGTAAAAAGATATTCTGTCATGTCTTAAATATTAATGACACCGAGTTGAAAAATCGAACCCTTGTCTTTGTCATGTCATGTGACTGTGAAGATAGGTGAAAGTTGCTTGGAGTCACTTTCTTCAGCCAGACTGCCAGTTGAACAAAGTCAGCGCCAAGTGACCCAAACGAGAAGTGGCAGCCGAAGCCAAGGGACAAGCGATGTCCCTGCAGTGGCCGTCTGAGGACAGTCAAAACACCGCAGCGTGGCAACCAACCCAAAATCTCGTTTGATGTGTTTGACCGCAGCGTATTTGCATGATGATATTCAATCAAGGGGATGTAGACCTTTGCATGTACAGTATTTGTTTTGGGAATGTCAGATGAGCCTTTTATGGTGTCATTAGCTGTACCATGACTCTCCACTTGCTAATCTCTTCCTGCTTTTGTTTAATTGCTGCAAATATTGACTTCTCCAGCATGGTGACCGAGCAATGCAAAAACACAGCATGCACCTGTTTATGGACCACATACAGTATACTGGAGGCTTTACTGAGCCTTAAAGTGCAAATTCAGACCTGCGGTTAATATGCTTTGTGGCTCATGGCTAAAGTTCAAGCTACTACAAGACCAACAAAAGCCTTTTGTTGTCATGCATTATGCATACACGTATCCCTGTTGCTCTATTGATTTTATTTATTTCATAGAAATGTTTACCAGGTTTCCATATGCAATTGGACAATAGGCGTGGTCCCGTAAGGACTCAAATAAGCTGCTGCTCTGATTGCATAACACAGTATGTTTGAAAGTATTAGCTGTAGTTCACTGGAATTATACATTACTGGAGGCAGGTGAGTTAAACCTATTTTCCGTGGTGGGCCACATCATCATACGACTTCAAAAACACTGCTGGCACTGTAATCAACAATCATATACATATATATCATATTTTCCGGACTATAAGGCACATCGGTATATAAACTGTAGCAGCAAAATAAGAGCAAAAAAAAAGATTTTTGTCACGGATAAGCCGCACTGGACAATAAGCCACAGGTAATAACATCAGATCTTTACGCAAAAAGATGGTATATGTAGTTTATAATTTTTTTTAGTTATTTAATTTTTTTTTTATATTTCTCTCCAACAGCTACATCTTCTCTTTAACAGACTGGACATGCCTCCCTATTTAGTCCCAACATATTTATAGAAAATAGATGTTAAATGGCAGTTCAAAATCAAAATAAATTCTTCAAGAGCATCTTTTTTTGTCTCCCTTTGTTTGATAGTTTATTTTAGTGAACATAATAACACATACTACATAATTCATATACAATCATAAATACATAAATAAAATCACATATACAGTGTACTGTATATAACATTTACACATCATCCAAAATTTTATACATTCTTTTATTAAATCAAGTAGTCTTGTGTTTTTCAAACTTGTGTGACGCGCGAGTGCCACACAGCTGCGAATGTGAGTGCATTGTGTCACTCTGCTGCTAATGAACGGAGTTTGACCGTCACAGATCTTGTGATTGTGTCAGCATTAAAAGTGTCTTTTCCTTTTTGCGGCTCTCAGTCACATTTGCTTTTTTTACTTTTGCCACTGTGTGTCTTTGTTTTTTTTTTTTCACATTTAATTATTGCAATTGGAAAGCATGATTTAGGTTTTTAACATCATTGTGATCAATTATCTTATCATCTTCAGGTTTCATCATCTTTTTATGCCTCATTTGATTTACATTTAATTACAAATAAACACCAAAGTGGAAACTTGTGGGGATAGCTCTACCATGTCGCAGACTGTTTTGTCACATATATATTATGTCATCAGTGGCAGGTCTATGTCACGAGAATGACAACATTGAGGACTGAACAAAATATTACATTATTTATATGACATTATCCAAGTACATGACCACTCAAAAGGTATTTCGAAACTTTTTGCAGACATTTTGCAGTGGGAAGGGCAGTTGCTCTCATGTAAGCAAAACATTGAACATTGTCTTGACACAACTTGCTTTAATGCATGAATGAGAGCATTACATTCAAAGTACCAAAACAGACTCGTTAAAGAAAAACATCCCAGAACTGGCAGTTTATGGCATTTGGATTAGTATTCGATGACATGATGATCTGCCATGAGATGAGGAAGTGCAACCACACTATGTCACATGATGCATATGTGGAATGTATTATTCCACATGCCTGTACGTGATTCTGGACTGTGTTTGATGTCGTGTAAAGAGTTGCATCCTTGGGGGTTTCGACTATTATTAATCACATTTTCCATTTATTGAAATAATTTGTGAAATGGCGTTTGAGAGGAGGAACTCATGGTCACTTGGAGCTAACTTTCCAGAGACACGCTAGCGAGCTTAACAAATCATATTACATTAGCAACTGGGCACATTGTTTACTAATCCCTACCTAGAAGGAGAATTCAAATGAAATAAAATGAAAGTTGAGCCCTCAAAGAGTCCCCTCGCTACTTCGTGTTTGGTTATTGCATCTTCCCAATTTTGCGTGGTTTTCATTTGTGACCATAAATTAATTTAATTAATTTATTAATTAATTAATAAATTAATTTATTGCAGATTTACCTCACTATTTGAAAGGGTTGCCTTGCTATTTTTCTTCTTTATGTGCAGTCAAAAAATATATATATTTTTTTTTAAAGGGAAATCTTTCTTTTTTTTTTTTTCTTTTTTAGATGAGATTTGTTATTGTCATGTTTGATTGGGGTTTGTTGTTTTTATGGGTTGTTTTTTTTGTTGTGGGGTTTTGTTCTTGTTCTTAAGTTCATGCTTCTGTTCCACTTGCATCTGCCTTTATTGTCTGTGTTCTCGTTAGTTTGATCTCGTGTCAAATCTGTCAAATCTCCTCTCCCTGCTTTTCATGCCATCCAGCTATTTTGCTTTCCCCTAATTTAGTGTGAGTGTACTTAAGTTCCAGTTTAGTTCCGTTTAGTTGTCGGGTCATAGTTTTTTCTCGCCTTTGCTTTTTCCCTGCTATCGGATGTTACCCGTTTCCACGGTCCAAGTTCCCCCAATCTACCTGTTGCCTCCCCACTATGCCCTTTGAGTTTGTTTCCGTTTCAAGTTTTGGTTGTCACTTTGTCCCTGTTGCCCCTGCCTCGATATTCTTTACTAAACCACTATTTAGTTTGAGCCACATTCCTCTCAGTTTCTTTCATTTCTGGGGCTTCTTCCTTCCAAAACTACACTCGCCATGTCCAAACATAACAGTTAAGTCTGGAAACACAAAACTCCCCCAAGATTCCTCATTTCATTTCCTATTGATGTCCCATTCCTTTTGTTCATTTCAGAAGCACCCGGGAATGGTAGTTTTGCAATTAAACCCTGGGCTCAAGACATTTCTTTGAGCTTCTTCATATTCCTCTTGGAGAAATAACTGACTGACTAGTATTCTGTAGCTCTCCAATTTCAAATTAATTGGCTGCATTTGTGAAACCAACCTGGTCCATGTGTGTGTGTGTGTGTGTGTGTGTGTGTGTGTGTGTGCGCGCACACAAGCATGCATACATGTGTGTGTGTTTGGTGGGGAGTGGGGGGTGGGGATCTCTTTCATGCTTGTACAACTGTAGCTTCAAGCCACGGCCACGTGTTACCACCACATCTCATCTCTTATTATAGCCTATCAGAGTCATACGATTATGTAATTATGGCAATTATGTGTCAGATTGATGTGTTACACATACATTTATGTTCTCTGCTCCTAATTTATTTAGATGCTGGCTTTTAAAAAATATTTTTTGCATGAGGCAAGAAATAAGAATGAAAAATGCCTGATTTGTTTATAACAATGAAGCTTATTGACCCCTCAAGCTTGAAAAAAAGGACCTGTTGCATCAGTTACACTTTTCAGATTCGCACATTTAAAAAATAAAGCACATAAGTGAAGACTCTCAAATGGCCAAAGGTGTGAATGGGATGAGAAAAGGTTTCTTGTGTATTGCCATTGGCTGGCAACCTGTGTCTATCCTCACATCTTGCACAAATTTAGATGGGATAGGTTTCAACTCCCTCATTACCCGAGTGAGAAAAAAAAATAACGGATCAATAGCTGTGGTTTTCTCTTGAGCTCATGTATATACATTATTTTGAAGGAACAGAACACAAAAGGAGCGGTCTGAAAAACAGGTGTTAGTAAAACATACGCAGGAAGTTGCTGTTAGGATCACCAGAAACTCTTATTATTAGGGATGGGACAAGACAGGAATCCCACAAGACGAGATGTCTCATGTGTTCTGAGTCACCTTAAATGTAAATCCAATTTTTTGACAATTTTCTCCTCGTAATTTTACTTTTCAATGAGACGAAATGACATCAGATCCACAGACACATTTGACTCAGGCTGGTATGTTCAACAGCAATCAGTAGCAACAGGATATCAGCATCAAAGTACTGTATGCACTTATTTAAATCTAATTAACTTCCTCTGAAAAGTAGTGGAACTGGTCTCAAGAGCCTGGTTGGGTTCTTAGCTAGTGGCTAATTTATGCTATAAGCACGCCACTAAACACTGGCGACAGACAGGTGCTGTACAATATTAGTGTAATTAAGCTGGATTTAATGCACTAATTTGGCAATTGACTGTTGACTTGTTTTTAACGGTAGTCGTAACTCAAAACAATTTCTGCAGCAACTCGAAACAATTTACGCAGTAGAAAATCAATTGACAATTGTTGCGACAGACTTCCGGGAAGAACTTCAAAATAAAAGCTTTCCAAGGTGTTGGTGCCTATACATTATTTCTTATGGTAAGATTCCTTTTGAAGCGGTGGCTGGCCCTCACCATTAATCTTTTTTTCTGTCATGCAAGGCATTCTTCTGTGTTATCCATTGCACCTATGGTACAACAAGCCCACAAAAACAGATCTCATGCTGTGCAGGGAAGAGAAATCTCATGGTTTTAATCTCGCTAGCTCTTGTCCTTCGAGATCTTGTTCCGTCCTGAGTTACATGATTCTTATTATTGTTATTAGTAGTAGCAGTATTTGTTTTGTGTATTCTTCCAATATGTGCATTGAATTTGAGCAAGCTCTTTGAGACAGATTTGGCAGCCCATATCAATTGGAGTTGTCTGGTCATTTCAAAGAACGATTTAAGGTGTTTACAGCTTTCTGTATTAAAAAAAAAAAACATTTTATTGCGTATTTTGGCTTTTATTTTTGGCTTTTTGTGGTGTTTTTAGTGACACTAAAACACATCGGTGCCTCAACCATGGTGAAAGCACATATGATCAAAGAAGTGAAATGGATGAACAAAAATGCTAGTCAAATATGTTGATGTTAATCTCCTTCCATTTTGCGGTTTGCCCATTTTTATTCTTTAGCCGTATCAGTCTCTAATCAAGATTCCAAACGCGTATTTTGATGTTATCATTTTCAGAGGCTGAAAAAAAAAAATAACATCCCTATTTTGATAAAGTATGACACGGGAAGTACAGAGGAAGAAATGACAGATAACTGTAAGCCAGTACGGATAACTTCAATTGCTTCCTGGTAGAATAAATTGTTTTCATGAGAATCAGTAAATGAATAGTATTCAGCCTCATAGGCGAGACTGTATTTACCTAAGTGGGAGTGCTGAAATAAACAGCATTTCTTTCGTTGCTTTCCACACCTCTGTGGTGCTGAAAGACGCACACCAACAATGTTGACTTTTCATCTGGTTTGTTATGCCTGTGTTCTTATTAATAGAAAACATGAACAAATAGAGCATGTTTGAGCCCTCTTCGCTTACTCTGTGTGCCAAAGCTTTTGTTTTATTTATTTATTTTTTATGTGCTGGCTGTTTTATACCATTTGACAATTTGGTGAGATTAAGCTATGTTGTGTGGTTTGGACTTGGAATACTCTCTTTTCCTTTTGGGAGCAAAGCCAGTTAGTTCCCCGTTTGTGCTTATATTTCATTACATGAATGGACGAAAGGGGGACGCTAGGATGACAATCCACCCGGCACATTGGTCACCACGTTATTGTGAATAAAACAAATTAATCAAAAATAATGAATAATCAAATAAAACACCTCTGAATTATATGTACTGTATATCAATTTTTAATTGATGGATTTTTATACTGTCAATACAGTTGTGATTGACTTCCTGATTGTGGCTTTAAAACCTTTTACCATCTGGGCCTTTTCGAGAAGTCAGTCAAGAAGTTATACCATCTTTCTTTAATCTTTGTAGAAAACGTCATTAAGTCAAGTTATTACAAATAGGAGGGATAAAAAAAAAATCCGTCCTTTTCAACAGGGAAGTACAGCACTCTTTATCTTACTTTGCTGATGTAGATCTCAAATGTGAACTTTAAGAAGCTAAATTTATGTTGATCTAGAAATTCACTGTCCTATTGATTTTTCTTAAATAAAAAGATGGCCCTTTATGTCATGGTCTGTTGGATTTTGGGTGGTGGGTTTATTTTGAGGGTTTCTGTTCTTCCGGTTGTGTAGTTCCTGTTTCTGTTCTTATGTCATTCTGTGTTAGTTTTGATTAGGTCCACCTGTCTGAGTCTACCTGTCCCTCGTGTTTCCACCAATCCGCTTGCCCTGCTCATTGTTTCCTCCCCACCTGTTGCGCGTTAGTCATTAGTTTGTGGTTGAGTATTTAAGCCAAGAGTTTATTAAAGCCCGTGTCGGATCATTTTCTTATATCTCACATCTCGTCTTGTCCACATGCCAGTCTGCCCGCTAGTGTTTTTGCTATTCTGTTTTTCTGCTTTTTTTCCTGTCTGCCCCTCAAAGAATAAACATGGATTATTACACACATTCCCTGCCTCGAAGACTCCCTGCATTTGGGTCCTCCACCACCTCTAGCACACCCGCCTACCTCCCTGCCTCGCCCGACCCTGACACTTTATTTTTATACACCATAAATTATGAGGTATGAAAAAACATGAATATGATGTGTAGGATTAAAATTGTAACTTAATACTTTCACTGCTTTGACTTATTGACAAATTTAATGCTCTAATTATGTCATATGAAATGATCCACAAATATTGTGTATATATATATATATATATATATATATATATATATATATATATATATATATATATATATATATATATGCAATGATGAATCGACAAAAAATCTATTTTCAACTTAATAGATATTAATTTTTTATCGATTTGTCTTTTAGAGACATAAATCTGTCAATAAATTCAGAATTTTATTCTCTTGACTGGGAATACTGTCAGTCCTTTGTGAAGGCAGCCTGATTAGCGTGTTGAATAAAAGTTTAACAAAAATTCTACTTTACATCTTGGACAAAACTATCAACCAGCTCATAAAAATATACATAGTAAAAATAAAATATCCCATTAAAGGGATGGAAATTAAAATGTTTTCTTTCAATTTGATTAGGTGACAAAATAATCAACAGATTATTCGATTATTAAAATAATTGTTCATTGCAGCACTTTTGTTTTCCAATGTGTCTGTATTCTTCAGATATTTTGCATAACCAGTAAACTTTGTCGATGGCCAATGCCTTAAAATCCTTCTGCCCAATACTAGAGCTAATATTCTTCAGCAAAGGTTGGTCTGGAGTAACCTCTGGTCAAATCGGACTCAAGCAGTGATTCCCAAATAGTGGGGCAGGACCTCCTGCAGGGTCGACAGGTGCGGATGACCCCAGGGAAAAGGATTTGTTTTTGCCATGTGAAGTGTAGTTGTGATAAAATAATGATTGGCATATTTTTTTATAGGCACTTTCATTCACTTGAGTGTTTATCTGCTTAGGCAAACCTTTAACTTGTATAAACAGTGCGTAAAAGTAGTTAACAGATGTTGAATGTTTTTTTTAATATTTCTTTTTCCTTGTGTCAATGTTAGGGGTTTGCAAAATATAAATGAGAAGTACTGGGCTAAAGGTTGGATCAAATCATTCTTAGGCATTTTTTAGACTTCAAACAACCTTTTTAAAAAGTACTCTTGGGCCATCTCGCTCAAATAGGAAAGTAAAGTTCCTAAGCTAAAACCACAATCCAGAGAGGCCCATTGACATTCATTAGAAGTTGGGCAAAAGCAGTCACACCTTTTCAATAAAAAGAGGTAGGAGACAGTGCAATGCTCCAGCGCTCAGAATTGACTGACGCCACATCCAACAAAAACACGGCTTAGGTTATAAACGTCTATCTAGACATGCACAAAGCCCTTTGTTGATACAAAAATTGTCTGGCAGTGCAGCACAAATCCACAGAGTAAACTTAAAAAAGGGTTTGAAGTTGTAGCTCTAATCGTAATGCATCAATTTTGGGGGTGTATTTACTAGCATTTGTTGTTATCTAATGCTGATACTGTTTGTGTGTGTATGTGTTTTGATCCCTTTACCAATACCTATTCCCCCTAATGTAATCACAAAAGACTGCAAATACATCTGAATCATTACATAAGTATTTCCCTGTGTGGCTGTTGTTTTACATGAAACAGGAAGGTTTCATTAGCAAAAAAATGTTGATGTTAACCATAAACTATAACTAAACTGCCACCTGGAGAAAGTTTTGATGTGTTTGTCAATATTTTTGCTGTTGGGTTTGTGTGTTTATTTTAAATATTGAGGGAGCCTTGATGGTATATCAGCAAGGGGTAAAGTTTAACATAGAAATGAATAAAAACAATTTAATTTTACCCAAAGTCTATCTTAAAAGAATAATGGCTGGAACAAGGATTACTAGTCTTCACAGAGCTGATAGATTGCCCATATTCATGAATCCGAGAAGCTGACGGATAATGATGAGACAAAGAGAAGCTGGAATATTTATCAGGCCTTAATGCAGTAGGAGGAGAAGACAGTAGGTAGCGGGTAGGTATCTTGACTGTATTCATTTGCATTCATTTATATTGTCACCTGTGTCCACTGGTGCATTAAGCTCTTTAGTACTTCTTCTTACACATCTTACCTGCCACACTGGTGGCAATAGCTCTTGGGGAATGACACGAACCACAGTCAGAAGACAGGATGTAGGGTTTAATTAATGTGAGAATGTGTCAGAAGCACACACTGTTTAACTTATCCTGCTCTAAATTTTACCCGGCATGGCTTGGTGGCACAGCGGTTGGCATGTCCACCTCATAGTTCAGGGAACCAAGTTAAAATCCACCTCACTCCAGCCTTTCAGTGTGGAGTTTGCATGTTCTTCCCGGGCTCTCTGGCTTCCTTCCACACTCCAAAAACATGCATGGCAGGTGTATTAGACATACTAAATTGTCCTTAGGTGTGACTGGGTGCGTGAATGGTAGTCCGTCTCTCCCCTGCAATTGGCTGGCAAACAGTTCAGGGTGTCCCCCGCCCAAAGCCAGCTGGGATAGACACCAGCAATTCTGCGACCCTTGTGAGGATAAGCGGCTCGAAAAAAATGGATGGATGGAAGTTTCCCTTCTTCGCTATCTTTGACTAATGTAATGTAATATTACGGTAATTAGCAATTACTAGATCTACGAATATATATATAAAAAATGTTGATATGATGATAATGATTTTATTTGCATGTTATTGAAATTTTAGTTGGGTTTTTAAAACGCATAACTAAATACTATACACTGGGGCTTGAAGAACTTTCAGGTTTTGCTGATTATGACAGCATCATATGGACAAAAGTGGGAAAAGACGAGTTTGTGTGAGAATCAGCATGTGGCGTCACCTGCATTCGGGCTTAAATACATTAATTTTTCCAGTGGCTGTGTGAAAGATGAATAGCGATGAGTTAAAGAACCAAATTGCATGCAAACAAATCTTAATTTTGAGTTTTTTACATGGCTTGTCATTGCCAGTGTGGAACTGCTTTGAAAAGCTGATTGCATTTTTTATTATATTATTGCTACCACACAAATATTAGCATTGACAGCGTTGATCAGAAATATCTCCCTGTTTTTAAACTTACATAGCGAGTGAAAGCTGGAGCTGTGTTGATTTGTTCCCATTTCTTTGTCTTGTGAGACAAAACTTTTATTTATTTGGATGTTTGTCTGGCTGTTGCCATGACAGCAATAATCACACATGGAGGTTTGAATCAACTCCCATCTTTGTAACAAATGGGGAAAAAGGGACATGACATACTGTATAGCAGTCACCAGTGTTGTAGTTCACTTGAGCAGGGTTAATGCCAGTCACTTTGATGATAAAGACCCCCCCTGACGTCAGCTCAAATTTACTGAAGAGACTTTAGTGATGTATTGTTTGCAAAACATTTTGGCTGAATTTAAATGTGTTCAAGTTGATAGGTTCAAATCCTTCATGAAAACACGCCAAATATTGCTGAGTGTTGTAGGATTACTTGAGGTTACAATGTCAACCTGTGAACATATTTTCTCACTGTTTTTCTTGTGAGTATATACAATAGCAGGCCCCAATTTGACACATGGCAAAAAGATTACCTGGCCCTTGAGCGTCCATGTCTACTCGCGTCTGTGCCTGCCGGGGTGTTTTGCTGTGTCAACTCACAGAGACATTAGGTCTAAAATGAGCATCAGATAGCAATCACTCACAAACGTGGCCCCATCGCTTTGTAATCTATTTATAAGTCTTTCTTTCCACTTGTCTCTCCCTTATGAGTCCCACCCGCCTCTCTGTCTACCCATCTGTTTATCTATTCATCAGGCAGCTTGTCCTTCCAAACTGCCGCTCTGTCTGTCCATCTGTCTGCTCATCATGCAGTATGTGTGGCTGTCACTCTGGAAATGGTGCACTGCTTTAATCACATTTTTAGAAATCGCAAATAAAATGTAGAATGTATCATTACGGCATGCTGGTGTATATCCCAACTTACCAGAGGTGAGAGGTGCGTGCCACATAAACGCGGGAGTGTTGTGGGAGTGAACACAGTTGACTTGATTCCTGGCCACGCTGTCGTCACAGCGGGAACTTAATGGACTCACTTGTGGCCATGCTCGAAATCTTCATGCACGAAAGACGTTTATGATGAAGTAGGAGAAGATCTCTACTTGCCGATAATTTAAATTAAATCCCTTGAATTCAATGAAATGATTTCTACAATGATACAGAGTGTTTGATGCATTCTGATGTGGATATTTATGAATGAAATTAGATGACATCCGCCACACATACGATCGAATCACAAAATTTTCCTACTTGTGCCTGGGTCAAAGCCACCAAAATCACATTACTTTGCCTGTGTTAAATCAGCCAGCTTTCAATAGCTTCTGTGACTGCGCAACAAAGATTGGATCGTGGTGAGGAAAACCAAGATGGTTTTTAGCATTAGCCACATCTCCAGATTACCAGCATGTAACATCAAACTTTTGTTGGTATCTCGGAGGATCCGAACATCTTCTCCACCTGAAGCAAGAGTAAGCAAGATGCCGACCAGATGTGTCTTCTACGGTGTTGTGCCAATGTAGTTGAGCATGCGTGCTCCTTGTAGCCTTGGAGCCTTGCATGCAATGTGTAATGTCAATGTTTATTTAAGGGCATGAAGAACACACTTTTGTGTTTTGTGATTTTTTTTTTTTTTTTTAATGCAAGAATGTGCAAAAAGGAAGCAAACTAGGACAGTAATCATGTTTAGTTGGAAGCAGACTCATGTGTAGCGTTCAAAACATTTTAAAAACCTTTAATCATTTATTAGAGACACCAAAGTCACCTGTACCACAATTTATTGTTTTGGTGGTGTGTTAGAAAATGCCCTCGGTCCAGCAGAACCTTCAGCAGTGAGTGGCATGGGCGGTCAAATTTCCAAACATGATTAATTTAGATCAGTAAAATTTGACAGTTTTGTAAATGTACTGTAAATAGTGATGAACTGCCGTTTAAAAAAATTGAGCATACCTAAACAAATTCTGTTGTGATGACTTATCAACATTTTCATTGCTCTAATTATGTCGTATAAAATGGTCTAACTTTATTTATATACTGTACATACAGTATAGTTCATTTTGCTTTTGTGTTTTTTTTTTATCTAGATATGTAGAGGTAGGTCTGATGCCCCTGAATATTTTCATTCATTGAAAGTAAAAAATATTCATAAATTCCTTAATGCCAACTCAAAAGCAGATCCACTTTTCATCACCTTTTTTTTTTGGAAAAAAAAAAAAAGCTTCCCAAGGGAAAATTGTTTTTCTGTTTTTTCTGTATAAGCAATTTTGACATGGAATGAGGGTGAGATAGAGGCTGGTTTATTTATTTATTTATTGTATAAATTATGATTTGTTATAAGAAACCAAGATTACGTTATTATGTTATGATTTTGATCAGTGTATTTTGGAGAATCTCAATGTAAACGAGCTACAACCTAGACAAAAACTCATGTATTATTAAAGCCAGACAATTTTGAAGCATTGAAAAGGCATTAGCTGCTTAACTTCCTCTTGAGCACCTGCTGGACAAATTGCAAGGTAGGTAGGGACTCTTATTAGGTGCAATACATCTCAGCATGAAATTGATAAAAAATTAATAAGGAGCTTGCCATTAGTGATTCTATCATTTCACATGGACTAAAGTGTTGAACCTGTGCAGGCATATTCAATGGAATAAAGGATGTCACGCAATCTAAAATGAGACTACAGTATGTTCATTTATAAAATAGGCCCACTGATGAAGCTTTTTTTCACTTGGGAAAAGCCAGGATACTGAGAAAACGAATTTAAAGCAATGTGAAAAAAAATGTGATAATGACAAAAAATATATCTTTTCGTGAAGTCATATACCTCATTCTCACCATTCACATAAAATGAATAAATGATACAAGTGAAAATAAATGGGTGAGGTTTGAGCATGGAAATACTGCTCCACAATAGCGTCCTTGTCATTGATATTAGTTTTGCCTTTAGAACAATGCTCTGTACAAAATGTAAATAAATACATAAAAGGAACTACAACAACAGAGGGAGCATATCTTTTGAAACCCTCCTGTGATATTTTAGTTTAGTCATCGGTTCAAACCATTACATATATATATATATATATATATATATATATATATATATATATATATATATATATATATATATATATATTTTTTTTTTTTTTTTTTTTTTGTCGATTCTAAGGCAGGGTTTGGGCAATTGCTTGATGAGCACCAAGTCAACAGATTTTTTAAAAAATATAAATACTATATTTTAAAAAAAAAAAACATAAAAGCCAATAGTTTCCAGACTTGACTATTAATGAGCCTATTTCACATCTTGGCCTTCAGAAGCCACGAAGGAATAAATATGGCTGTCGCCATGGTGCCTCAGACAGAAAGTTTGCATAGGCTCTGAAAAGCTTGCTTTAATAAAACAAGTTACCAAAATACAATTGGCCATTTTTCCTGATGAGACATATATATTTTTTCCTTCTGTAGGTACAGCTTAAATTTTAAGCTTAAGTTTTATTGAGTTGTGTGTATTCTTTGTCAACTAATCTTGTCATATTGTGCTTGTCATCAAATCAAGTTTATTTGTATAGCCCTGAATCACAGAAGTCTCAAAAGGCTTCACAGGTGAAAAGAAGTCATACAGAACTTCTTTTCATCATAAATACAAAACAGCATCCCCTGAAAAAATCTCCTAGAAAGGGAAGGAAAAACTCAAAAACCCCAATTGGGGAAATAAAGAAGGGACCACAGGAGGGAGGAGCCCCCCTTCCTCTTTTACTTTTGGCTTTTGCCTTCAGGGCTGACCACAGCTAATAAACTGCCTATATACATATATATATATATATATACATATATATATATATATATATATATATATATATATATATATATATATATATATATATATATATATATATTTACGTACCTCCGTGCCCTCTGTGTGGCCATCATATAAGATCAGGAACAAAAAGACCAAGCATCAAGGAAACAAAGTTGAGAGAATCCAAAATGATGAGAATAAAAATACAAATACCGGCTTGAGCAATTTTCACATTCCAAAATGGATTTTTAGATGTAATGCAGGGTTGTAATTAGATTGGGCCAACAATGCAATAGTGCTTAGTACATGTGCCTCACTATTAAAAATTTTAGGGTTTGGATCTTGCCTATGGTCATTAAAGACGCAGTCAATAATTTACTGCAATTGTACATATTTGCACTTTTGTTTTTTTTAATTTATTTACATGTATTATTCGTTACAACTGGGATAGGCACCAGCAAGCCTGCAACCCTTGTTAGCATATATAGTATTGTGGTTGTCATACTTTATGTAATTTAGTTTTAACAATCCGTCTTAAATCAATGGGTGTTCCAATTAAAACACCTTTTGGCCATTTAACAATCTACTGTGTCAATATAAATCACATTCAGAGTTTGGCAACAACCCTAACCCTGACGCATAATACACTCTGTTTCTGTTGCATACATGCACACCACTATTCTCTTGATTTATGTTGCATACTGTATTTCCCCACAATGCTACTCAGATATGAATGCTTAAAAACACGGACCAAATTTATTCCCTTGCATAGTCTCAAGAGGTATTGTGCCTGGAAGAAGAGATGTATTTATTATATTGACTTCACACCAGTGAGCCATGTTTGATTTAATTTGAGCAAAAAGAGCAAGAGATTCTTTTTTCAAACTACTCCTGTACACCATATGTTCCCACATGCTGTACGTCCACATTATTAAGCCGATACAACAGCCAACATATAGGAAGGCAGTCTTGAATGAAACAATTTATCAACTAACATACTGTTACCCAGAACAAGTGCCAAATTTGAAAAAAAAAAAAAAAAGTGGTAAATCCACGGTGAAATATAAAAAGTTAATCTCATTCTCAGCCAAAACTGTGATGCTGACTGTTCTTGGTAAGAATACAAATCCACTTTACATATATATTTACATACCTCCGTGCCCTCTGTGTGGCCATGATACAAGAACAGGAAGAAAAAGACCAAGCATCAAGGGAAGAAAGTTGAGTGAGTCCAAAATAACCAGAACAAAAATACATTGCAATTTTCACACGCCAAAATAGATTTTTATATATTTTTATATATTTTGATATATTTTGTAATTTGATTGGGGCAACAATGCAATAGCGCTTAGTAGATGTGCCGCACTATTGAGAGGTTTAGGGTTTGGATCTTCGCTATGGTCATTAAAGACACAGTCAATAATTTACTGCAATTGTACATATTTGCAGTTTTTAAATTTATTTACATGTATTCTTTATCACAACATTTATTATTTATTTCCACCAAATGACTCCACCCAATTTCAAATGTTAGCACACTGTTTCCATTTTAAAAGTTGGATGTGTCATATTTTTCTTCTGTTAAATCCTTCAAAAACAGAATTGATCAAGCCGTAAATCATTGGCTTTCAAACCACAAGCTTCTATCTGAAAACCTCTCTCTTAATAGCTACCATGGCTCCAGGATTTCTGAGTGCTCATGTAAGAAACCGAGAGTCACGCTTGATCCCTTTCTGACTTTTCGGGAAATAACTGAGGTAGCACTTTTCCATTTGGGTAACGTATCTAAAATTTGCTCTGTTTTATCATTTCATAATGTTGAGATAATGTTGCTGTTCTACACGCTTTTGTGTCCTCTAGGCTAGACTCCTGTAATGTTCGATGTAATGATCATGTTTCTTAATAGCAAATTGTCATTTTTGGTTGTGAAATACATGGCATGGCACTTCTTGATGGCCAATTACATCTGCAACAATCACCAATAATTTACATCATATCTCGCGGTCGACAATTTGCCCCTATTGAAATTTTATATGTACGAACTTTGGGCTTTTTTCTTTAGTTTTTTTTCTGAGTTTAATTTTGTCGCAACTGAGTTTAATTTTGTTATTGAAAGGTGTCATTGTTGCGTTGACATTTGTTTGTATTTATCATGAAAAGTCAACTTTTTGGGGCTTTTATTCATGTTACTATGTTGCTTTCTCATCTTAAACACCTCTAAAATGTTATTTTCCTTCATTGATGCATTTCTAAGCATTCCTTGCTCATTCTGTGCTCCCACACCGGCCCCGCCTGAGCCAGTAAAAACGGAGAGGAGAGATTTGGCACCAAGTCACCCAAGTAAACAGCAACATTTCATTTATTAGTTACAAAGTTTGACTGTAGAAAGTGTCTGTTTGGGAACACACAGCTAGACATTCAATGTCAGTCACCCGCGGGTGGAACTAATGTTAAGAAAACTGGGCCTGATTTGAAAGTGCGATCTATGGGCACTGTTTTGCACTTAATGTCAGTAAAATGCCTGTTTTAGGCTCCATCACTCACTCCCCGACCCTCATGAGGATAAGAGGTTAAGATGATGGCAGTATTGAACGATATCATAAAAGGGATGTGGCAGCCACACAGTGAGAAGCATGGCCTGCCAACGAGACGTTTTACTTCCTGGCTAAAAATATCAGTACCATAAAACTCATTTTTGATGACAAATTAAATCACCAATGTGTCAAATCTAATTTATACTCATATATTTGATTGAAGAAAGTGTACAATAACAATAATGTGATCTAGGTCCTTTAATGAAACAAGTTTGTGTGTAGGGTTAGAAAAGACACCTACAAACTGTGCTTGTTATTTGGACTATGGCATATTGTCACATTGGATAAAATGCATTCTTAATGAGGACCACTTTTGAGTTCATGTCTGAAGCGACATGAGATCTCAGGAGATCTCGTGACTACTTTGCAAGCATCAGTAGCTTGCGGTAGGATTTTCTTAGACTTTTTGTGGGTTATTTTGTGTTTTTAAATATGCTGAAAATGATTTATGTTGGAAAATGTTATTTTAAAGTATTTTAGCAGTTGGCATGTTGCCCGTTCACTTTTCTCATTGAATGGTGAAAGCGTCAAATTCTGAAGACTCGTATCATTGCACGAATACATTCACCGAAATGTAGTCAATTCCACTCGTTTTTATCCCGCAAAACATCTATTCCTCCTGGCTTTTAGATCCAGTTTGACATGAATTCCTTCAGGAAAGTCCAGGTCGGACCAACAAAAGGCGGCTTGTCAATAGTTTTAATGAGGCCCACATCGCTTCCAGCGACAGGCAGCCAGGGGCACCAGGAGTTTAATAGATGAAGACAAACCTGGAAGCATTTAGGATTTATGGCCTTTTTTCGCATCTGTACTGAGGCACAAACAATCGCATTTTCGAGTACCTGGTTTAGTATAAATAATCTACTTTTCTTGGCTAAAGTAAATATGTGATAATGACACGTGTTTTGGAGCCACTCTGTTAGCTTTCAACAAATGCAAAGGCAACTCAGGAACAAGGCAGACACGGAGATGAAAACTTCTAATCAGATTCATAATCCTTTCAAGCAAACAAAAGTACTTGGAGAATCAATCAGAAAAATCTTCACTTCTTGTAGCTGATTGTTTTGTTCACTCAATTGTTTACGCTTGAAGTGTTTCAGAGATACTGGGAGAGTGTTACGGGAGGATTAAAACATAAAAGTGAAGTTTAAACCAAGCTGTAACACAGTGCTATTGTGTCGACAGCATTTTAAGACAATTCAAAGGGACATATTGGGACTTTTGTCACGATTAAACCCTTCATTTTGAAAACAAAATTTTATAGTATGAATTATCCCCTTTCCATAATACTTTTGGTTGAAATTCATCAGATACGTCACCAACAAACATGGCTGCTGTACCGTAGCCAGCTAGATTGACCATTTATTGATATAACGCAATGAAAATGTGCAACGTTCCTCGATGTTGTTTCACTCACTTGTCTGTGTTCATGTTAATATTCTTGCTAACTCTTTTATCCACGTCAGAGGACAGCCATTTCGCCACCTGGTGTTTTCTGAAAATGTTCACAGTTGATTAGGGGTCTGGGAACAAGCATCACGAGACCTATTTTCCGATTTTGGTAATGCCTTGACTGATTGACATCTGAGCCCTGAGCAACTGTAATGTCATTTTCATTTAACTAAAGTAGCAACATGGTCATCCTCTGCGACGGATAAAAACAAGTGGATTTTGCTGGTTAAGTCATATTCCACAAACACAATAAGAATTTGAATACTGCGTTTAGACAGGTAAGGCTAATTAGAACATATTATTGTGAACATAATTTTGGACGACTTCTTTCTTGAGCTTTGTAAAAGCCTTTGTCAGATTTTTTTTTTTTTTTAAAACAGTGCTGACTATGGCACCAAAACATAAAGTCGACATTCAGTTCTCAGCCAAGTTATATTGACAATCTGGTAGCGATGGCCACAGCGACGTTGCCATAGCGCTCGGCGTGCCAAAGCAGCAGCAGCAGCAGCAGATTGAGCTTTAATTTTAACCATAGGAACAAAGGCAGGCAGACTCAGGGATGACATAAGCATGTTGGGGAATGTTAAGTATGATGTGTCTAATGTCGCTTGCAGCCACAGGAGGAATGTTGGGGGTGGAAGAGCTTTGATGCTGATCCAAAGTGAAGATGGGTCGTGTGTGTGCATGCGTTCTACAACGCTGATAGTAACCACCCAGCAACCATACGGTTTGTGGCGCGTCGTGCTATGTGTCAAATGAGTGCCATGGGAACACTGCAGGTGGGGCTTTGGTTGCCCTCCTACCCACCCGTTTCGTGCACCCACACGTCACGATTTCTCCTGCTGTCTTAGAAGGGAAAAGTCAACATTTCATACACAATGTATTAACAAAAATGTTAGCAAAACACCCACCACTTAGCAATTTTTTTTCCCCAAATCGTGTCACATTCATTACAACTGTCATTCTGGCCCAACTGTATGATAAGATGAAGATGAGATGTGACAAAAATCCATAATCTCTGGCCCCATCTTGTGCCTTAAATTTGATTTGCAGGAACCCAGACAGAGGGTTTCGCTTAGAAGACATCAGTCATTCGCTGTGCCCTGGCAGCCTCTTGCTGAAAAGCAGTTTTGTAATGGAGTGTTACTATGCCATTGCAGCTTATCACGCTGGAGTTTTATTCTTGGTGAGGCCACAAGTGTCTGACAAGCTATTGACCATTCGCAGGTCATGCCTTCTGTCTCTGATTGGTTGATTTTCCTCAAGTGTGGTGGTTTTTAAAATTGATGCTCTGGAAGAATTTGGGTCAAGAATACACAGACAACCTGTGAAGGACTCTGCTTGTGATGATACAGTCCACTCTCGAAACGAATTGGCTGCCACTAAAGTGAGTAGACAAAGAGCGACAAAGTTTTTTTTGTTCTTTGTTTTTTCACCCATAATTTACAGTTCTCCAATTTTAACCAATCCTATTTATCCAACTGAGACATGGGTCTAAAGTAAATGAATAAATAAATTGAGTTGTTTTGCACATATCAACCCAAAATTCTTATTATTTTTGTGTACGATTTGGTCCCTTTTTTGACTACGCAATAGGGTTATTCTTGACTGAACTGTTTTTAAATTTTAGAGACACAACATGGGCCTTTTTTTTTTAATCATGTACAACTTTCAGAATGATGGGTTAACCAAACGACAAAATGTTACTTTGGAGTGTAATCATAATCACCTTTTAAATCAATCAGTGTATTTATTAGATCCTTCACGTTTGACATCATTTAAACCTGATGGTTACATATGGTCAAACTCTTTCTGGGCTCTTACTGCATTTTGTCTCAGCGTTCCATTACAGATTGCAGTGGGTGGATGGTGTCGCTTTGAGCGAGAGGAAAGTAATAGCACATATATCGTTGTTTTTGTGTCAGTTTTGTTGTCGTTTTTGCTATTGTTTGGTGGCTTTGTGTCTGGATGGATTTTTCCCAAGCCTCTGAGGGAAACTTGTATGGAGACGATTTCCAATGGGAGCGGTGGGATGACGACAGCTGGTCACTTGGTGTGAAATAAACAACAAAGGTTGTTGGTTCTTATTATTTTTGCTTGTACATTTAAACAATGTATACACTGTTGAGTAATAAAGGGCTAATTAGCTAAATTTATTTTTAATTTAATGTTATTTTACAACTGCTTGCCAGCTGATCACAGGGCACGCAGAGAAAAATGACCACTCAGACTCAAAAACACAACTAAAATTTGGGGTTTCAAATTCACCTACCATGTATGTTTTTGGGATTGTGGGAGGAAACCAGGAGAAAACCAATGCAGGCACGCGAGAACATGCAAACTCCTTCCAAGAGACAATTTATTATATTGAGACAGCTATTCTTAAAAACCCACTTTAACTTTCAATAAGGTGTAGATATATGTGTTCTATAAATCAACATAGTGATATATAATCGTAGGTCCAGTAATCACTATTTAAAAGAAACATGACTGCCCCCATCTGAGCACCGCTCCAGCATGGGGGGTGCACTCCACGCAGTACAGTCTCATGATGGTGCACGAAGATCGGTTTGGGTGTTTGGATGACTAGTTATTCTATGCATTTGGGTACTCCACCAAACATAAAACAAAATGCCAACAAAGGCCTCGCAATACAAGAATTTGCCTTTGAAAGTACGGTAAGAGAACAAAAAGAGCAGCTGTGGCTTCCTTGTATTGCCGATGCTGTCCTGCATTCTACTTGATTGGTAAAAGTTGCTTACATTTAAAAATGTGAATGAATCAACATTAAAACTATCTGATTAACACACATAGCCCAAACAGTTGCGTTGCTGAATGGAAAAAAATGGACATCAGGACACGATCTATGTAAGATCAGCATGAAAAAATGGCTCTGGCGAAATCCATCGAGACTATGGGAACATAGGGCTCAGAGTAAATATGATTTTTTTTTATTCCCACTTGATCGAAGTCATGTGAACACATGCTGACAAGCCAATAGTCTTGAAATGCAGTGAAACATCTGAATTGAAAACATCCCTGGTTGTGTTTTTTGTTTCAGTGGACTCAATAACCTGTCCTTTTTGTTTTGACTTTGAATCGCTATTGATTTCGCAAACTGTTTTTTTTTTTTTGTACATTTAGTGTTTTTCTGTAATGCCTTTGGAAGTAAGAGCAACCCTCAGGATTCTTTGTACATATAATTAAAGTTAGCGCTTTGCCTGTGGCTCATTCAATCCCAGAGGAATCATGTTTTGATTTTATCGATGGACTGTGAACCTTATTGTCTGCTGTATGTATGAATGTAATGTGTTTATCTTAACTAACCTGAATAAACCAACATCTACTGTTGAAATTTATTTCAAGAAGCTAGAAAAATCTTGAAATAACCGGAAGCCGAAAAAACAACAGCACATCACTGTGCAGAGGTCCAAGGTCATCATAGGAGATAGTCTTTTCCTACTATGCCGTATCTGAAAGGCCAACAATCTGCTTAATCTTGAAATTTTGCACCAGTGTGTATGTTAGTGGAGGTCATGTTAAAAGGCTAATGGCTTCTTACATCATTTCCATTTTAGCTACTCCTCTGTCAGCATGGGAACGCAAAATCCCTGCGGAATGCCAACACAAGAATAAAAGGGAGGCCATCCATGCAACAATAAGATGGCTTTCCTTGAGGGCATCACAGGGGAGATTGGGTCACTCTGGAAAAGGTGGTGAAAGAAATTACTATTGATCTGCAACCTCTGAGAATGTGGGGGCAGTACAGGTCACTGGAAATGGCACGAAAGACTTGCCTGATCACGAATATCTAACTCTTTGCAAACATATGTAACAGTCCAATGTTTGTGTACTTTCTGTTCTTTTGTCCAAGACTTTGCACTTCAATTTCTGCACCAAAAAACATGTAGTAACTATGATTATATCAGTTCTTAAATACTATCATTCACAGATGGACATTAAAGAGTGAATTGCTGAACACACTCAAAAAATTAGTCCCATGTGATCAACTTTTCTTTTGAATAAAAGTGTGAAGTCCTAGTGTATGTTGTAAACAGGTTTCCTGGACAGTGTTTAATTAAAGACGATTTTATGTTATGTAGAAACAAGCACCTTTATTGCTGGTTCACATTCTGCAAGACAGAAACATATTGTCTTAATGCTTTCTCATTAGTTCAGCCAAGTCTGCTTTGGCAGCAGTTTAATTTGAGATTAATTATGTTATACCAGTAATTTTTCAATAATAATCTATGTGCATTTATACAAAGAAAGGCTTCTTCTAAAAGAAATGATAGAACTCTAATAGAAATCTGCTTCATTCCAAGGTATAGTTTGCTTTGTTTTCATTTACAAAGACAAAACAACATAAACACAGCCAACCCCTAAGGTCATGACAGTTTTTGGACGTCATGAAGTAGGAAAAATGCTGTAAATATTGGACAAAAAAATGATACAGTCCATTTTGCAAAGTGAAAAATAGGCAAGGAAGGGACATTGTAAACCAGGGACCCGCTGTATGAGTATATATATATATATATATATTATATATATATATATATATATATATATATATATATATATATATATATAAAAAAGTATCTTAATCAAACAAAGAGATCAGAGCGTCTTGTATTAGTCAAGTCGTCAAGGCTCACGCTGGTTCCCAATCAGCTTTTGAATGACAATAGTAGTGTTTGTAATTTTTTTTAGGTGTTGTGTCACTACCGATGTAAAGTACATTGCGTTACTTTGTGCCTTGTGTTTGAAATACACTTCATCAAGTAAATCTGCCTTGTTTTGCCTATTTTTGAACAAGTAATAGTTTAAAGAGTAAGGATTCTTTTTCGTCAAATGTCCAAACTGCTTCTGAGTCCCACACTTGCTGATCATTGAACTGAGGAAATGTGAAGAGCCATAGTGCAATATTAATAGACAACACTAGCTTCATTTCATCTCATCAAAGGAACAAAAATGACTTATACTGTGTATAAGGTGTTGTAACGTAATGGACAAATAGCTTGAATCATTATAGCTGCATTTTACAATTTGTTTCCTCCTTGCCTAGTGTACTGACTGTTGTCAAGCTGGTGCCTGGGCATAGCGCCCAAATGAAGGCTTCGACATCATTGTTCTCCTCATTCTAAAACTGAAATGCACCCAAATGCCACTACTGTTTTCTCAAGCCAGAACACAGCCAAGGTCTTGCTCTTTCTCTCTCGCTCGCGCGCGCTCTCTCTCGGGAAATGATGATCAGCTTGGTCAAAGAATAAAACAGCTGACTCCAGTACTAGACTGGACTAGAATTATTTATTAGGATTTTTCACAAAGAAGCACACAAATTGGAGCCAAAAAGCGCCAAGGGGGGATGCATGACTGGAAATTTCCAGGCTATTACTACAAAAAACACAAAAGCATATCCTCTCATTGGAATGGATCATTGCGGCGGCAATGTGCGGCATGAGTTATGGAGCTGTGATGATGATGGTACAGCTGTTGAGTTCATGGCTCTCTGTTTGCTTCGATATGAAGACTATTCATCACACTGCCCGTCATCATCCAACTGGCACTGAAGAATGACACACCTTTTAAGAATTAAATTGCATGATGGACCAGGATTGGGGAGTTTATTGACCTCTCATGACACCACACTCTATATTTAGGGCCATTTATGATTTGTTTAGTTCAATGGTAGTGTTTTAATAATAACTCAGCGCCAGCTGGTATCTTTGTAAAAATTCATGTAGTTGTCATTTTTCTCATTCGCATCCAACAAATCATTTTTTTCTAACACCCTCTCCCCTCCTTTTTTAAATTTAATCCTTCCCTGCATCAGTGATTGTATAATTTTCTGCTGGCATCCATAACAATGCCCCCTTCCCAATATTCTCTTACACCCACTCCCACACCAAAAATCCTTAATGAAACCCCAAATTAAAATCAAATGTCTGTATGCCTTCACTGGATACTCTTGTTCATCATTCATCAAAGGAACCAAAGGAAACAGGTGATTTGCATAGTTTACTCAGCAGTAAAAATGTTTAGTCCTGAATTTGGCCATCCAATTACATTGACTTGTAATTAGTCATTAAAAAAATGTATTGTTTTCGAAAGTTCAGGACATTATGGTACTTTTTGGTATTTTTGGTATTTTTTTCCAGGTGCACTCATGTAATTTTTAATGGGATAGAAGGATCTCTATTTTAACTTTTTGATGTATCCATACTGTAAAAATAGGATTACTACAAAGGAGTTAAGTTAGAGTATGGAAGTGGTTCCGTTTTTTTTTCTTCTGGAAATAGCAAGAGACATGATTGATCAATGCTAGGCAAATGCTGACAAAGCCTGGGAGTTGGTTCCATCCACCGTTAATTGCAATGATTTTTCAATGTTCATCACATTTCTCAGAAGTAATAAAGAAGCATGTTGAAATATGTTTACGGGAGATTACATCTGCATATGTAATTTGTTCCGTCAAATTCTGTCTGAAAGCTATCGTCCTGGAAAATAGCTAACCATGTTCACGCTTCAGCATACGGTTTAATGAAAGTGTAAAACCAATAGCAGGCATCCCGATTAACTCCTCTGGCGTTGTGGAAAAGGGTCATTTTATTTAAAAGGTTGTAGAGTGTCATGATTGTGTCCTTTGCACGCCTGGTTGAAGCCTTGAATGGCTCGGAGAAAGGGATACACCAATCGCTTCCACTCCCTTTGATCGAGAACCTTTTAAAAGAAGAGGTCCTATTCACTGTAAGTAGCTCAAAAGCAAGGAATTAATTGAAAGCCAATGGGTTATACCAAAGGCATTCGTCTAAAGAATTTGTCCAATGCAAAACTCCATTTCTTATATTCACACATTGCAACAGGGTGCAAACTAATTTATTCTGCAATGACGGTGAGATTTTTCTTATAGAAAAGAGTAGAAATTTGATTAAACAGTTTCTGAGTGGGAATGGCACATCAGGTTATTATTCTTACCAAAAATTAACGAAATAATCAAAATTAAAGAAAAAAAACACAACAGATAAATATTCTAATTCTACATTTATTCCTATTTAAAATGATATATAATACAAAGGTAGAAGCTCAGAAATGGACAAAATACCACATTAGTTGAAATCCCCAGTATTGAGAAAAATGCAAGTTTTGGCTCACTCATCTTTCAAATGTCCAACTAGTAACTTAGGAAAACAATATTGATCAGTAATGTTGACAAAGTAGTAAATGATTACAGGAGAGTAAATTCAAATAGCAGCCAAGGGCATTGTCTGAAATGTGAACACTTTAAAATCTGAGTAAATTTACATCTCCAACAGAGGAATTCGGGCCAAAGCGTTTTTTGGCCCAAATGCCCAAAAGGTTTCCATCAGGCTTACAATTTACTCACGAGGCCTCTTCTGCCAGAGCTTGCTTGTTTTAATGTTACTATGTGTGCGTGTTTTTTCACGTCAATGGGAAAATTGATTTATGACTTTTGTGTCAAATGAAATTTGGTTTGCAATTTGGTGTGGCCTAGCTGTGACAAGAAGGTTTTGCCATGGATATATCATAAGAAATGGGAAGTTTGTAGGTACTGACGGCCGTTTTGCCGTTTTGGGGTGGATGGATTTCGGTCATGTGAGTGATGACGGAAGAGTCTTTCTGTTGGCTGACAGACTGATCGGAATGTGGTCAAATCTAGTTTATTTGTATAACGCTAAATCGCCGTGGTCTCTAAGGTCTTCAAATCATAGAGAACACATCATGGAGAACATCACAAATACACAGTGGCACTATCTGAAGAACGCTCCCAGAAGAAGAAGGAAAAACTCAAAAACCCCATCTAAGAAAAATAAGAAACTTTCAGAAAGAACCGCGGTTGGGAAACATCCCCTTCCAGGCTCAACAGAATGCACTAGATGCTGATTGCTAAAAATAACACATTGTTCCAGATTAAGCAACAAGTGTCCAGTGCAAAGATGCCTTGATTGCATTCATGGGTTCATTGGACGAAAGGAATAAAATGATGCCACAGTCGAGCAAATTGCAGTGCATTTATATATAATGTTCCCTCTGCCCCAAAACAGTGGAAAAAGAGACAAAAGTGACAACCAAATGCAAAAAATAAACCAAGGTTTTTGCAGGAAACAAATAAAGTATTTACATGAGGTGGAACAACCCAACAATTTACTTACTCTCTCAGTTCTAGCACAGCAACAGATACCATGTTCGTTGGCTATGCTCTTCTCTCTCAAGTGAATCCCAGAACCCCTTTAAATACTCCCCCTGAGCAAACCATTTATCTTCTTACGATAATAACACACTACATAAATCATATTTGCTCTGTACAAACCAATGTTGGCTTTACTGTCTTAGCCTGTCTTAACCAAACTCAAAACAAATGAAACCAAGAACGTGTGCAGATTTTGAGACAATGGTTCAGTCCATGGTCATGTGACCCCAAGTGCGTGCTACTCAGCATTACTTCAGCCTCCACCCGGGAGTGACTCTGCTTTGCCGTGCCAAGCCCCACTCCTGGCGGCAGGATGCAGGTGCAATGCCATCAGGTAAGATCCTCCTCACAGCCTGGGCCAGCGGGTCTATCCTAACTAAAGCGCTGGTGGGCCGTCTCAAAACCAGCATCAGCCGATTGGCACAGGTCCACAAGACAGAATTCAATTAGTCTCTCACTATCTAGCCCCCTCTAACCAGGAGAAGGGGCCAGGAAGGAGAAGAAGAGAGCTACACTCAGACAGACGCATTAACTAAATGTATGAGTGTAGAATCATGTTTTAAGTCGGGATTTAAAGATTTCTACTGAGGTGGCTGCGCAAACTTCCATTCATAGGGCTTTTCAGAGCATGCAAATGGAAAAGCTCAGGATCCAGTGGATTTCTTTTTAGCTCGTAGGAGTCATGCTCAAACCAACGTTTTGTGACCGGAGTTGTTGGGACGAAACATCCGGTGATCCTAAGTTGACACAATAAGAAGAAGCTAAGCCGTGGAACATTATAAGTAATTAATAACACCTTAAAATTACATCTCAGGTGTACTGGAAGCCAATGCAGGTTGGCCAGTGTTGAGGTAATTGAACTTTATGTTTTCTTGTCAAGAGTCTCACTGCTGCATTTTGTACTGACAAATACGCTTCTGTAGTCAAGACGGGATGTAACAAATGCATGAATTAATGTTCCAGCATCGCTAGGAGACAGATTAGGGAGAATCGTGTCGATATTTTGAAGGTGAAAGAACGCAGTTGTGTTCTTAACATGCATTTGCAAAGAGAGAGTTGAGTTGAATATCATGCTGAGGGTTTTTTCTTTATCCACTACACAATGGTACAATCGTATAATCATCCAGAAAGTGGTATTCTTAAACAAGTGGTGATGATGACCAGGGCTAATAACTAATATCTCTGTTTTACTGGGATTGAGAAGTAGAAAATTGGAATATATCCATAGTTTAATCTCAGAAAGACAGACCTCCAGGTTACCAGGTTCCAGCACCTATGCAGATTTGTTCATTCTAAAGGCATGTATAGTTGGGTATCATCAAGATAGCAATGGAAACTAAGTTAGTATTTACATAAGACCACCGGGTGGGAGCATGTAGATTGTAAACAGTTAAGGACCAAGTACTGACCCCAGGGGGACACAACATGTAACAATAAAAGATTCAGAATTTGCATTGTCGTGAGAAACACGATGCATCCTTCCTGAGATGTAAGTTCTGAACCAAAGAAGTGCTGACCAGATACCAACACATAATTCAAGATGTTCTGTAAGTGTATCATGATCAATGGTGTCAAAAGCAGCACTAAGGTCAAGTAATAATAATATTGACGTATCCGCAGATGTGTCTGCCTGATCTATAATCATCAAACTGCTTCGCGCTAGCTGACAGACACGTCCCTCTAAGAGAGAAGGTATTGCAAGTGATGGATGCGGTAGAGGTCCACGGAGCCATGATTACCTTAGTCCAGCCGAATAAATACGTAAGCGAGTAGAGCTGCACAAAGGGACTGAAGCAGGAAGCTGTTAGAGAATCGGTGAATTACTAGCTGACAAAAAAAGGAAGAAAAAACAGCGGGTACACGTCCGATGAATGGAATAAAAATAGAAAAATAGAATAGTGCTTGTCTCTCCAGCTAGTGATAAACAGTAACTCATAAAACAGGAAACGAAAATGGCAACAATTACAGTCTAATTGTCAATTTGAGACCACCAATTGCACTGAGCAGGAATATTTGTGTGCAAACTTCAGGGACACTCTGAACTGCAAAAAAATGTACAATGCCCACCTCTGCACCTTAGTTTTAGATCACAGGAGGCGATCATCCAACTACAGTATGACCTTAGCTCTATTCATCAGAGTGAGGACACGTCCAGGAACTACCAACACTAATCACACAGTCAAAGTCCAACTTACAAGGAGAATAATGTGTAGCCTCGCTGGGACAATAGGATGGATCCTCTGTGAATGATGAGCAGGGTATTTTCCATAATGTCCTGCAATACTCATGATTTATGACCCACTATCAAGTGCAAAAACCCTGGCGTGACGAGCTGCATGTCTCATTAACACACTATCACTACTGTCCTTTTGGCTGGCTAAAGAGAGAATTGCTCATTCTATAAAGTTAGATCAGTGACAGCTGTGTCTGAGTGCAAATGTAGCATTGCAACCTTATTTAAAATGATGACACATTGCCAGGCTGCTTTACTTGTATTTGCAGATAAGTATTTATAATATGTGCTGATTTAAAATGAAGAAAATCCTCCAACATTAAATTGTAATATTACAACATTTGTATCTGAAGAGCTGTGAGTCTTCCACCCATCGTTAAAAGGGTGAATAAAAAGTTCATTGTTTTTTTTTGTGTCAAGTTCTTTTTACAGTTGTTCGGTGATTAAATGTTGCTTTAAACAGAGAGTTAATTAAAAAGTTTCGGATTTGAAGGATTAGCATACAGACTGGGCTGGTCACCTCAAGTCAATTGCCTGGTCAATATCATGTACCATGGAAATAAATCCACATACACACATTGAGAGGTAAGAACACCTCAGAATCTTAAATGAGCCTAACATGGAAGGAATCGATAGGACCATGAGAAAATGGACGGGGATAATATGTCACAAAGAAAAATGAGAAAAGAGCTTCAAACCTCAAAACTGTTCGGCAGCTGTGCTAAACAGGTGGGCAAGATACTGCAGAATTATACATAAGAGTTTCGGGTTCATTACGTTTGTTCTTGTAAAAAAAAAAAAAAAAAAAACGGCTGTAATGAATATTCTTGAAAGAGTTCAGTATAAAATACGGTACTGATGAATACATTTATATATAGTATTTTCTTTTAATTATCCCTCCAGCTATCCATTTTCTATATCTTCTTATCCTCCCTCGGGTCGCTGACTTGCTGTTACCCATCCCAGCTGACTTTGGTCAGTAGGTGGGGGGACACCCTGAACTTGTCGCCAGCCAATTGCAGGGCACACAGGGACGAAGAACCATTCATGCACCCAATCACACCTAAGGAGAATTTAGTATGTGCAATACACCTTACCATGCATGTGTTTGGCGTGTGAGAGGAAACTGAAGTGCCTGTAGAGAACCCACACGGGCTCAGGCAGAACATGCAAACTCCTCACAGAAAGGCCGGAGCAAACTGGAATTGAACTCAGGACGAACCACTCCAGCACCGAGCCACCCTTCTTTTATTCATCATCATTTAAAATGTAAATCAATATTTTTCCTGGAATATTAGTCTTGTATGAAATTTCTTCTGGAAGAGCAACTTTTTCAAAAGTTACACATGAATCATTTTACCAGACCCCAGGCTTGAGTCATGCAAATTTATGACATAATTCTTGAGCAATTACTCGTAAAAAAAAAATACCATTGTTATGAGAGCCCACCAAGCATGGCATGTGTTGTTGAATGTGTGTTATATTTCTGAATGGAAGACCTTGGTTCAGAAAAGATTCCTTAGACCTATTTTCACTTCCATTTCAGTCATTTGCTGCACATCCGAAACCATTTCCCTCATTACTTCTCACTCTTTTTCTTTTGTTAGTGTCTTTCATTGATGTTTTCAAAGGGATTCTACCAGCGCTGCGTAATAATCTCTTCATGCAGATTCTCTCCACATTCTGCTCTCTTCTTTCATTTCCTTGCCTGAACCCTCCTGCTCGCAAGTTTCCCTCCTTTTTAGCCTCCTAATTTAATTAATCGCAGTGCATTGATTGAGGGCCTCGCTGTTCACTTAAGCGAAGCCCAAACCCAGCCGAAATTGTTCACTTCTTCTGCCAAACTATGTCCCGATTTTGTTATTTGTATATTTTCGCTGCGAGTTCCAGATAAATCTAAGTACACATCCTACTGTATAATGCACTGCACCATACACCACCCTTATTCAATATATATCACCGCAGAGCGCTCAACGCTTGAGATCTAGTTTTATCGTGGACCGGGGTGGCAGTGACTAAAGCCGCACCGTCCGTCCTCACTATAAAATGTAATATCAATAGCGGCCAGAGGTGGCATCTAAAAGCAAAGATCAAGTGAAACAAACACGAATGAATGAACTGTTAAAGGATAAACTGAATCAATTCCAAAACATCATAATTTCGGGTGCGCCTCATGTGGCTCGGTACCAGTTGATCCACGAACCGATACCAGGTCGCGGACCGGCGGTCGGGGACCTCTGGTTTTGCAAACGAGTGCAGTTAGAAACTGGAAGCTCACTGGAAGCCATTCAGGAGCTCAACACATGCAAGAAAATGCAAGGTCTCCATGAAATATATTGACATCAGCCAAACATATCATTGGAACACAGAATTTGTCAAATCGATCAAATACACATTTCAGGCCACTTTGAGATTGTTTAAAGGGAGAATGTGTGAGATTTAGACCTTTTTTTTTTTATTATTATTATTACAGAGAGCAGAACAGTGCTGGAGGTGTTGCATTTAACATTGTCCGTAGCTGTAACAGACATGGCAGTTCCACCCCCCATGTAATGTAATTTAACGATAATTAGACCTACGATTATATTTAAAACATACTGTTGGTAGTTTAAATTCAGAATCATTTAGCTTAATCATAGCTTTGTGGCTTCGTTACCTCATTAGCAAGCAATTGTAGACACAAAACACATTTTGACAAATTTCAAAATGATTCATTTTTAAAACTATATTAAACTGGTGGAATTGATTGCTTTTATTATAGAGCCATGAATACTTCCACAATTTATTACAAAATGAAATCAAATTAACAGATAACAACATAGTGGTGCTGAAGTGGAAACAGAAAAAGTGGATGAAGAAATTAAACCCAGAAAAGTAACAAGCAATGTCATCAAGGAAGGACAACAAGAAGACTGGGAAGCCAGAAAGTCTCCTCCATGGACTTCATCCAATTTTAACTGGAAAGAAGGTGCCAAGGACATAAAACACAGGCATAAAAACAAAAAAAAAGGGATGAGGACAGTTCAACAGAGAACATCCGGACGAAGTTCATCTCCTGGTCTGAAAGGTAGTCTCGTGATGCATATCATTATTATCATATTATTTGAACTAATCAATTGCTTAATGGAAGCTCACTCAAAAGTATTTGTTTATGTAGGGATCTTGATCTCACCATATGGCGGCACCAGGAAATTTTAAAACAACAGCCTCTGTCAAAAAATCCAGTGGATGTGTAGTTTGAGGGCTTGTGTCATGATAGGGAATTCCCTCAATTGACCCCAAATTGAAACCACTGGTCCTGGTTAGAATGTTGACTCTAAATTGCATTTTTTTTTTTCTTTGGTCAACATTGTGTATTGTCGTTGATGCATGGCCTCAAAGTTGGATAACCATTTCAAAGATTCCCCATTTAAAAAGGCATTGTGAAGGCTAACTGCAGAGTATTTGTTTGTGTTATTGCAATTTGAAAACCACACAAAACTGGATCAACCAGCTCGCAAGCTCGGCGCTGGGTTTGCAATTTGATTTCATGTGGCGAGAAGTGTGCTTTTCATCAATGGACGCCATACCTGCAATTCTGCATGTAGGAGTGCTCTATCCATTCAAACAGCCTCATCTCAGCTGGATATGTACAAGGCACTGAGTATACATGGACTTTGGGATTGGATTTAGAACATTTCCAGGTGGTTAGATGATATTGGATTTGACATGTGAAGTTGAATTTTTTTAATGATTGAAATCAATAGTGAAAACATACTCTCACTTTTATGAATAAAAGGGATGTTTGGAAAGTTTCTCTTCCGTGAACCTTTTTATGCAAGAAGGCAGCTATGCCTTGAAGACATAAAAGTCATGTCTTAATGCCGCCACTATCACTTTAAACGATGCAGATTAGCCGAGTAAGTCACTTTCGGTCATCTAAATTCATGAGATTTCGAAGCAGTTCTGCCGTGTCCGTCTGTTTCGAAAACTAAATAGCGATAGACTGAGCTGCTCCTCTGCAACCATCCACCAAAATAAAATGAAAGGTCACACTTTTTGTTGCCATACTGTGACCTTTCTTTGAACGTCTTCCAACAAAGCTTTGTGGTTCCCCATCTTGGGCCACTCATAAAAGAAAATCCCTCAGTGCCAACCATGACGCTTTAGCGAAAGAAATCAACAGCAAAACATTAGATGTTGTCAAGAGAACACCATTGTCAAACAGGTCAAATACAACTTTTTTTGTTTGTTATTTTTTGAAGCAGCAGCTGCAGTTGTTTAAATTAAGTTCAATTAATAAAAAAATTACTGGACTAACAACAGGCCGCGTGGTCGTAAATGGGTAGCACATCCTCTTCGCACCCTCAAGGGTTCTTTTCCGGATCCAGCCTTCCTTTGAGGAGCTTGCGTGTTCTCCCCATGCCTGTATGGGCTTTCTCTCGGTACTCAGGTTTCAGCCTACATTTCAAAAACATGCATGCGAGATACTGTTTATTGAACACTCAAAATCAGGGGTGGGCAAACTTTTTGCCTTGGGGGCCTTTTAAAATTTGATAGCTTTGACAGCAAAAAGATATGACACATATAAAAAACTTTTGTTAACAATACATATCAAACACAAACAGAGCAAAAGCAATAAAGTATTAACATGGTTTGTTATGAGAACAGTGTTGTTGATCACCCATTTTAGCCAGTGGTAATCCTGTGACAATCCTCAGAACAGATCTGAGGTATTCATCACTCATCTGGCATCTGTGGGGTGCTCTGTTGGTGTTCATCACACAAAAGTCTGTTCACACACATATGTAGAGCCAACCAACACCAGAATCCTCTGCGCCATCCTTTGAATGTTTGGAAATGTGGCTGCACAAAGCCAATCTGTGTCATTCAGCTCCAGAAAATTGTCAGCGTTCTTAAGTAGTTCCAAAATGAAATAATCCCCTTTTTGAGCACCCACACTTGTTGACAGTTTTTTCCTAAACGTATCCAGCAGACATTATAATGGTACAATAAGTCCATTTGATCAGCGTTAGTTTCGTCAAGAAAATGAATAAACTGGCAATGGTGAAGTCTCCTTGCTCAAATGAAGTTAATGAGTTTCACAACTGGCTTCACGACATGGTCAAGGTGCACCACAATTATAAGCAATGTTTCCTAGTGAATTATGCAGTGTAGGAAATTTACCTCCTGCTTGTCCTCTTTCTTCCTATCCTGAATTCTCTTGAGAATCCCGACGATCCTGTCAGATTTGGTGATCTATCTGTGGTAACATTGGCGAGCATACTCCAAGGTAACTTGTGCCTCGGTATGACCGTTGATACGCTGTTAAATAAGTCCTTTCCCCAGATTTTTCCTTTCAGGGATTCCAAATCCAAAAGCCTCTCTGTGCTCTCGAAATCCTCATTATTCCCTCTGATGAAAAGTAAAAGCAGAGCGTTGTCCTTTATATCATTGCTTTCGTCCAGTGCCAAAGAATATAATGAAAATGACGCCGCTGTATTTTTTTTACTTTCTTTTTAAGCGCCTGTCAATTACTTAAATCTGGCAAGTCACTGACCTGCCTGATGTTATTTTTTTTCAAATTTGTTCTTGCTCTTAGGACATAAAATACTTGCGGTCGCTACCATGCACTCTTTAAGACACTCCCGCTCAGAGAAAGGCTTGCTGGTTTTTGCGAGTTTCAATGCCAATATATAACTTGTCTTCTTGCTTGCTGATTGAATGGTATTTGCTGGAATAAAGATGTTTTGTTTAGCCTGCAAGCTAGCCACTACCTTGTCAGCGGTTGCTGTACGTTCCTTGTGTTGTAAAGTTGTTGGTGTAATTATACACCTTCCTGATAAATATATTTCTTTAAACCATCACAGTTTCTTGGCAAAAAAGACATATTACCTTGGACTGGACTTCTGTAAAGAAAAAAAAAAGTATTTCGGCTTAAAAAAACACTCACAACTCACTGTCTCAACTGGTGTTGAAATACTCACCTTTACAAGTCAAAATGGAATGAATGAAATCATTCACATCAAGCCTTAATTCTGTACCATTTCAGGCAGTCAGTTTAAAAAGACTAATGGGCCGGTTCCGACCCACCGGCCGTAGTTTGCCCACATCTGCTCAAAAATGTCCTTAGGTTTGTTTGTAAGAGTGTATGCTTGCGTCTGGTTGCATGCCCTGCGATTGGCTAGCAACCAGTTCAGGGTGTCCCCCGCCTATGACCCAAAGACAGCTGAGATTGGCTCCAGGGGTCTGATTAGCATCCGTTTCTTTACCTGGGATAATATGATGATGATAATGCCAGACCCAAACAATCACAAAGATACTGTATATCTCTGTTGATGCACCCCAGCTCATGCATCGAAATGTTTCTTTCACATAATAAGGAAAAAAAAATTGTGCCTTAGAGTATTGTTTTACTTGTGTATATGTGACTCTAGAGTGTGTAAGTATGCATTATTTAAAGAAGGGATCTATACAATGCTAATGTCGTCTGAACATGTCACCGGGGCAATTACGTACATTGACTTTAGCGTTAGTGCTAGAGCATTTTTAAAAACATTCAACTTTTCTAAAATTTAGGTATCACAGACATACCATGCTTTCAATGCAAGCAACATGGTGAATTTAGGGTACCGGTACTTTCTCAACAGCGGGAACTTTTTTTTTCTTTCTTAATTTCCTTCTATTGTAACATTTTAAAGATTGAGAAAAGTCAACATGGGAATTCACCCAACCCTAACACATTGTGGGAGGAGACCCACTCAGCTGATTAGGTTTTTTGGTGGCAAGTCAGTTGATCTTACAGCAGACATTATGGAGTTCAGTTTGCACACCGGAGTAGGCTGCCTATTAAACAAGTTCCTCTCATTTTATTTCATCTTTGTTTCCTTTGTAATCTGGATCTGCTGTGAACCCTTTTTGACAATTTTGGCCATCACATTCATTGGGGGATATTATTTGCACTTTATAACTGGCTTTCCTGGCAGCATGTTTGAAACAGCACCATTTTTGTTTGAAGGGAATGTCAGTGCTATTAAACTGTCACCGTTTGACTTCAATGGCATGGCCACGGGGTGTTTGTTGTTTTGAGCGTGAATGGGCAGCATTTTTGCAACAGCTGTGTTTTTGTTCAATGTCTGTGCTTGTTGAACTGCTTTCAACCATTTGGTTGTTAAAAAAAACTAAATTTTACATGTGTATATATATATATATATATATATATATATATATATATATATATATATATATATATATATATATGTATATACAGTGCAGTATACATATATTTGCACAATTGTTACTCCTTTATACACATGCTGCACTGCATTAGCTTGAACTCCATTCCCCGTTCCTCAAATTTCAAAATTCCATCTGTACCATCAGATCAAATTAGGTGCTAAGTGGACCCAGAACTACATTTTTTTGACCCCCTCTGTCAAACCAATAAGTGATTGCTTTTTATCAAGGATTCAACATATGGTCATCATTACTGTCACCTGTTCAGCAGACATGCACATGCTCCTGTCTCATAGCTCTTGTGTATTATCTTGGGTCCCCTGGGAGTCATTTTAAGCGGTGATGTCATATTTGATTTTTCAAGTCATCCCTCACATTTCCTTCCCGCTTGTGCTCATTTCAAAACAAGCTATTTGTTTTTACTGTATCCGCTGAGTTTTATGACCATCTTGGAGTTCTTCTCTGTGGCAAACATTTCAGTCATTATGCCTAATTGTGCTTTTCATATGAGAACAACTGTGAGAAAATGCCATGCACCACACAGCTGAGCGTCCCTCTCGAAGCAGTCATTGGCACCTGATGAGGTTCAGGCATCTGCTGGGTGGATGCTCTGTAAGCTGAATTAATAATTAAAGGTCCTTTCCATTGTACCACTTTAACCCTGACAGCTTTGTTCCGCCCAGTTCGGTTTTCCATCACACTGTTTTGCGTGTGGTTACAATGGGACTGTTCCTCAGAACATCTTCCAAAAGTAGATGTCCAGTTATCATCTGTTGTGAAGTTTCACTTGATTGATGTACAGGGTAATCAGTTTTATGCCTGGAGATTCGCTCCTTGACTTGAACGTGTTAAAGACCCGTAAAAGTATTTCTATATATTGTATTAAAATTATGGCTGTCAAAATTTAAGCTTTAACTTTGGTGATTAAATTTCATAATTAGAAATGAACTTGTATGAATGTGTACATGTAATGAGGTAATTTACATTTAAAAAGGTACATTTCGACTTTAACATTCCATCATTAGCTTTCATCATATGTAACATAACCCACTTAATGTGTACTGTACAGTGTATCTCCTGTGATCAGACAGGTGCTCCAAATACTAACAGATTTATTTATTTTTTTTAATGTTGTGATGTTTGAAAATATTAAATATAAGCCTTTTTTTTTTTTTACTATAAGCCGCAACTTTTTCCTCATGATTTGAGCCCTGCAGCTTATAGTCCAGGGTGGCATTTTTTTTTTTTTTTTTGCGAACCTCCAGGAGTCAGTCCACTGGTCAAGCAAATGTGCATATCCGTTCAAGGTTTCAATTTATGGAATAACTATGAAATAGAACTGTAAAGATGTGAATGAATGGCAGTGTGCAAAGAGTTTTAAAAGAATATTATGCAATATGATTATATGTTCCATAAAATATGTATCAATTAAACAAAGGGAGACAGAAGAAGTTAGTATCAAAGAATGTATTTATTTCAAACTTGGACTGCTATTTAACTCTGCAGTATTCTGTTGCTTTCATGTCAAAATTATCCATCCATCTACCTTTTTTTTTTATGAATATGTTGGGACAACATGCAGGCATGTTCAGTCTTTTAAAGAAAGGATTTTGTTATTGGCATTCAAGTAAAATTAAATACATAAAAAAATAAAAACTTAATAAAAACAGAAACATCTGAGGTTATGACCTGTGGTTTAAAGTCCGGCTTATTCGTGACAAAAAAAGTTTTTTTGGTCAATTTTTGCTCCTGCTTATGTACCAGTGCAGTTACAGTCCAGAAGATGCGGTATATGATCTGCTTATACATAAACATGGTAAAAAAAAATATATATATATATATATATATATATATATATATATATATATATATATATATATATATATATATATATATATATATATATATATATATATATATATATATATATATATATATATATATATATATATATATAGTCAAGCCCTCTCTATGTGTGATCATGTATAGGTGAGGTATTGAATCCCCTGTCTGGTCCGTTCATTCTTGCACATACTTTTAATTTGATTTTGCATTTCTGGCACAGAACCATGCAAATCCCTCAAGAAAAAAGGTAGCCTTTTTATGTGCAATGAGCACTTTGGATTCAAAACCACTGCCGTTCATCAGGGCAGTTTGAGGTTTCCTAAATGCTTTTTTTTCTGCTCCATCTTATAATTGGGTTGGGCTTCATTTGCAGGCTTGCTTTCATATTTTATTGAGCTGGATATTTGGTAGAGTGAGCGGGTGCATTATATCCTCGCTGATATAGCTGGACAAATGTGTGTCTGTGTGAGTGTGTATTTGTAAGCTATTAGGTCACATTACAAACTTTTATTGCCACTTCTAGGAAACATTCTTCCAAACACATTGACTCTTTCAGAAGGTATAGACACATGGCCTTTCTCATCAAGTACCTTGTTGCCGTGGTAAAAGCAGGAAGGTGTGTGTATGCATGTGTGAATTATTATCTTCCTTTTAGAGCTCAAACACTTCCTAGAGCGGTTAATGCTATGACTGGGTCCAAGCCAGGGTACGCAGAGAATACCATTATGTTGCATCTGTGTTTCGACAAGTGACTTCCCTTCTAACTTTCTCTTAAAGTTTTGTAAGCTTCTCACACTCATGACAACTGATGGCGGTATCTCAATTTTGATTGTGATAATAACTTTCTTTTGACCAAGTGACTAATAGCTCGCGTCTAGAGCCTCTGCAAATGGAGAGCTTGATTTATCGCTCAATTGGAAGGGTGCTGATTGCAAAAGTCAATCAACCTGTAATTAGTGCGTGTGTGTGCATGTGTGTGGCTATTTGACATTTCTTTTCTTTTCAACAGACCGCCAAATGCTTGCAAAGGCAGCATATGTTGGATCACTCAACTTTTCAACTACTAGTCATTGAGAAACAGCTGTGTAGAATTTAGAAGTCAATCCAATGGATGAATTTGAAATTATGTTTGACTCCACCCCACATGATGTTGAATTGAATTTGAATTTGAGGGAATAGAATTTACTTTAATGTGATTCAGAGAAACCCATTCTAATCACATATCAGATTGAAACTCTGTATTGCACAGGTTAGCTCCTGAAGGAAATTCATATTTTTCAAATTCAATTTATCAATAAAATAGTATGTACATGGAACTGTATTATTCTAATAAAGATTGAGACGATGTAATGTCAGTATAAAGCAGATAATGGTCCTGGCCCAGGGGAAGTGGGGACAAGTCGGCACCTCCAAAAGGAACAGATGGCATCCCCCGACCACGCCAGGAACAAAAGGCTAGGTGTGGCCTTCAAGAGAAGATATCAGTCAGGGTTTTATGGTGCTCAGACTTCCTCCCGCTTCAAAGAATGGCCGGCAGAACAAAGACGTTTGAAGACACCATCCCCACGCAAACAGACCCGCACACACGCACACACCGACAGACACGCACGCACGTGCACGCACACACACACACCGACAGGCACGCACGCACGTGCACGCACACACACACACACCGACAGGCACGCACGCACGTGCACGCACACACACACACACACCGACAGGCACGCACGCACGGGCACGCACATACACACACACTTGCAATCCACAGTGGGACTAGATGACCCGGAAGGGTATAAGAACTGAATGTTGAATGTGAAACGTTGCCATTTTCTGCTCCGACCCGCGGCAGGACTGGCCCGAGGCCTCGTGTACTTTCCCACTCTGTCTGGATTAAATCGATTGTTTCACTATGTTGTGGTATGGGCGATCTTTCAACAAAAACGAACACGCTAGGAACTAGTTTAAGGCAGGAAGCTTTTTCTAGATTCCTTCACTCCAAATAAAATGCCTATAATATTTGGATAACTGTCCTAAAGACTTAAATAAATCAAGGTATTGCAGTAAGTGAAGTGTTTTTATTTTTGTTTTTTTTGTTTTTTTTTAATTTTGATGATCAGTTTTTTTCTGAGCAGGATTTTATTGTTTACTAAAATAAAAAACAAGGCTTACACAGTTTACTATAATTTAGTATTGTGTACAAAAAGTCATGACAGTAATTTTGGTATGAACGTCAATTTGTATATGGGTTTATTTATTGTATAGCTTCAATGTTAATTACGTTTTACATGTTAGTGAACAATTCTGAATGAATCCCTCATGCAGTAGTTTTCCTCATCACCAGTCACTTTACTGCATGAACAAATGCACCTTACAAATCTTGCACAATATAGGAAAGCTGCTAACTACATAATAGTACTCTCATCCTTATATGTATATAATGTAGTTTCATTCACTCCATCTACTCCATAATCTGTTCAGAAAGTGAGTCTATTCCTTTATAAGTTATAATTGTCACTGCCCTTATTGCCTACTATATTATTTGCTCTATTGTGTTGAATGTAAGTCTGCTCGGGGAAGTGAACAGAATATGAATTTTATTGTGTAGTGTTACTCTGCATATGACAATACAACTGTTGTATCTTGAGTTTTAATGTTGCATCATGAGATTCTTTTGAATTCTATATTTTGAACAGCCTTGCTGGGAACTTTTTGGCCTTTTTTCCAACTCCTGGAGGAAAAGGTTCATCTCTGGACCTGACCCAATGAAAAGGTGTATGAACCTTGCCCAGTATAGCTCTTTCTGCTGCCTACCTTTAAAGATGGATTTCCATATGATTGAAATGAATTCACAAGTCGTGCAGGCAGGCCAATCCTCTTTCATGACCTGCTTTACCATTCTCATTTGCTATTTGTGTCCTTTAGTCATAATGACAGGCGTAAAACATTGGATACTCCTCAAAGCAATCATCTTTGTGCCTCATTTTGCTTTATTATCAGGTAAAATCTGAATGAAGAAAGGTACACTTATGTTTGTTCATTATATTTCTTAGGGCACCAGAGGGCCTGTGACCTTCTTGAGGACAAACGGTTGATAAAGATGATGGATGGATGGTTTTGTGTAATGTGCACTGTGAATTCAAAACCACAGCTCGTTGTCAGGGCTATTTGGGATTTTCTAAAATGCTCTTTCCAGTCCATCCTGGAATTGGGTTGGGATTGATTTGCGGGTTGGGCTTCATATTTTATTGAGATGGATATTTGGAGTGGGTGCGTGGATCCATTACGTCTCATAAAGACAGCGAGACGAATATGCATTTGTGTGTGCATGTGTGAGCATGCACCTTGTGTGTCTGTGTGCGTGTGTACGTGGGTGTATGTGTGTAACAAAATTACCATAGGTCATTTTAAAAGTTGACACTAGGTAAAGTTTTATCGTTTGTGTTTTAGAGCATTTAACTAAATTGAGATATACTGGGCGCATCTCCAATGCAAGCACTGCATTGTACTGTATCTTTGTCATTAGCCTTCGTCATTAGAAAGACAGCAGTTGCAGTCCTTGCATTTCACACTTAGGCCTTCTGTGATGTCCTATTTAGTCCGACATTTATGACACCACGGCTGTGTATATATATATATATATATATATATATATATATATATATATATATATATATATATATATATAATGTTAGGCCAGCAGAGTAGGCCTTGCTGGCTCTGACAGTCCACTACTGGTAGATACAGTAAATAGATAGAGAGATAGCCTTTGTTATTACACCTTACACAGTAACAAAGTATTGTAAGGTTATTTTTGCTGCTGAAAATGACTAAATAAGTAATGTATCCTTTTAAGTCAGATGCTGCTCGAGGCACATCTGCAACACCGACCAATGTTGTTAAATGGCTTTCTGTTTTAATGTTAATAGATTTAAGAATGAGCTATGGAATTAAACTACTGTTTAATTTGTCATTTTAACGTTAGATGACTTGAAACTTGGCAAAATCCTAAAATCCAACAAACTTTTATCTACGAATGGCCACTATGTATGCTATCGATTTAGGCTGGAAAATCATATCAGGGTTCTTCTGTGGCTGCAGGCATGATGGCGATGTGAATAGAATAGAATGAAGTAGAATAGTTATATTGCCATTATATAGCTAGTATCCAACAAAATTGGAAACCCTGCACCTATTGCTGTATATTAAATAGGTAAGTATGAACAATTAATATAATAAATATGTTGCAATACAGTAATATACATGTATACATACACAGCTCTGGCTCTTGTATTTCTATTTGTACTTTCTTAACTACTAAAATAAAAAGTGCATTACTGCTACAATATAGAAATGGCTTTGGGAATGGGATTGTGGTTAATGAATATTTAACATTGGTTTGACAATTTAAATATGTTTAAAAGTAATTATTTGTAAGTGTTTTAATTATAATAAACAGTTAATTGTGTTGTACTCTTATACAGTATGCATTTGGAATGTTAAAATGTTACTCTGAAAGAATCGGTGCACTTTAAGGTTTTATAATGAACTGGCACTGATGAGTCACAGTATGTCACCATTGCAGCCTTTTTTGCTCATTAAGAGACAGCAACATATAAAAGGATGCCTGGCACAAAAAGGACTGAGTTCAAATGCCACATGATTTATTTTGCTGAGACACGTTTTTGTAGAATTCTCCAATACAATTTTGTAATTGGGCTGCCCACAAGGGCTGAAATTCTGCAATTCAGCTACAAAAGAAATCAGAAAATGACTGTCTTTGCTAATGTTGGATGGCATTTATTGTCCAAGTATCCATCGCTCATTTGGTAGCAGCGAAAACATTTTGTCCTTTCAAAAGGTCCCAGGACAACGCATTTCAGTTCCGCAAGTTCTTGCGGACTTTTTTTATTATTCCTGCAATGCAATTTTTCCCCATGCTCCCTCCACTGTTTGGGGTTGGGGCGAAAGTGTTTTCCTCATCCATGCCCCACCCTCTCAACTGTCTCCAAGGAAACGTACCACAATTGATACCTGTCGCCAGGCAACATTCGCTGGTGCCTTTGGGAAACAAAGCTGCAAACTGAGAACACATGCACATGTTTGATGCGTGTGTGTGGACTTCTTATCGACACAATCTAACATGCACACAAATACACACTCTATACATCTGTGTTTACACAGTAAGATAACGTAGCAGCGCACATGATGATCCTATCCATACAACCCAATTCTGTACAATATACGGTATTTATCCTCATATTTTTGCTTTTTAATCATTCATTTGCTAGAAATCACATAGGATAAGGATGGGCATCTGGTGGCCCGTGAGCTGCTTATTGCTCTGAGTGGCCCCTCAAAAAAGGAAGGCAAATTTTAAACATGTTTCTTGTACGACTGCAAAAATTTATGTTAAAATTTAACCATTGATTAGAGGCATCGCTTGGGTGCAACATGCATCAGGTTTCGTATTGTTCTATACTACAGGGGTTCTCAAACGTTTTGGAGCAAATATTCCAAGGACCCCCATTGCAATTGTTTGCGGGAACAAAACAAAACAAAAATATGTGAGTGAAACATAAGTGCCCTAGTTGTTAGAAAAAAAAAAAAATTCCAAATTTGATGTAGTCTTCTTTGAATTTCTTGGTTTAGACATCATTGAGTAGATAGAAGAGGTCCTGAGGGCGAGTGGGTCAAGCTCTTTGATGACGTGAATTACGAGGGTCTAGTTGACAAATTTCAAAATAATTACATTTAAAAAAAATATTGAACGGGTTTAATTGCTTACTTTATTGAAGTCATGAATACGTTCACAATTTAATATAAAATAAAATGAAATGAACACAAATATACATTTTTTTAATTAATGACCCAAATTATTTTATGGACACCTGCAGTCAGGCCAAGGACCCCACTTTGAGAACCACTGCTATACTACAATGGGAATGTATGAAATAATTTGGGGATTTCGAATAATATACAAAATAAACAGAACCTGAATATTTCAAGTGTGATTGAGATGATTTTGTGAGGGTTGGGGGGGGACAAAATGAGTACTCTGAATTGTATACACGAGAGCTTGAGAGTGGTTAATTTTAAAATTGTTTAAACCCTTTGTTGTTAAAGGCTGGATGTTTTATCAATGCTTTGAGCATGAAATATATTAAGATAGTGTGATGTAAATAGGTTCAATTAAAAACAGACAAATGCACACATTTTATCGATGTTTAAATGGCATTTTTGTCATACGCATGGTTCGGAATTGCAGTCCCGTTTGTAGCACTAATTATAGTTTGGAATCCCTTCCAACATTTATGATGCCCATTCCAGTTCTAAATTATTTTGAACTGTGAACGTTGTCTGTATTTACCCTGCAATTGACTGGCGCCCAGTCCAAGGTGTACATCAACTGAGAGCCGAAAAAACCCTAAAGATGACACGCACTAAGGAAAAATGGATGGATGGATGGATGGATGGATGGATGGATGGATGATGAATGGATAAATGTAAACACCCTCCCCTAATTTTGACAAGATTGTGAGTTGTTATTGCACTGTTACAGGAAGATACTTCTGATACTCTTACCTCAGTTTTGTTCAGCTGGTAAGGTCATTTTTTTTCTTAGAGTTAGAATGACAATATGCTATCATAAGTTGGAGGTGATTTTCTACTAAATTGTACAGTTTTGTTCAGAACAAATAAAAGTAGCAGCCTCGACACACTCAATTTGATTGAGAGATGACAATGAATTTGCAGTCGAGGCAGGGAAAGAAATCAATGCAGTCTTTCTGCCAACGGGGCAGAAAACACTTATTATGTTTGCATGCTTTGCAGAGAGCGTAGGGGCTGTTGACAATGTTGTTTAGTTTATGGACATGGATGTTGCTAATTAGATCACTCAGTCCAGCCATAGCTCGCTGTTGGGCCAGTTGAACAGGAACATGAGCTAACCGACACAAACACACACACACACACACACGCACACACACATGAATCAGCCACTTACATGAGCCTGCAAGCGGAGCATGGGCCGGGTCATTTAACAATATGCTGTCACTGCATTTGATAACATTCTCATCTGGGACAATTAACTTCAATTTAACTGAATCCACATGAGATTAGAATTTTTGTTTTAATATAATAAAAATAAGTTTACCATTCCCGGTGTTTCTGATATGGAAGACATCTGTCTGTTTAAAAGATTTGACAGTTTGGGGGTATGAATCAAAAGTTCTTTTTATTTTAGGGCTGTCTCTACCTAATACTTTTAAAATTGATTACCCTATTATTATTTGATTGAATAATCAAGTAACCGTGTCTCTCATGCACCCAACAAAAATATTTGGATTAATCTATTTTTAATAATTTATAAAGTAAATAAGTACTCATTGTTTATTATCTTTTGCACATATGAATTATCAGACAACATTAAAATTGATGACTATTCATAGTCAACAAACTTCGACTAGCATTTAGTTGACACCTACATAACGTTCTATGCACATCACACACTTTTAAAGACAATGCTTTGATAATAATCCATTAGTGAAGCTGAGAATGGAGCTCCCTGTTGGCTACAAAGAGGTCAATAACGTACTGTTTTGTCTACTCCTCCTGCTGTTTCTTATTGATGAGCAGAATGGGCAGGTTTAGTGCTTGACTTCCTTCCCTAATCTGGATACCTCAAACAATATCACTAAAGATGATTTGCAGTGATTTTCTTGAATAATACAGCCATAGTGCTTTAGGAGAACTTCACAAATTTCCTTCATTTTGGAAGCTCTGCGTGCTAATATTGTTTGTCATAAAAGCCCAATAACTATTAAATCTATGTGGTTTTAAGCACACAAGTAGTGTGAGCCGTTCGGAAACCTGCAGCTCCAGAGCCGCATGCGGCGTTTTCGTCCTTGTGTTGTGGCTCTCCGTAATTTGGGAAAATAAAGCATGCTTGATTGAGATTGACTATGTGGATGGCGTAAAAAGCCACTCATTTGCATTGCAGTCATTAGTGTTGGCGTGATTGGGTGATAGGGCAACATCTATAGGGCGTGTTTGAAGCGACGGGACACGAAACGTGACGCGAGAAAGACAATCAACTCAGGAAGGTAAAATCAAGAAATGGAAATAAAGGGGTGGGCTTCCACATTAAAAGCACACAGTTTCAAAGTAAGATATACAGGGAAGTAAACATTACAAACTGAAGCTCTTCAAATTCTTCTGACAGAAAAAATATGATTAAAACCAAGGAGAAATCTAATTATGTTATAATTTATCAAGTAGAGTATAACTACAGTATAACGGTTGCTTCTGTACAGATTTTTACAAAAATTACTCTACATTTAAAAGAAACAAAACAAAGCTTGAAATCTCAAAATTCCCATTTGATTCAAACGCAACATTATGAAACATTTTACTGCTCATTAATATGGCTGCTCATTGAGGAGGAAAAGGAATCAGATATTATCGCACTTCACGGGAAATCATAGAGAATCTTCCTACGGATGACCTGAACACCGTGAGGGTGAGGAGAAGGAAGCCTGGTATATAACTATGACAGCAGAAACCTATATATATATATATATATATATATATATATATATATATATATATATATATATATATATATATATATATATATAATTTTCCCTCTTCTTTGCCCTCCTCCGCTGCCACCACTTTTGCTTTGGAACATCGCCTCACTCGACCGGTAATGTATTGCAACATTTAATCTGATGTTTTTTTTTGTTTTGTTTTTTTAACTCTTGGAATGATTTACATGTAAAATGCGATTCATAATACGACAAAAATCATGATACGAAAGCCACTCCAGAGTGGCTTGATATAAAAACCGGAATAATACAAAAATAAGGCGTTTCAAAACTGATATATTGGAAACGTGATATATTGGAAACTGAACGTCGTATTGCAATACATGTATTGCGTCACCTTGTATGTCAAAAAAAAAAAAAAAAAAATATATATATATATATATATATATATATATATATATATATATATATATATATATATATATATACACGTATGTATGTATGTATATGTATATACACATCTTAACATCATTTCATAAAGTGTTTGCGGCTCCCAGTGTTGATTTATCTGCAGGAACTGGGTCGAAACAGCTCTTTGAATGTTCAGGGTTGCCGACCCCTGCACTAAAACAATGAATGGAGCCATATGTCAAGACCATCTGTGCATACGGGTGTCTTTAGTTTAAGTGTGGCATTGTGGTATGCCAGGTCAGTTTTGAGAGTGGGTTAGGGGGGGTATCTCTGTGGCTGCCACTGTACACTTCAGCAAGAAGCGGTGTCGCAATCTTCGAGACGAACAGTTTCAGTGCGCCTATTTACAAAGTGACCCAAGTTGGTCGACTGTCTTGCTCAGCTCTATTTTATTTCAATTAATTAAATTACACATGGTGAGCACCTCTCAAAAAAATATAAAATAAAACTAACTTGATGCATAGCTCAATGAGGATATGCTCTTCGATTCAAGGAATGCTATACAATTTAAGGATGATTACACTTTAAAAGTGGAACAATTTCATTTAGGTTGATGCACTTGTGTCTTTTAAAAGTGAACTTAATCAAAAAAACAAAAATTACAGTGTTCAATGGTTCCCCCACTATTCAACACACCAGTCAGATTAATGAAACATTTGTAAAATAGAACATTTTACAAAATAGAAAAAGGTTCACATGGAAATTTTCATTTTTGTTATATTAGGCACTAAATGTTAAATATTGCTTGTTTTCAGTGTTTCCAAAAAAAAAAAAACCTCCTTTGTACATCTAATAACAGTTATGAGTGTAACGATCCTATATTGATATTAGATATTGGTCCAGTGTTGGTCAAAAAGCATTAGATCAGGCTCCATCCAAATTCTATAATATTAGCCCTCATTTGCAACTGGTCCATTCCAGACTGTTTTTATTGACTTTATTGGGGTTATTTCTCAGGATCCTTGAATTTATTTTGTCATAATTATTTTTCAATTTTTCAAATGCACTAGAGTGTCATGTTAGAAGTTGCAATCACGTGATCCAAATGTTTGGAACAAAGGTGTCATTTTTTTCATACCTTCTATTGGTCAATAATGTTCACATCCCTACCAATATTTTCATACCAAAAAAAAGAAAGCATTTGTGAATCCTGTTGATATCTGATCAATAGCTGCATTGGAGAGGGCTCAAGGTTGCAATAGTGCTATATTATTGAAAGTGAAAAACCTGTATCAAGACCTTCCTAATTGCATTTAAAAATTATATTTTTATTTTATCATTAGTATTACAGATGTACCAAAGTGATTTGAATCAGAAAACTGATTTAAATTCAAAGGGGAATTCAACCCAAATTTTCTTTAAATTAACATGTTAAGTAGCCTCACCTTATTTTAATTAGTCTTGGGACTGGAATGTAAATTAAACAAAAAGGAAAAAAAAAATCAGTTTTAATTAATTTGGGGAAATTTCCATTTTACTACTTGTTGTTGACTGAAAATGACATCATGATTGCACAGATAATGCCCAATCACAGATTGGCTTGAGCAAACTCAGAAATCAGGTTGTTACCTGAACCCTCAGCAGCAAGAAGCAAAAACGACTCCTGAAACGAATAAAAACAGGTGGAATTTGCTGCTTGGGAAAACTTCTTTCAAGCTGTAAAAGCAGATCCACCTACCACTCATCACCACTGTGATGAAGACAAATTGAATGAAAAGGAAGTGTTTACAATTTTTTATAAAAATAAAGTTGTAAAATTAGAATACCCTACAAATTTTATGAAAACAAGGTCTTGTATTTAAGAGTAAAAGCCACAAATTTATGACTTTTAAGCTCATTTTTATAAATTTCAAATTGTTTATTGACTTTTTCAGGAATAATCTTTTTTTTTCTTTTTTTAAACCGAGCAATGCTTGTCTAATGCTGAAAAGTGGGTCCTCCTGCTGACATGCTGACACATCGAAGTGCATTAAAATGCGGGTCATAATGAGAGAGGTGATAAAAAGTCAGATCAGTATTCCCCAGCGTGGTGAAGTGTGCGCGCCCCTGGGAAGGTTCAGCTGCAGGTTAAAGAGTTCATCAGTGTGGCAGCCATCATGTGTGTCCCAGGAGACGAAACGCCATTACCGCCAAAGCCTTCCATACAGTTAAGACTTGCACGCACCAGCAGACAGACACACGAAGACGACCATCACGTGGCTGAATGAAGCAGCGGAACAGCACATATGCTGCTACTTCACATTTTTATTACTGTTTAGCCATAAGTAATGCTAAAGCTGAGTAATTGGGCCACTGAAAAAAATCTTTTGTGAACAACTCTGTAAAAGTCAGTATACTTTTTGTATGAGAAGAATATTGTCAATTAACATGGAAGAAAACTCAAAATTGCACTATTCTAGAGTTTTATTTCATTCATTTCATTGGGAAAAAGTTGTAAACAGAGGAGTTTGTAATTTAGAGCTGAATGAAGCTTCCTTTTAATTCACCCTCACTAAAATGAATTTGAACTGTACGAACTCTTTGCTACATTGGCCTAGGTCATTTTTGTCTAATGTGATTAACTTGACAGGTTATTGGTTATTGGTTTTCAAATAGTGGGGCTTGAGGCGATGTCAGGGGGCCAGCGATGTCCCCAGGGAAAAGTTATTTATTTATTTATTTTTTTGCCATGTTTAGTGTAATTGTAATCAAATAAGAATTGGCATCTTTTTTTCAGGCATTTTAGGGTTCAGGCACTTAGGGTTTTTTTCTGCTTAGATAAACCTTTAACCTGCATAAATGCTGTTTTTTTAATTGCTTTTTCCTTGTGTCAATGTTAAAAAGGAGTTTTAGGAATTCTTTTGGACTTTTTAAAGATGAAAATCATATTTATGGTCAGCGATGGGGGTGGCATGATTTTTTTTTTTCTTTCCTGGGCTGGCTTTGTCAAATATAATTGAGAAGCACTGGGTTAATGTCTTTTTTATTTGTTTGCTGTTGTGGTTGATGGCACCAAGTCATTTGAGTGCTTGTGTCTTACACTTGTGTAGATGACATCGACCAAAACGCAAAATGTCTCCCACAGGAACTTCAAGAACTCTTTGTGTCACTAGCAGATGCTTTCACTGTAAGGCAGTGCTTCTCAATTATATTTTGCCAAGCCCCCCCCGAGGAAAGAGAAAACGTTTGGCACCCCCCCCTTCTCCACTCGACGCGCTGAATATTAATAAGATTATATCTATAAATATAGTAAAAGTTTAAGGTCACTAACAAGACACTGACACAAGGGGACCAGAAATATGAACTAAGAACATCAACTAACCCCAAAGAGATATTGAAAATTGATCATCGAATTGTGATTGTAAAACAATTTATTGCAATACACCAAGTCTTCTCAATTATATCTTGCTAAGCCCCCCAGGAAAGAGAACCCCCCCCACACACACACTCAACGCGCTGACTATAAATAAGATTATATTTATAAAATTAGTATAAATTTACCTAAACCTGTTTCCTTTTTAACATTAATAAAAGAAAAAAAGCTATATAAATCAACTTTCAGCAACTGTTTTTGTTTCAACAACGTCCATCAAAATGACTGAAACAAAAAAGAGATGAAAATTCAAATTTTATTGCAATTACACTTCACATGACAATAACCCCCCCCCCCCCTTTCATGAGAACCATTGACATCATTGTTGTATCTGTATTTGTATCCTTGTTCGCTGTTTTAGTTAGTTCCACTATCTCTATATTTGACATTGAATTAGAAATATGACTTGCTTTTTTTTTAAGCATGTTGTCGATTTTGTTTGGAAAAAAAAGACATATTTAGGGATTTTTTGCTCCATTCTATACGTATTTTCTAGTAGAATGATCAGTGTTCAACAACATGGGCATCAGATTGCCCCCAAGAACCACATGAGTGTTTGGCGGGTTTGTGCGAATAATATTTACATGCTCTTGGTGTCAGTGGCTAATGAAAATGGCATATTGTGATTTATATTTGTTTGCCGCCTTGTTAAATTATTCCTGATATGTAATTATTGAGAAATCATTAACATGATGTGTGATGTGTCTTTATATGAAAATTTCATTAATTATTAATAGCAATGCAATATTAAAGGGCATTTGAGGCAAATTTGTCACATCAGAAGTGCAGATGAAACTGACGCATGAGCCAGAAAGAAGAAGTAGCTCTCAATTTCAAAATAGGTCAGTGACCCCTGATCTAGATCAATTGAATCAATGCACTCACATGGATTACTTATGCAAAAAGGATTTCAGTTTTTGGCCCAAACACAACTACAACCAAAACAAAACGTCCCAAAGACAATATATATTCAACCATGGATAAAGGTCACCATTTGTCATTGAATTTCAATAGGACACAATATTGCTGGGTATTGTGGCGTAGAAAGCGTATCGTGATACGCTCTGATACAGTAAAGGCGTATTGCGATACGTTTTGGGCAAGGTTTGAAAAAAAAAAAAAAAAGGATAGATAAATAAACACTTCTGTGGCATATTAAAAATGACTGAAAATAATAGAGAAATTCTATTGATCACATTATTTTCCATCTGGAGCATATTACTTACATCACTGAGCACTCATTAAATATTATTTTTCAAAAGCCACAAATACATATCAGTACAGCATGAAATGTGATCCTTAATGTAGAAATAATGGAGAGTTTTGTTTACCTGGTTGGTCAGCTCCTGGGTTTTTGCTGACTTGCTATCATAATTCATTAAATTGTTTGAAAACAAGTCCGTTATGGATGCTTGACTGTTGCCAGTAGCACTTCTCTAAATTTCCATATTATGGTCTGACTTACTGACCTTGTGGCTGGATGGTGACATCGCGTGTGAATTGTCAAATTGGTCCTTCGCCGCTGGAAAATACACATAGTTCGCAATGAATACACACAGCAACTTCATCCACATTGCTGTTGTCAGGCTTCTTTTTAAGGCTGATTTTTTTCCAGATATACGATTTTGCCGTTTTTATCTTATTAACAACTTCATACTCTACTTCATGCCATGTTGATACATAAACCATGAGTGAAACTGGCCAGAGCTCTGATGTCAATTGCATTGATGAGAAAAAAAGATGAAAGCCAAGAAGAAATGTTTCCTTATCATTTATTTATCGAATGCGTTATTATAATGAAATATGAAAATTGCCATGTGCGAAATGGTGGGAGAGGGTGCGAACCCAAAATGCAGCAATGTAGCTGACAGGCAGGGTGTGCTCAAAATAATAATTTAACATGGCAAGGTAGAGGAAACTAAAAGGAGTCAACAAACCTAACCAAAGTTACAACTAAAAACCAAGAATCGCATTATACAAAAAACTCAATGACAATGACAAAAACAGCACGCTACAGAGAAAACAACAATGACCCGAAAAGAACTGAAACAAAACAAGAAACTAAATATACTTAAAACTGACAAGACAACAATGAACATCTGGACAAGACACAATTGGAGTAGGGAGCTAATTACCAGACAAAAGGGAAGTTGCTTAATGAGGACAGGGTCACTGACAAGACACTGACACAAGGGGACCAGAAATATGAATTAAGAACATGAACAAAACCCAAAAAGATATTGAAAATTGACCATCAAATGCTGAAACTACTTATTGCAGTACACCAATGCTTCTCAATTATATTTTGCTAAGCCCCCCCAAGAAAGAGAACCCCCCCACTCGACGCGCTGACTTTAAATAAGATTATATCTATAAAAATAGTATAAATTTACCTAAACCTGTATCCTTTATAACATTAACATAAGAAAAAAGCAACTTTCAACAATTAAATTATTTTTTACAGCGTTTATACAGATTGCAGCTTAGTCTAAAATAGAAAAAAATAACCAAGTGCCTGAGACTAAAAAAATACATGTTGAAAATTCCTATTTTATTGCAAATACGCTTCACATGACGAAAACACCTCATCACCAAATTTACAATAAAAAGCTGAAGCACATTCAAATTTGTCTCATTTTAACAGGTTTTAAAACACCGAACCAGAAAGATATTTAGAACGATGTGCAGATTTCTTTTATTTTAATCATTCATTTACAAACCTGAGCAGAACACTGCGTGTGATGTCAGAATTCAGTCCTGAAGTCGATTGGCTGCCGCAAATTGACTGTGAAGGTGTTTAAGTTTTTAGTTTTTGGCTAAGCAATTCCTATTTTCGGTTTCAACCAAACATTTTTAGTATGGTACATGCCTATTCTACATAGAACACTTTGCTTTGTAGGTCGCAGATGCCTTGCAGGAGGTCACACAGCTCATGGCACAAAACAAAGTGGAAATTTTCTAAAAGTTAAAAAAAAAAAAGAGAAAACCTACAAATTATATAAGAATATAAGATAATATGTTTTTCCTGGAATTCAGAGGTAAGGTCGCCACTATTTTGAGATATACTGTATTTCCTGTACTATTTTATGGACTCACTAAATCAGTGTCCTTAAGTGCATGCTATTTTTGGAGCTTCATCTCATAATGGGCATCCATGTGTTGGTAATCGTGCATTGATCCTACACAAGGGTCTTCATTCTGTTGACCAAAGTGCAAACAACTAGTCAACAGTCTGTCCTGGTTTAAAATATCAATGTTGACAATTTAAATAGACAGCCAGCTTTGAGGGGCTTTTTTCAGTGTCGTTTTTCTTGTTTGCTCTAATTATGAAGATCAACTGTTTAAAGCACTGTTTCCGAACAATTTCCAACAATTACCGCAACCTTCATTCCAACGGCACTTATGCACCAAATATTTGCCAACTATCAAAACAAAGTCAACACGATCAAAGGACGGGACCAGCTCTTGTCTTGATATGCAAGTCACACCTGAGTCACAGAATCTGCCAAACTATGGAAAAAAATGTGACACACTGCTTGAAAAATATGGTAATTGTTCTGCCTGTCACACATAATGTTACTTCAATAGATAGATGGGGGGGGGAAAGTTATTAGGACCAATCAAATGACATTGGATCATTTTTCGCAGCAACACCAATGAGCTCCCGCATCCTGGTTGGGAATCACTGACCTAAAGGGCATCATCAGACACATATAAACGCACCATATTTGACTTTTAAAGCTAGCACCTTCAAAGCCACTTTGAGGGAGGTTTCGAGCCAAGACACATTATGCATCCAAGACCAATACACTGAACATATAAATGCTTTAACACATATACTGTATATGAAGATACATGAGCATTATAGCTAAAAAGCAGTAAAGTTTAATTTTTAGTTTCTACGTACTGTAATTTAAATGTACATGACTGTCCACTAAAATGCATCCAACCCATAGTTTTGTTTATTTGTGTTTCCAGGAACAGATGCCCGACACTTCCTATATATGTAGGACTGCTCATGATAGGCAGGCCTACTAAATTTCATGGTGCTCAATGAGAAAAATTGGTGGCTGACCTAAAAAATGAAATAAAATAACGGAATACATTACCAAGCCCTTTTTTTTTTGGGTGGGGGCTTTAATTGTCTCACAAAGTACTTCAAAGCACTCAAATAGCACCACATATCAGCGGTGAGGTTACATTTTTGTCTGCAGCGAGACATCTGAAAAAAAAAACAACAACAAAAAGATCAAGGAAATGTGTTCTCTCATGGTGGATGTGCACTTCCATCAGCATGCTCCATTTTGCAGTAGTGGTCACCACTTTCCACAACAGTCCATTTAAAGTGACCCAAGGTCGCCATTTGACAATATGTTTCAATGTGGACTACACAGTAACTCATCCTACATACTTAAATTAGATCTTACATCATGATGTATTCAGTACATACTTTGCAATGTACAAAATATATATATATTTTTATAGTAGATTACATATAATGCCCATTTTGACTTGAAATGCAAAAAAAACTGCATACGAGTAAATGCTGTCAAAAGCTGTTTCCATCGATTTGCAAACATAGTGATAGTGATAACTAAAATGCTAAATTAGGTCGTAACTATGACCCAAAATGATAACTTACAGAATTACTTTACTCTTTTCATGTTGATCATTTTAAATCGGTTTTTGTTTTACTTTACTTTACTTGCTTTTGTTTTACTTTGCTACATTCAATCACATCACAGTGTGTGGATTCAAAAAGCTCAAGAGTCCTCACTTACCCCACACACATGAAAAATTTTTGACATATACATTAAATATGTTCATTAAGATTGTGGGCCGCGACTAATTTTGGACCCAACTATTGAAACAAATCCACTCTTAACACACCTCACCCATTAGGAGAATATTATAAGACGTAAGGTTGTCAGGCATTTGTCATCCTTAGTCAGCAAGAAGCAAAAACGCAACAAAAACAGCCTGCCAAGTGAGGAGAGCCTGTCTTGCACTTCAAAAAGTATTTTAACTTAATGAGAATATGTTATGGGATTGGAGGACACACCCAGGAGCAGGTAGGTTTGGATTACGGTTTCTTTATTTATTAACAAGTACTTGCTGGCTCGAAGGCTGAAAGGGTCAGCTGCTGTGGTGGGATATCAGGGCCAGGCAAGGCCAATGCATGGGCTAGCAAGAGTTGACGTCGTGCTGGCAAGTGGCCAGGTGCAGGCTTAGTTGGTACATGGGTAGACAAGATTGGTCAACAGGGTGGCAGATGGTCAAGTACAGGCTGGGTCAAAACACGGGAGAGCGTGAATAGTCGGCGGGCTGGCAGACACTCGTGGACAGGCTGGGTCAGGACATGGGCAAGCAGACAATGTTGATTGCTGGAAAGCTCGGCGTAATCTGCAGACAAAATCTGGCGAGTTCTGGAAAGGAGAGACCGGGTTATATACAGAGCAGGTCATTAGCAGCAGCTGTTGGTGGTTAGTGCTGATTGGCAGGGACGTTGAGCAGGTGTGGTGAGGCAGAGAATGAGTTGACTAGACTGGTGGACCGGTGACACCAAATAAGGTCTCAAAATATAAGAAGTTCAAAGCCAAATTATACTTGGATATGACTGTGCATCTGAATCGTTGTTTCTCCCGGTGTGCCCTGATTGTCTGGCAAAAGCATTCAAATTTAGTCTGCATTCATTGGTTATTTGAAACGCATCCGAGAATGCTCTTATCAGCAAGAAACCTGAAAGCAGGACTAAGACAGGGAGTAACTACAAATAACTCTCTGGTAAAGTCAGCAATGTTATAGCTGTGAATGACAATTAATTAAACCACCCCAGTGTATACACTCAACTGAACATATTTCTCCATTGGTTGATGGTACTGTAAAGTGAGTGTTGTCACATTGAATGCAGGCTGATTACAGTTTAAACTATGAAGATGCAGCGATATAGCAGATACACATCCAAGTCAGTTGAATTATATTTCAGTAAGCAAAAAGAGGCATAACGAGCCGACGGACATCTGATGTAATGGCTATCCAAACAATTACAACGGATGAAAATTGCAACCCCGAGAATTATAATTGAACGTTTTTTTTGTGCATTCCCATCATTCTTCAGTCCTTCAGCAAAAGAGGCACTCTTCAGCGATGGACTGATGGACAATCCGTCAGTGCTGACAAAGTACCCACCTCTGGAAATTGACCAAAAAAACAAGGAATACATGGACAAGACATAAGTGGTTGCAGGGAGCTGATTGGTTGATAAGTGACCAGGTTGACAAACACAAGTGGACACAATGCAGCTAAATGAGGTACCAGTACACTGAGAAACAGAAGAGACGAGAAAATACAACAAAACAAAAATAAAACCAAGGTCAAAGCAGCAAAACACAAAACATGACAAAGATGTCACATTTAACATGAAATGATTGGTTACCACAACTATGAAAAAGTAGAATTGGTCCATTTAAAAATTAATGACAGATCTTTTTTTAATGTGCTACGTGGGATAAAGTGGGTAATCTAAAGTTATTGATATTTTTACCTATTAAAAATTTGAATCAATTAAATCGATTAAACATTAAAAAAATGCATAAATACAACTTTAAGCAGTAAAAATTCCATTGAAAACACTTTATCTGTATGTTTTTGTGCTACTCTTATGATCCTGGAATTGTTGCATAACTAAAACTTCATACTGTAGCCCCTTCCTAAAGCCAGCAAAATTGATGCGCAAAGTTTGTTTCTTGATTTTTGTATTTTTTTTTTAAATTCATGTTCCATTAGTATCGGTCAAGTGTCTTTAGCAATATTTATTGAAGATATTGAAGTATTGTCCAGCCCTCGGAAAAAACATGGTTAACACCTTTACCACCTAAGTTTGTCCGCACCTATTCTCATTCCGAGCACATGTTCCTGAAACAGCTCTTGAGGAAAAATGATTACTGCATACCTCGGCGACAGCTGGAAAACCAGGAATTGTCATCGCTTCCCCTTGACTGATTAGGTGTTTGCGGCACGAGCACCAGCAGCAAAGTATAGGATTTGCCAATGGGGCTTTGTTCCCAAAAACCATGAATAATTCCCACATTTGTGAAGGCAGCAGACACTGTCATGAGCTCCGGAGACACAATGTACAAGGGCTTTGGCTCTCAAGTATAAATATACATTTCACTCAAGGTCGGCCCTGTGCTGTTCATTTGCCATTCCATTCACAAACGCTTCGACCTCGCTGACAGAGACGTGCCGAGCAGACAAGACGTTCATTAAACCCAAGTATGCCGCTTCCAAGTGGCAGAGGTAAAGAATGGGAGGCAAGTGACGAGAACATTTTGGACTGCCGCTGAGCAAATGTGTTGAAAGGAGGAATGAACGTGAGTGGTTTCCGTGGCAACAAGAAACTAGCCGCACTCCTGGTCATAAGCCGTCGGCTCCAAAAACACCCTGTTGGATTGCTGTGAGCTTGCTTCCTTTGTTCGTTACCCACCTGAATAATTATTGCTCCTTTGTTGATTGGGTATCATGACCCTAAGCGACATTAAGCAATAAACATAATTGTGCATTCGGCTGTATTTTCAAAAATGGAGAATATGGACTCAACTCGCCTTTGTGTGTAACAAAGTGTCTCAAAGTGTTTATTAAAACAGTTTTGCAACAAAAGCAGAAGTTATAAAAAATAGTGCCAATCAAATATTCTGTGAGAGGGACAAGCAGCAGGGAAAGTACGATCAGACAGGGCAGATCTTACAAGTATTGGGTCTTTGTTGGAATTGACTGCTGTCAAACTCACACACACGAAGACGCAAACACACACACACACACACACACACGCACACTCGCCACACACACGATATGACATTTCTGTGTTCACAGATCAAAATGCAAAGTTAGTTTCAACGTGCTTGTCAATTTATTTATGTGCCTGCAGGCTATTAACTGAATATGCACTGGCAGAATCGCACATTGAACAAGCATCCTCTGCTGATTGCCAATTATGAAGTGGAGAGTGTAGCCGTGAAGGAGATAAACACACAGCCAAAGTTGTCAAGGCCCGTGGATGGAGCAATTAAAGTAAAGTCAAGTCAGTCAGGTTTGGTGATGATTCTCTGCTGCGTTTATGTCACATGATCAATACAATTCACATGATAATGTGTCTGCGAATAACTGAATAATTGGTTTTTTGCAAATAAGTAATAATGACTTATTAATCAAAAAATGACAAAACACACGTTTTTCACATTGACATAACGGGGTATTGTGTGTAAAATTTTGAGATTAGAGATTAATACAATTTGGTATGGCTCTATCCATCTACAATTTGGTATGGCTCTATCTATCTATCTATCTATCTATCTATCTATCTATCTATCTATCTATCTATCTATCTATCTATCTATCTATCTATCTATCTATCTATCCATCTATCTATCTATCTATCTATCTATCTATCTATCTATCTATCTGTCTGTCTGTCTGTCTGTCTGTCTGTCTGTCTGTCTATCTATCTATCTATCTATCTATCTATCTATCTATAGCTTGCTAGCTATAGCTAGATAGCTATCTATCTTTGTAATGCAGGCGTATTTCTTATTTTAGCAAAAATAAAAATGGAGGCGTTAATATATTACTATTAATTCCCTTTAAAATTATATAAAATACATGGTGGTAGCTGAAAAACTGATGAAGTTACCCCATGTTAAATGTTGAAACCCCTAGTTTTGAGGAAAAAAAGTTTAGCACTTTTATCTTTGAAATGTCTGCAGCAAGCAGTACTTTAGGAAAAAGATATTGATTCGAAACTTTCAGGAAGTGTTAAATGAACATTGGAGAGTAAATTCCAATAGTGCGTAAGGACATCATCTGAGATTTGAACACTAAAATATGAGAGTTTAACATCTCAAAAAAATAAAATTGGGCAAAAATAATTCCTTTGGCCTCAATCTCCTAACATCATTTGAAATAAGGTTAAGATTATTTCTAGCAGTATCAGTTGTCAAAGTTTCCTTGTGTGTATGACATTTAATGTCAAATTATCGCTATGAGACATTTGATTTAAGATTTATGTGTCAATTAATACATGATTTACCATTTGGTGTGGCCTAGTGGTGACCAAAAACATTTTATTGTGGTTATTATGTTTAAAATGCATTTGGCTAAATAAAGAAAATAAACTTCACAACCATCACATCAGTATTGCAAGAAGTCGCTCTCTCAAAAAAAAAGAAACAACTTGCATTAACTCACAGGAAGACAGAATTTGTAAACACACAATCATCTTTTCATCTTAGGTTTCATATTTCATTCCTCATATTTGAATTACATTTCATCCCAAATAAATGTTCATAAAATTGGAAATTGATGTGAGTGATGGCTCGATGATGTGGGTTAGGGTGTACTCTCCTTGCTCCTTACATATACATATATTTACAGTACATGTATCTCATTGGGCGGCTGGATATCTGCCAGGCTTCTGTTTGCTGTCATGCTGGAGGGTCAGTCACATCATGGTGTGTTTATTGGTCGCTTTATTCACGTATAACTAATTGGTGAAATGACATTCGAGACAAAGGACTCTGGCTTGTTTGTTGACAGCTTCACAACGACGCGCAAGCAAGCTTATTGATTAAATAAGTCCCTGGCAACAGTGCGCATCATCTACTAACCTCTTATTTTCATACACTTTGATTACAATTTGAACTTTTTAGCTGCTCTTAAATAAAAGTTGAGACTAAGTTGTTTTTGTAATTATCCAAAAATTGACATTTCTGTCCAACGTGCAACTTTTGTCAATAACTCAAAATTAAAATCCCAGACATAGTCCTATTTTTGTCAAAACAGGTCTCTTACAGTCCAAAACATGCAGGTAGACGGAAGGTAGACGAATTGGACACTTTAATTTGTCCTTAGGTGTGTTTCTGAGTGTGTGTGGCTGTTCACCTTTGTTTTCCCTGTGATTTTTATTTGGCCTCCTTTGTCTTGTGTTTCAGACAGCAACTTTGTGCTGGGCAATGCACAGGTGCAGTCACTCTATCCCATTGTCTACTGCTCAGATGGCTTCTGTGAGCTCACGGGTTATGCTCGTGCTGAGCTCATGCAAAAGAGCTGCGCCTGCCACTTTTTGTATGGCCCGGAGACCAGCGACCGCTTCACGGCGCAAATCCAAGGAGCACTGGACGACCGGCGTGAGTTCAAGACTGAACTGGTCTTCTACAAGAAAGAAGGTGTGTCATACTGAAACTCAATCCATCATTTTGCTTTGGAGTGTGTCTTTTATTGTGCCCATGTATACATTCCACCTGAGTTTGATGGATAGGCATTGTAAACACTGCACTGATCACTATAAAAAAGGGGCCTACAATAGACAAATGGCCATTCAAACTCACAACTGAAGGACATTTTAAAGCAGAGGTCCCCACCAAGGTCTGCGCAAGAACGACATTAGTAGCCCAGGCTCGAGGCAGGCTTGGATCCAGAGGAGGGGCCCTGCTGGCTCAAGTCTGGGCATAGAAAACTTGATCCAAATGTATTATTCATCTTAAAATGCTTAGTCTGTATGTGTGTGTCTATATATATATATATATATATCTTGATACCATGATAAGTGAAAAACCACAAATGTTGGCTGTACGTAGTCGGGATCATGGCGAGCCGCAGTTGCCCTACGAGTAGGCGTTCGGACGTCGGACTAGAGTCAAGCAAGTAGCTGACCAAATATGATTTCAAAGCTCAGTTTACACTTGAAATTCCAAACTATTAAAAAAAGCAAAAGCTTTCTTTCCTTCTTGCGATTGCTTTTAGCCGCTCATGTGTGATTGACATCCTCCACAAAAACAAAAACAAAAAAATGTTGTACTGTCCTCACCTGACTGGGCAGCTAATCTGTTAATCAGCTCGAGGGGTACTACTACAAGACACAGGCACCAATGAGTGGTGGATTTCTACTTCTGAGGGGGAGTGGTTTACAGCTTCTGCCCTCATTCATCGATTCTCGCGCCGGGAGCCATGCATGTGTCTTGTAAGAGTGCCCTCGTCTTGATCTGATTGACAGTAGCATTTTTTTTCCCATCACATAGGAAGTTCTCTGATTCAATCCCATACAAGCGGCTGGAAGAGAGAAGGAAAGACATCTTTGGGATTCTTTTACATTTTGTCATCAATTGTATTTTCAAGTGTAGACTCTGCTTTTTTATCATGTTCAGTCAGCTACTTGCTTCACTCTCTTTAGGCATCCGAGCGCCTACTTTTAGGGCAACTGCAGCTCAACGTGGTCTCGACTAGCTACATCCAACACATGTAGATGATAACGAATAACAGTATGGTTACTGTATAAGTTTTAAAAATTTAAGATTTAAGTAATGTGTACTGCAGTAGTTTGATGTTCAAGGAGTGCCCGTGGCATGTGCATTTACAGCCAACCAGAGAAACTTCACAGCACATCTTCACAATACAGCTTTTTTTTTAACAAAAAAAAAATCTGCGGTGCACTGAGAGCGTGATGAAAGTAGCGAGGGATAACTATAAATGATGTATCTAGCTAGCAGCTTTTTGGTAATAAACTACCACAAATTCATTTTCAAAGGCAGTTTGTAGGACATAAATGATTCTGCACTCTATGATGGACAACCTGCCACAATTGCTGTTGCCACTGATCACTTTTGAACAAATTAGGCTCACTTTATGTGCTATTTCACACATCAACATAATGCCTGAGATTCTTTTCTCACTTTATCTCATGGACAAAAATTAATGGGGAGAAATCTGTCCGATATCTCAGTGCTGCTAAGCAGTTTCGATATAAGTTAAAAGAAATTTGGATTATAAAAGAATTATAACATTGGTCATTCATTTTGTGGAAATGTGTTGTTTGGTCGTCTGCTTTGGTCTTCTAATGTTTTTTTTTTTTTTTTCAGCAAAAGATTAAACATTTTTCATTGTTATCCAAACACTAAGAGGCTCAAAAACTTCAGTTTGTAAACACTTCAATAAAAAAAAAACCTTTTACGCCATACACCATAGCTATCACAAACTGCATGCATTATTGTTTTTTTCATTAAGATTAAAGATCTCAGCCTGTACAAAATGAGCCTGTACAAAAGTCTCTCCTACTTATATTTACATTTGCATGCTCTGGAATTACTTTTCTTGTTGTCTGCTCAATATAAAAGAAACTAAAAAGAAAATATATTAGTCATGTATATCACAAATACTGCTAAAATCACATCTCTTCTCATCTAGTGTACTCAATGTATCTTTTGTCGTGAGATTTGTGTCTTGCCCCATCACTAATAAATATACTGTATATCATATATTGAGTAATAGACCTCATATTTACAGTGTAATTTGTCAATGTAGTTCTAAAATGTTTGGTTTATGGTTCAGTTGACTCACGTGAATAGCAAGCTCAACCCGCATGTTTTGGAAGCAAAAAAAAAAATCCACACATGCCCACGAAGAATATGCAAATATGGGAGCTCAAACCTCAAACCACAGTACCATTCAGCCACCAATAAATTATTTCTTCAGAAAGTTATGTCTGATTAAAAAAAAAAAAAAAAACGTTTTCGATCATGAACAAAAATAAAAATCAATGACAGAGAAAAAACTACTATTGCTACCCCAAAAAGGGAGTAAAAAAATACTTAATAAACATACACAAGACATTAATCCAATCTGTAATGCAATTTTCTCAGAACAATGTCATGTTTTGTCATCTCACAAAGAAAAACAATGTCACATTTTTAATTACTTATGTCTCTCAAATCACTGCCTTCTCACATCACCAACAGACTACTTGTCACAATTAAAGTGACAAGTCACATGTGGTTGTACAAGGAAAAGTTTGGTTGTGTCAGTATGTAGTGTAATTAACATGGTTTGCCATTTTAAATGTTTAATTTTGAAAAGCCACTTATTTTTATCGTAGGGTTGTAAGTGACTAACTTTGAATAAGGGGCAGGGCATAACCTGGACTGGGCACAAATGAATGTACACCTATGGTATATATATATATATATATATATATATATATATATATATATATATATATATATATATATATATATATATACACACACACACATATAAATACACAGTGGGCCCCTGTGTTTACGAGATTAATATTAATCCAAACAATCCAAACCTATGTTGAATAGCTAATGCTTTTAGAACCCCAGGTAAAAACATCAAAATTGTACATACATATTAAAAATTGGTACCAAACTAGTATAGTAAGTGCTATGTATTTATAATATACATGTATAAAATCAGAAAACATCAAAAACAAAAAGGATTGAAAGGATTTATTTACATTTGAGTGGTGCTTGTTATGCTCATATTCCCTAGTAAAGGTAGCCTACGCGAGGCTAGTTTCGTATTGCCTGATTGTCTCCAGCTTCGTTTTCATACAAATCATCTTGTTACTTCTCTCTTTAACATCACTAGCAATCTTGGGACCCATAGCTAACCCATTCAAGTTTGAATTAAGCAGTAACATGCACTATAAATACGGTTTTGTAACCACTCACAATCAAACAAAGCTTTACCGTTCCACCAGTTTGAAAGGAGTGAGACCGACCAATTGCAGACCACCATTGTAGTGAGTCATTGCAGGGAGGCAAGTTTGACGGCAACTGAAAATAAGAGCAATTATCTAAAAACACCCGCAGATGGAGACGAAACAATACAAATACAGCCAAGCCCCTCGGGTCATGATAGTTTTTGTTTTTTTTGTTGTTTTGTCACAAAGCGGGGAAAATACCGTAAAGAGGGGATGAAAAAATGTAGTATATATATATATATATATATATATATATATATATATATATATATATATATATATATATATATATATATATGATTACATACATTTACACATTTTAGTTTTATGGTGAGTGAAGACTGAATTAATAAAAGCACACGTACAGTCGATCAAAGGCAAAATGTTTCTGATGAGTGTAATAGACTTTCACTCTTGTAGTGGATAATTGCTTCAACATTTTGTCATTTGAGGGAATGAGAAAGCGTGCAATGGAAAATACTGTTCAGGGAAAAAATACTTGAACTGTTTGCCTTTTCGCTAACTAAACATAATCACTGCAGTGACACAACCGCCCGCTAAATGTTTCACCAATTATTTGCTCATTGCTTCTCATCATCATAAAAGCCACTTGATCTCTGGCAAATATCAATTGATAGAAAACAGAAGCTGCATCATGTTGCTGTTGTTTACCCTTTTGAATCAGACAAACAAGGACAACGCGTGTAATGATTTTATTCATGCACTCTGTTCTCCTGCATTATTCACATGGCTGAGCTACTCTGCGTTAGTAAGTCTGTGTGGGAAACAGTATCCATAACTGCCACACATCGTCTCCTTAGGGATTATGGGCGAGTAACAGGAAACCGTAACAAAAGCATCAACAATACATGACTAGTCTGTGCGAACCGACTTTCCTTACAGATTGCTTCAACAATTGCAAAATAAATGCTGATACGGTGATAAAAACAATTTCTCCAAGTTGTAGTTAACCCTTACTGGAGAATGTTTGCTGCATCCCGGAAATAGGAACTGACCATAAACTGCAAACTGACATTATGGAAGAATGAGATACGCTATCTGCATTGACTATTAAATTATAGATTTTAAAGTGAGAAAAGATTGTGAAGCTTGTAGAGGAGAAAGATGAGCTTTCCTTGCTCTAGTCAGTGCTCAAGCAGCAGCATTCTTGGCCAGATGGGGATTTTTTTTTTTTTTTCAGCGGGAAAGCCCGCACATAGTGAGATATCTGTTATGCTTGTAGAATACAAAACATACTACAGTACAAGCAGCTCTAAAGCTAGAGAGCTTCAACCAATGCCAAATAGCTTTGTATTGTTGCCTGTGTCCTGTTTGTTCAGTGAGGTCCCAGTATACAGTAGTCTTTGATACGGAACAGAAATGAAATTATTTAAATTAAATTATTAATTAATTAAATTAAATGTTTTGTTTGTATGTACACCACACACTAAAGGTTGGGATTTTCTCCTTTTGGGGGAAATTTCAGGATGAACCTAAAATGCTCTGTAAAAGGTGAATATTTGAACTTTATTTTTCCCTTGCTGTTCACAGACAAGTACATCTACATCAAATTACACGATTAAAGTTTAGATCCATGAATCATCCAATCAATTTTCAAACGTGTTCGCTTCCATGTCTTTCTGTGACTCTTCCAATCTCTCTGTACGTTGATGACATCAAGCTCAGTGATAAATATTCTGTTCAAGGCCTCATGCTGTAGAGGTTGTTGTGTAGGACCCAAAAACCTAAAGTCACTTACGCATGCAGTCTGGTTGAACAAACGAGGGTGAGAGCCCCCCTTTATTAGCTTATATAGTTTTGGTTACACAACAACATGGGTTGGAACTTTCCATTATCCTAATAAGACATCACCAAACAGTGAAATTGAACCATATTAGGTCAACCCTCCGCCAGTTGCTTCACTTTATGTACTCATGGCGGTCAGCCCAACCGGTCAGCACTCCGGGGCGTCCATAATTAAAGATCACTACCCGTCAAGGTATTGTTGATCTGCTGTTACATGTCGTTTTGTCAAGTACAATGGGTGGGAATCTTTGACTCACGATTGAATTCAAATCTAATTGCTGGGCCTACTATTTAATCCAGAATTCATTTTCGATTAAAAGAATTTGTAATACTAAATAATTTGATTGACAACGACTTCTGCTTCAATTTATTGACATGTAAAGAATCGTAATGATGTACTATGGCATATTGAGAGATTAAAGTGTCTTTTTTTGACATTTATGAATTTTGAACTGTACGGATCGCGTGTGGACAACAATTGCAACTCTAGTTTTCCTTTTGCATACCAACTGCTCGAACGAAAGATGGAAGTCTTGTAATCTGATTGTGAACGTAAACTCCATTTATTACGACGGTCCATACCTATAATATCTATATATCTATTTTGATATCTATGAGGTAAAATATCAAAGTAATGCCACCCCTAACATCCTCCTTGTCTTATGTCAGCTTTTAAAGGTTGATAGTAATCGCCCATTGTTTAAACATTTGCAGTTATTGACGTTTAATGCAAAGATGGACCTTTTTCTGTCTGAGTTTGAAATGTCAGACAACATTTGAAGTCACCATCTTGTTAGCGGCTAGAGGTACTGCTGGAGATTTGTGCCCTATTGTACAATGAAAGAGTAATTGACCCACGGTTTCTTAGTACCCACGACTGAATATGATTTTTTAGGCTTGTTGTTAGAGGCATGTGATTGCGATAAATGCAGTCACGAGGAGGAGTAAAGCTAGCTGGTAGCAACCACTGCTACAAAGGCCGACTTCAAAATGAATTTTAACATTCAGCTCTCTGTTCAAGAGGTTGTGCAAAATCCACTGAAACTTTGAAAGATTGGTCATGTGCAATAAAGATGTATACACATTTAACTAAAGCGGGCAATATTTTTATGATGCTTGTTGTATGCGCAGGCACACACTTCTGGTGTCTTCTTGACATTGTACCCATCAAGAATGAAAAGGGTGAAGTTGTTCTCTTTCTGGTGTCTCATAAAGACATCACTGACAAAAAGAAGGACCAGGATTCAGAACAAGGACCTGAGACAGGTGAGTCACCTTACTTTATATTAGGGTATTGGAAATTCAGAAGGACTTCACGAGAAACGAGAGGGTATTTTATCCAGAATCTTTTGAAAATAGTAAGACCTGGTAGCTAGATTTTGCTTTGCCAACTTCGCAACCTATTTTCAATGGTGAAATAGTTTTTCAGTCAAGTATACCCTAACCAATGCAAATATTTTTTGGATGAAAAAAAAAAAAAAAACTGTTGATTTACTCATAGCTTGAAATAAAGTATGCGCTGTTCCTGTCATGGCAAGAAAAAATTACTCTGTATTTGCTGAGACCTAAAATGCATGATAGAAAATACATTTTCAGCCATGAATCAATCAAAGGCCTGTAAGCGCTGCTAATTTTATTGCCTTTTCTGTCCTTTTCTTGGGAATAAACAGCAAGCTCACAGAATTGGAGGCATAAAAAAGGCAATTTTCAGGCTTTGACTATATGATTTTTCGTAAAGGAAACAGGATTCCACATGTGTAAGAGAATTCTGACAACGTCAGGAATGACATGTAAACCCACTTATCTCATAGGTTAACAACAAGGATTTCTTACACACAGATGGTGGTGTTTACATCATTTGATTATCAAGATTGTGTGATGCCTCAATGTTGTGTAAAAATTCACATGGTTGCTGCAACATCCCGTCTTTGCTTGGCTCTGCACATAAGCCCCTAGTAAAGAAAGGCCAAATTTATGGCTATAGCGCAGATGCAGCAATGCTTCTGCAATATAAGTATGTGAAAGAGGCAACAAAAAGGCTGAGCTCTAGCTTGCCCTTGCACATGGCATTGCATGGATTCCAATAAATCACAGCCTTAATAATTTAAAATGTATGTTGAGCCTTCCCCCACCCATCACCTTCCTGCCTCTCCCGAGAATGTGGGGGATATTGTGAAAATGAAGGCGCTAGCTGAACACCTCCCCGAGGCCTCTACTTTTATTTACATGTTTCTCCTTGCATTCTAAAGTGGATTTTTGATCAACAAAGGCCTTGCACTGACCACAAACCAGTCATGTGAAGTGAGCCTTACTATTACCTGTTCAGATCCACAAACGCCAACAAATCATTCCCTCTTTGACAGAATTGTTTTTTTGTTGCTGTTGTTGTTGGTTTTTTTGTATTTTGTTTTTTTTTGCCTTGAGGCGTGCTATGTTTTTTTTTTTTTTTCTTGAATGCTGTTTTGATGTGATACATTCTTTTGTGGCAATCATTTCACCTGACCAGCCAAGACAAAGGACGGGACGATAATAGTACGATTGTGATCATTAGGATGGAATTAGCTAATATTACTACAACTATTAATGATAAACATTGATACACACTTACACTTCTTGTTAAAAATGTAAACGTTTATTTTGCTATTTTTTTAATGTAATTTCATGCAGTTCAAAGTTTCATTATACCCCGAGGTAGAACAAAGAAACACAAACCTAAATAGGGCAAGTGAGTTGCCTTACAATTGTTTGGTGAAGACTATTTATGGTCCACAGATGAAGAGACAGGACTGGAGGTGCATCAGGTGACTCGCCCTCCAGGCTTTAATGCCAACCGCCGCCGCAGTCGAGCCGTCCTCTACCACCTTTCGGGGCACCTGCAAAAGCAAGACAAGAGCAAACTCAAGCTCAACAATGTGAGTCCAAAATATGTTGTACGAAAATTGCATTCAGTTATTGTTCATAGTAGATGTTATAATGACATTTTAATACAGGAATTTGAATGGCAAACTGTCTGGTGCAGCTCCAATCAGAAAGAGCTAGGACAGATGTAATTTGGTAATTGTCAGGTTCATCTGTTAGACATTTTTGAGAAACTATAAACAAAGGAGAAAAGGCATTTTTTCCTTGTCATGCATGAAGAGAACGAAGAAGTACTGCACAATGTACAATTCTACTTTGCTCTGAAACATCCTCTCTGCACCCTCTTTTTTTTGTTCAAGCGGTCCCTGGGTACAAAAGTCATTACTGCCCTGAAGGACCGGGGAAGACATTTGGCAACAATATAAGCAATTGCTTGATGATGATGATGATGATGATAAATGCAGTTTAGAGTTCATGCTGCTATCTTCTTCCTCAGGAACATAAAGCGCGACCCCGTTCTGCTTTTGCCCTTTCACCTTACACCTTTCATGAAGCCGTCTTATTCTTGCGACTGCTTGAGATGTGTCAATTCAAATCTTCACAACCAACAGTAACAGAAAACATTCATCCTAATCTACCAACATACTGATCACATTACAAACATACTGATTGCATCAAACATACAAAATGATTGCCTCACAAATAAGGGAGAACCTATATGATATTATTCTAACAGTAATCATGTAGTTGTCGATTAATAAGTTCATTGTTGCACCTCTAGTCACAGCTTTAGTGTTTTGCCAAACTAGCCATGACTTCTCACCAGTGGCATAGTGTATGTACTGTATGTAGTGTGGTAATGTGCTCTATAACAGACAATATAAAGGTCATTTTGACTTCTGCTGCGGGTTAAGGTCAATGCTTTTAATCCTGATGGTAGGGTTCAAAATGTTAGTAAGAAGCTACACACCTCAAGAAAAGTGCTGCAACACATGCTAGTGACCACACATACAAGGATTTTTAGCATTACTGCTAGCACTGGTTCTTCGTCAGTTTTCAAGATGACGAGTCCATTATTTCTCACTAGCACATTTCAGGGACACTCAATCTAATTTGATACAATACAAGAGCTTTAGTAAAAACTCTACATTTACAAAGACAGAACACGCAAAACTAGAACAATTCTTAGTAAAACATAATGGCCCCATAAATCTGCAAGTTGTATTTGCCAAGATAATATTTTAATCAAAACACATATGAACTTTGGTGGGTTTGTAACAATGTTGGGCAACATTGGTCTAAAAGTGTACCTTTAAAAAAAAAAATGTATTTAATAAATTTTCCCTCTCACAGATTCTTTGTGATTTTAAACAATTCTTCAGTACCACTGAATTTATGCAGCGTGTCCACGATAGTTACTTCTCAACGAAAAAAATAAAATAAAATAAATACTAATGTTTTTTCTTAGGGTTTTGCACTGGTTTTGCAGAGACCAACAAGAATAGCACAAAACACAACAAAATCAATATGTTCAGTGAGAACCTATACTAGTCCATATTGGGGGTGTTTCAGATTAAATAAATTTGATTAAAAAAACAGCCAAGCATGTGGTGTGGAGGCCCACTTAAATAGCTTCCTCATTATCTTTAAATCAAATAAATAATTTAATTGTTGGCGTGACGTAACATTGTAGCACCACTGTTTTTTTTTCAATTAATTCATGAAAATGCCACTTCGGAATATGAAATATGATGGTGATGTCAGTCATGTGTTTGCCCACAAAACAAAAAAAATGAAAAAATAAATTATCTATGTAGAAAATGACACGAGAATATGAGATTTTTTGTTATTTATTGACATTGACATTGAAATTGTAATAAACATAAATTTTGTTCCGATCAAAGTTGAATTATCTGTAATGAGTTTTTTTTTTTTTTTTTTTTTTTTTTTTTTACCTTACATAACTTTTCAGAGGGAAAATAAATTGTTCAGCTCAGGCTCAGTTGTTGTCATAGGTGAAAGTTAAGTAGGTAAGCAAATGCGTGAAGTGAAGCATGCAACATCACACATCAGCGATTTCTGTCGACCCCTGTCTTTGACCACATTTCAAGTTAAGACCGATGTAAGTCTTCCAAAGGGTCCAACTAATTAAATCTCTAGACAGTCAATACAGTGTCATGTATATTGCATGTCTCAATCACCATCATCCTTATCATCTGATGCAGAACATGTTTGGGGAGAAACCTCCCATCCCAGAATACAAGGTAGCAGCCATCCAGAAGTCACGCTTCATCCTGCTCCACTATGGCACCTTCAAGGCTGGCTGGGACTGGCTGATCCTACTAGCCACCTTCTATGTGGCCGTCACTGTGCCCTACAACGTGTGTTTCACTGTAGTGGGTGGACGAGATGAAGGCAGTGCCCCCAGGAGCCCCCCAAGCGTCAGCGACATCCTGGTGGAGATTTTGTTCATGCTAGGTGAGACTCTTGAATGGCTCTTCTGGAAATGTTTTATCCACAACACAGACAAAATACACTCTATCTATCTATCTATCTATCTATCTATCTATCTATCTATCTATCTATCTATCTATCTATCTATCTATCTATCTATCTATCTATCTATCTATCTATCTATCTATCCATCTATCTATCTATCTATCTATCTATCTATCTATCTGTATATTATCAGGTCACTAAAATGGAATGATGGAATAATTATATTATTTGTAAATGCGCTGTTCCCTTTACGTTCCTAAGTCGTAGTCAGGGGGACAAGGGGGAGGTCCTGAGTTCCAGAGTTCCCCTCTGGATAAACGGCCCTCAAACATTGACCCAAGTTGGAGGCCGCAGCCGACAAAATAACCCTCACTTTATTATTTTTAACCAATACTCATCAATGGACGTCTCCAACTACATCTTCCGCTTCAACAACTTTTCTGCCGTCCCGCATGCGCGCTTTGTCCTTGGCACTTTTTCCCCTCCTTGCCAACTCCCTCACATGCCACGCCCAACTCCCCATTCAACTCACCAAACTTGCAACAGAGGGTTCATTTCAATTTTGAGCGGAATGAAAAAAAAAAAAAATTCAAATCATCATACTAACATAAAATAAAAGACAGCTCACGAAGGTGAAATGGCACCACACTTCGGCGGACATTTTACGAATGCTTAGGTTGAAAAAAATAGGCACAGCTGGCTTGATTGATCGCACTATTTATTGCCTTGTTGATAGCATTCTAATTGTGTCAGAAATATCCCTTCTGGAAATTTGTGCAAAAATTGCCTCACAGTCACTGCAGAACATACTCACTGCACACCAAATACAATTTGAAATCAACCATTTCTTTTACTAAATTTCTATTGGGTTTGAGGGACACCATCTCACTCAACCTGTTTATGTTAGCACTAATGTGAGTGACGAGTTAAAACACTGCTTCCTGTTTATCTCCTTTTTTAGAGAGATTTTATAATTTTTACATTTCGGATTAACGTATATAGGATTCTTCAAATTCACCTGGGAAAACAAAAAAAAATCAAAATATAAAAACAATCCAAAATCCAATTTGATTGTTGTATTTTCATGGAAAACAGCTTTTATTTTGTATTTGAAACTAACTACTATGATTGAAAAAATGAAAAATGCTTCGTTTTTTTTATTTGCATTTTAGAATCGGAAACAGAATCAAAGGAGGGTACCCTGGGCCACATTTATGTCAAAGCCTGACTGATTCTTTTTGAAAATGTAAAAACAGTCATCATTTGTTGACATTAACTTATGTAATGGAACCTCACTCCATCATTAATTATAGAGATTTTTCACAACAAACTTTACGATTTCGCTTTATTAGGCATTGGCATGACATCCCATTAAACCCAACCCCTACTGAATGTCTTTGGCGGCCAGTTTTATTGCAAGGATGCTTTTAAAAAATAAATTTATACGAATATTGATTGAAATTCACATTATCAGTTCTGGGTTTGCTCAATGTTATATGAATTCATCACCTCAAATTGACCATAAATATTAAAGTGGTGCTTAGTTCGTTCATGCACAGGGCTGGCTCCTGACAACAAAGACGGATGAATATAAATGAACCTTTCGGAATACATGCCATTACATGTTGATATTCAATGGAGAGACATCCCTATTCTTAGTTTCTGTCGTGGTCTTTAAATAAACCTTGACCACAACTCGCTTGGTCTTGTGAGAAAAAAATTAAGAGCAGTGGCTCACTACACGGTGCCTTTATTACATTTATAAACTCACTAACTCCAAGAGCTGATCATCTCTTGCTCTGTGGTACATTAAAAGAAACTTCATATAGCATAAGCCCCATCATCAGTCATTCTTTAAGTTTCTTGAAAAGTTTTTAATGAGTGATTTGCAGCAAAGAGGAAGGATATGAGCCATTTGCTACTGACCATTTCGTCTGATGACTCAAGTCATTTCCTAAAGAATAACCAGTCTGTTTGTCCCCTAAGTGGCGGAAATGTGAACCATCGCCCATGGGAGGACAATTGTACTTAAGATTAATCCTGAAGCCAGTGTTGGGTATCAATGAATCTTCAACAATGTCTTCAACAATAATTTGTTTTCTCTTATTTTTGTTTTGCCTCATTTGTCACCTGCAGACATTGTGCTGAACTTTCGAACGACCTTTGTGAGCACGTCGGGTCAGGTCGTGTACGACGCCCGCTCCATCTGCGTTCACTACGTCACCACCTGGCTCTTTGTGGACCTCATTGCTGCCCTTCCTTTTGACCTTCTCTATGCCTTCAATGTCAGCGTGGTGAGCCTTGTCTCTGACCTCTGAAGTCTAACAAGAAAATATCTACTGTTGTGGAAAACTCAATAGAAATGTAAAAAATCCATAAGCTAGGTGACTTGGCTTATGGGAATTAAGTTGTAAATATAGAAAATAAAAAATGAATAAACGCATGTACAATGTATACACTCTTAATACTGCTTGGTTAGAAATGCCTTTTTTGGTGTTGTTTTCAACCGAGCAGTTTTAGCTTAATAACTGCCAGTCATTTTAGAGCACTTTGACATTTGCAAGATCCACAAAATATTGCATTCTATCTCATATTTGAAATGGGGAATTGATGTAATCTACCGGTGATTTTGTACCAGTTAATTATTTCCAAAATTGGAATTTACAGTGAGATTAACAGAATGCTCCGTTGCCCATTCCCTTTGAAAAACATAATTGGCAGTGAGGGTTGAACATTTTGTCTGGCTACTGGAATACACAACACTGGACATATAACATATACCATCAATCATAATGCGCAGGGAACCGTTTACTGTTACCAGGGGTAAATTTCTACTCAATATTATATATATATATATATATATATATATATATATATATATATATATATATATATATATATATATATATATATATATATATATACCTGTATCCTTTTCTATAATAACAACATTTTTAAAAAGCAATGTAAATCAACTTTCAACAACTGTTACATTTTTTACAGTGTTTATACGGGTTACAGCTTAATCTAAAACAGAAATAAATAACCAAGTGCATCAAAGTGCCTGAAACTAGAAAAAAAAAAAATTAAACATTGTATTTTTTTGCAATTATACTTCACATGACAAAGACAAAGCCTTTACCCATCACCCCCAGGGCTGCCCGCCCCACCACTTAAAAAGCACTGATCTAAGAGATTCTCAAGGTGCTGTTTTGGTTAGCAACAGTGTTGAAATTGACTCATTTTTTGAGTGTCACCCCATATTTTCTACTCCGTTTTTGTAATGGTGTTTTGCAAATTCATGGGTAATTGCACTTTACTCCCCGCAGTACTTTGGGGTCCACCTTTTGAAGACGGTGCGTCTGCTTCGCCTGCTACGGCTGCTGCAAAAGTTGGAGCGGTACTCGCAGTACAGCGCTGTGGTCCTCACCCTACTTATGTCCATGTTCGCCTTGCTGGCCCACTGGATGGCTTGCGTATGGTACTTCATCGGACGCAGGGAGATCGAAAGTCCAGGATCTTGGGACATTGGTCAGTAATCCTTTAGCACTGTACTCTTGCATTGAGGGCCACAACTGTCAAGCCAGAAACCTCTCATTCAAGTGAATGTACCGGCAAGTCGTGCAAGTCACTGCCAAAAAGACATGCTGTATGTAAAGTTTAAGTTTAAGTTTGCTTAACCGTTTGTATGTATGTTAAACCATTCGTATGAGTGCGACTCCAATTTGTGTTGCGTTTAACTTGTCTTCGTATGAGTACGATTACAAATCGTTTTGAGTTTGAATGTCTTCACGTTGATTGAACTCTAAAATGTGTGTGTTTCATGTTTTTTTCCGTGACTATGAATTGAAAACTTGTGAGTGCAAAGTATTTGAAGTACAACTCTCATTTGCACGACTATGACTTCACGAGACACGACTTCACTTCTAGCCCGGAATCTCATGTGGACTGTTGTCTTTTGAGGCGTGCCTTTGCTATCCTTCGGGTTTGAGTTGTGTATGCAAATGTAGATGACGTAACGCCAAGCTACCAGGCAAAGTAAGTTGATCTCCGAGTTATCTGCGCCGCAATGAGTCAAGCATTGAAAGACGGAATGTTATGACAGAGAATATGGAGCTCTCAAAAGCTTGTGCTCAAATTGGTGTGCAAGCAATGTTTTAATGTGTTTTATGATAATATACATAGAAAGTAAATCCAATCCCCATCAATATATACAATTATTCAAACTGACTAACTAATGGCTTCTTTGGTCTTTCATTTGAGTGCTCTTCATTTAAGTCTTGACATCCTAACATGACAATAATTAGTCCTTTCACATAACATTTTTGCTAGCACCGTCAATTCACTAATCAATCGGAGTCCAGAGTCACGTGAAATTAAATTGAAGAATTTTTCATTCACTGTTTTCACATCACTGTCATATGCATTTAGGCTTATGGTCCTATGCAAATAGGAAAAATACGTTCATTTTTCCATTTCATTTTTTCTTTGTTCCATGACAAAGAATGTAAAATAATAATAATACAGTAATAATAATAATAATAATAATAATAATAATAAGAAGAAGAAGAAGAAGAAGAAGAAGAAGAAGAAGAAGAAGAAGAAGAAGAAGAAGAAAATAGTTCTTGTAAAAAGTGATTGGGTAGGTGACTCACGATTTGATCTGCCATCTCCTTCCTATAACCGGATATATAATTATCATAATTATCATTTGAATGTATTGTACTTAGATTGTACCTGACAAAGAATAATATCACAGTGGACCCAATAATTAGGTCTAATTACTCACTTTCAATCAGCAAAAAAAGACAAATTCTAATAATATATGCACATACTGCACATAAATTATAATTGTTTGTGTTGAATTAGCTATAACGTGTTTAGGTAGGTAGATAGGTGGGTAAGTAGGTAGATAAATAGATCAGTAGGTAGGTAGGTATAGGTAAATAGGGAGGTAGGTATAGGTAGGTATTGGCGGGATAGATGGATGGACAGAGATTCTGTGAATAGAAAGTGAGCTTAGTGCATACAGTAGATCAATGAAAGGCATCTATATTGTATGACTCCCCTTCTCTCACATGTTTTGCACAGAAGCTTGGCAGAACTTCTCCACGTCACGTACATTGATTCTCAAGCGCTTTCAATTATTCATCAGCACGTCTTCACCGCTATCTTCCCTCACTTACTTTGAAATGCCCCATCAACGGCATTAGATTACTTGTCGGCACTTTCTTGGGATTTGTTGATGGGTGACTAGTGTGTGGATGCTGTGCGAATCTTCATGGGAAGTTTTAATGGCAAGTCATCTTCTCAGTGACTTCATCAGACTTTACCCTTTTTTCATTCTGATTAAAGCAATAATATCATGCCCACTTCATCCATCTCTTTTGGTTATTATATAGTGTGAATAAACTGGTTAACGTGATAGGCCTACGCATAGCTAAAGTTGGAAAGATAGTAGTCCATGTCCTCAAATAGTGGTCTCTGTTTTAATTAACAGTATGTCACATTCAATTGCGACTTGTGTCTGAGTGTGTGTGTTTTTAATAGAGGGGTACATTGGCTTTTCTCTCCCTCAATCTTTTGCTTGATATACGAGCACTCTCAGATATGTCATTGGGGGAAAAACATAGTGCCACAATCACCGGTGCATTTTCAGTTATTTATTGGATCAGCCAAGCAGGCAAATACAAAATGAAAACACTCTTGTAACAGAGTTTAATGCTTGATGATGAAGTGTACAGTACCTCAATTCATATATTCAATGTATGGGTGATACTCTCCACACTTGAGTAAATAAATACTCCGCTATTTCCACCTTATTCTTACCCCCCCCCCATGAGCCTCTGCGTCAATTACACAAGCTACTTCCAGTATTACATAACCAGGCTATTGTTTACATCAGAGGTGGCCAGGTCCAATCCAGCCAGTTTTCAGTGGTGAAGTCTGGTCCTCGAGAGGCACGATTTTCAATGTTTCACTTCAACTGACACGCCTAATTCAAATGATTAGCTTATCAGCATCCTTTGCAGAATCCTGATAATGACATTGATCCTTTGACTCAGGTGTGTCGGTTGAAGTGAAACATCGAAAATTGTGCCTCTCGAGGACCAGACTTGACCAACCCTTGGTTTACATGGCAACTGCGCTAATCCACTCTCCAACAGAATTACAGACATTGTGAACACACAATTTGTTTTGTTTTTCATTTCTGCTTTCCACCCAATGGCACAGTAGGAAAAGGATGACAAAAACGAGAAAGAGACCAGCGATGTTGCTACTTCCTGAACTTAATTCAAACGTAAGGCAAGGAGCAAACTCAAACGCACTGAGGTGTGTCAGTACAGCGACAATCATAAAGTTTTGCTCAAAGAGGTTGGACACAGTCTGTTTTAGCTTTGAGGGGACGTGGGAGCCAGCCAAAGTCACTACCTGTTGCATGTTAAATCATATGCCTCGAACACTTCTGTAAACTAGCGTCACATGCGTAATTCCACGTCATAAACATTCTGCAGCAAAGGTGATGTGAAAATCGTTTCTCCACTGTCAACTTGAAGAGCTGAAAACATTAGGATCGTCAACCCCAATATTTTTAATTTCATGAGCATATATCTTCCTATCTCGTTCACTACAAATCAACAAAAACACCTCGATTAAAATAGAAACTACCACGGCGTGGGTAGTGTCCCACACGCATAAAATCATACCAGAAGTTCTGACATCTATTGAATCTCCAGTGGTTTGTCACAATGCAAGCATACCTGCAGTGGTGGGCAGTTTGTTGGCATTGACGGACTGTCCATTGGTCCGTCACCGTTTGCCGACGATGACGGAAGGGCGGGAAGGAGCACCAAACATCTCTACACATACAGCGCATTGATATTTTGCTTAAAATACTTGACAAATTCTGATTATGGTCCTTCTGCCTTTGCTACTTCCTCTTTATGATAAGGTTGGCTACATGAGTTGGCCAAGCGTTTGGGGACACCCTACTTCCTATCACCCCTGGCCGCACTGTTTCCCACCTCCTCCGGCATCCTCTCCAGCAACAGCAGCCAATGGAACGAATCGAACTCTGAGATAGCAGGTCAAGGTCCCTGGAACTCAAGCCAGTACGGAGGGAACTCGTCAGCTGGCGAGGGCACGCCGGCGGGAGCTCCGGGAGTTCTAGGTGGAGGCCCGTCCATGCGTAGCAGCTACGTGACATCGCTCTACTTCGCCCTGAGCAGCCTGACCAGCGTGGGTTTCGGGAACGTGTCAGCCAACACAGACTCAGAGAAAATTTTCTCGATCTGCACCATGCTCATTGGCGGTGAGTAGACACTCCTTATTTTAACTTCTATTATTATTATTTACATCATTTTTGGAGTCAGCTGATCTGTATCTGTTGTAGTATGCGGACTAGTGTTGGACAAGTTACTTCAAAACTGTAACGCATTCAAAACTGTAACCATAAATGGACATATGGATTTGCCATTCTCAATGAATCTCATTACACACATTACACATCCAGTGAAGTTGTCTTAATAATAGTCTATAAATAGTTCTGGTCAATGTGTATCAAGATGAAGCATACAAATCTTATGTTAGCCAATAAGTTAAACACCTTAACAATGCTGTAGGCTTGCTGCTAAAGTCAGCCCCACTGAAACCATCTATTTTTCTCTCTAACCTAGCCAAATGATGTTGAATTTGAATATTGAAATTGTGAAATGCACTGATTTTTGCCTACAGCATAAACAATGCATCACTATGCTGTGAAGTTAAATAATAAAGGGATTAAAACACAAAAAAAGATATTGTATCATGTCTTTGAAGGTTTAAGATTAATAGCAATTGTACAGTGAAAATGAGCGTTAGCTTAACTTGTCATTATTCCTAGTTGCGACAGGGATCTTGCTGACAATGTTTCCAAATGCTGTGTTGAATCCAATGTGGAAAGTGGCAGTGTATCTCCTAACAAATCTTCTAACCTCTTGATGTCAAAGTGTCATCCCTCAGCAAGAGAGCGCAATCCTCCTCACGTTTTTTTTTTTTGCCAACTTCGCATTACCATGGCCCCGATCTGAACGGTTTGTCAAATTACTGGTCCTATTGTGCTAAGTGGACAGCTTTTTAGGCGTCGCGCACGAAGTGCCCCTAATGATGATATTTTTCTTGCCTTTATCTCTGACAAACTGAAAGTAATGGCCATATGTCCAACTTGTGTACATATTATCCATATTCAAACCGCCGTTTCATCTCAGCATCTCAGCAAGTAAAAATGTTGCTCCTGTTTCTCCTCTGATCTTGCTGTGTTCTTGGCGAATTGGAGGGAGGGGGGGGGGGGCAGTTTCAGGCTAAAAATGCATTGTAATGTATTACTTTGCTCTCATTTTGCTTCCATTACCATACAGTAAAAAGCAATGCATTGCAGTAATTATATTACTTTTGTAATACATTACTCCCAACACTGATGCTGGGCAGACCACCAACCCAATTTAAGGAGACGTGATGCATTTGTGTCAAAATCAGAAAATTCCAGGCATCCTGTTAATGTGTGTGACATGCTTTCATCAAAATCCCCCAACAGTATGGTGACCAGACATTCCAGTTTAACTGAGACAGTCCTGGCTTTGAGCCTCGGGTCCTCAGTCACCAATCCCATTGTTTTGTCACACTTTTATGCATGTCCCATCCCCACATCCCTTTTTTTTTTTTGTCCAATTGTTTGGGCCATGTGTATCAATCATGATAGGAATTTAACTGTTATTACTGTACTTCCTATTCACATTCGCATAAAAACCAGAACAAGAAATACTGCTTCTGTGTCTTAGAATCATGAGAAATGTGGTCAGACCGGAGGCAATATGAGCTTTTACAATGTGTGACCACGAAGATGTATTGCAAATGAAATAAATACATAATAAAAATAATCTTAAAATTGTATTCAATAATTGATAAATGCATGAATAAGCTCAAGAAAGTCTGCACTGTAGCCTACCCACTTGCGTTTGGCAGGTAATTCGAGATACGGTCAATGCATAAAACGGCAATAACTGCACTGACCATATTGCAGGGCATAACACAAAATATTTTACAGTTTATTTGACAAACCAAAATTGCTACAGGGTATACAAGTTTTACTGCATGGGCACAACACAGAGTGACAGCAATTGAGAGAGAGAGTGAATGCAATTGACTTCGTTTTGCTTTTTTGAACTGTCCCAAGATAGCATTTAGCATTAGCTAAAACAATAAGAACAACACCTGTCACCAGATTGACTAGTGATCATTTTTTTTAATAGTCCCGGATAAGAATGTATTTTACATACTTGATTTTCTTTTCTTATTCGTCTTGATTTTTCATTTGAAAATATGGTCGCCCTAAAGAAAGGTAAACAAATATGGCACTTTCCTGATGACGTAATATGTAATTTCAGGTTGTAAAAGATGTGTTTTTGATTCTTTTTTTTTATTTATGTACTTTATATATTTTCTTACGTTACCTTAGCAAGGCAGTGTAATTGAAAAAAAGCTTAGAGGAAATCTGATCCGTCAGTTATTACATTGGGTAAATTGTTTTGAAGGAAATTTGAAAGTAATTTACATTACAACAGTTATATTGGTTCAAAAACAGGCATGGTGGAAATTCAGACATAGTTCACATGATCAATGAGGGTCTGGGTAATTAATGGAATTTTATAATACTTGGCTGACACAAGCGTCACCTTGAGAAGTTAAAATGAAAAGCATTCGATAGTCTTTTCAGAAAGCCATTATGTTTTGCTAAATTATGTAAAGATAATCCAACCAAACATTTTAAATATAACTGTGAGTAAATGCCTTACACTAACCCAATAATGGAGTTTTTGTTCCCATCTATCCCTTTAGAAGCGCAGAAAAAGCCTGCAAGCAGTTGAGCAATACAGTAGTGTTCTCTGTACAACTATTCATGCCATCCACTCAATTGCTTCTTCTCATCCTCAGGTTAGGCTTCATTATTTTTTATTTCTTTTTCTTTTTTTTTTTTTTTTTTAAGGAAACCAACATTTTGGTGGTACTCGGATACTTATTTGTGCAATGAACTCATTGAAGGTCTGCTTACTTTTTGGCCTTGGTGTTGAAGACAGTGTGATCTAGCTGTGAATTGAAAGTGGCTCTGGCTCTTAACCCAGCCTAGCTGACAGATCATAGGCAAAGTAACGTGGTATAGGAGATACTTATGCAATTTTTGGAAATGGCAAATTTTTGTATACCCAAAGTAACACAATCAAATGATCAGCTCCTCAGGCTTGAAGGCTTTCCAATATTGTAGGTCGGTTTAATGTAGCAACCTGAATTTAATTGGCATTTATCAAATGCAGACATGTCCCAGTATGTCCCAAGTACCCATGCTCAAAAAAATGTGCAAAAAGGAAAATTTTGTGTCCTTCAAAAACTCCTATTGCTAATTTGCAAATGTAAGCCACACAACAAACATGCACTGTAAAACGTTGTTTGAATAAAAAAATATCATTGCAACACAGCTAATTGTCCCTTGTATTGTCTCCCAACGTAAGGAAACCTAAAAAAAAACTCTTAGCAGATTGTGTTGGAGCAAACATCCTGGCTGCTTTGTTGTGCTAACAAATATTGTTGCTAAAAGTTGTTGCAACTTAAATTTCTTTTAGTCCCTTAAAAAAGGCTGTGGTTTTTTTCTTACATTGTGGGCAATGTTAGCAAAAAATAAATTAAAAATCTCACTGAGCTCCACTCGGTCAGTGCTTGATTGAATGTCAGAAATAATCTAGGTGCAAAAGCTCTTGCGCTTTCCATTCTCTTTCCATCATTAATTTGCTTCCAGTAGAAATGTTCTCGTCTTTCAATTAGCTCAAGCAAAGGCTTCCGTTGGTTTTTAACGAGCTCACTCCTGCCGAGAGGTGAGAATTGAAAAGTCAAAAGAGACAGAGCGAAAGGAAACCGGGGGAGGCGACCTCTTAATTAATCCTACTGAATGTTATCCTTATGGTGAGCTCCATGTGGTCGCTTTGCATTGCCTTTAAAACAATGTTCACACAATCCTGTTTAACTCATAACGAAATTCAAATAACATGTGCCCAGTCTAATTATACCTGGGGAATGAAAATAAAATCGTCTTGTTCTCAATGTTCTGTGTCATATGTACCTTCGTGCCCTCTGTGTGGCCATGATATAAGTTCAGGAACAAACATTTTTATCAACATAACTAGGAATATCCCTGCTGTGTAGAAACATCCCACAGATATTTGTTTAATCCAGCACAGTGGCCAAACGGTTAAGGCCAAGTGTTCTTTGCTGGCCTAAACACTGTACTATAGGTATCACTGACCTAAATCTAAACGCCAATTAAATTATTTCCAACAGTCTTCTCTTTATTTCATAACATTTCACTTCGCTTTAATGTATTGAAATAATATGTGCCGTAAATATACTTGAGGTCTCATTTGTTTTTAAACTCACGTGGAATACTGGGTTGTTAAAAAAAAAAAAAGCATGGAGCTGCCGATATGGAGTAAATATTTTTTACAGGCAAACTCGTTCATGCTTGTGAGTACGTTCAAATGTATTTACAAATATGTTCAAGTGTATTTCTCAGTAAATTCGTTTGCATTTGAAAATATGTTCAAGCTTAGTTTCCAATATCTTCAAACATACTTGTAAATAAGTTCAAACGTCCTTGCAAATACATTCAAATGTACCTCTAGTATAAATGCTAAAACATAGCATTTGTTCCCATATTGCCTGAGGGTGCCATGGCATTATTATTATTGTTAAAACTTGGGGCAGTCAATAAATCAAATGCTTTGATTAAATCTTCATTTTAAAAAGTGGCTATTTTAAATTAGCCAAGGTGCTGTGGCATTTGGGATTTATGCTATGTGTTTAGCGTTTAGATTAAAAGTACTCAGTTTGCCCAGCAACAATTTTTTTGTAAACATTGCCAGGTCCACGCTGCTGTTGTTTGTCAATGATTACAATATTTAGTAAAACCTAATTAACTCCTCTTTTCTCAGCACTGATGCACGCGGTGGTGTTTGGCAACGTGACGGCCATTATCCAGAGGATGTACTCGCGCCGTTCGCTCTACCACACACGCACCAAAGACCTGAAGGACTTCATCAGGGTGCACAGGTTGCCTAAAGCCTTAGAGCAACGTATGCTGGAGTGTTTTCAGACAACCTGGTCGGTCAACAACGGCATTGATGTCAGTGAGGTGGGTTGATTCTGTGAACCCCATAGCAGAAATGTCATCAAACAAAAAATTCCCACAGCCCATTGTGCTGCTTAGTAGCAAGTGCTGAAAGCTAACTCAGGCGTGCATCCAACAGAATTCCTTCCAGCTCTGCTGTCACAGAATTTGGACTCAGAAGCAGACATCGCACAGAAGTTTAAAGTGGAAAATCTTTATACATACACCAAAATCCAAAGTACCCAAAGCAAGCATCATAAACTAGACTCAGAAACTAGACTCAGAATCTAGAATCGAAAAACTGACTCGGAAAAAGCTCTAAAGCTGTCAGATATTTATCCTATATGACATACCAAAGCAAACTAAAGAATGATAGCACCCGAATAGCAACTGATACATCAAGCCACAAACCAGCGGCAACAGTAAATACAGGACCCTTATGACAAAGATGAGACAATCCTGCATCTTTTTTCAGCTCCTGAAAGACTTTCCAGATGAACTACGAGCTGACATCGCCATGCACCTAAACAAGGAGCTGCTCCAGCTCCCGCTATTCGAGTCGGCCAGTAGGGGTTGCCTGCGCTCGCTCTCGCTCATCATAAAGACGTCGTTCTGTGCGCCCGGCGAGTTCCTCATCCGGCAAGGCGATGCTTTGCAAGCCATCTACTTTGTATGTTCGGGTTCCATGGAAGTTCTGAAAGACAACACTGTGCTCGCCATACTAGGTGAGTGCGCTCCTTATGACTTCAGCGTTGTCAACAATAGTGTTCGCATTAAGCGTGATAGTATTTCATGCTCATCAGCTGGAGGGTTAATTATGAATAGTCCGAGGGACACATTTACCTGTGTTGTGTTGTGTATGCATGTAGCAATGCCGGCGGAAAAATCAATAGCACACAAAAATCAACAATGTGCAGTGAGGAATGTCACTGGTGGGATCCGGTGATGTCGTTTTTATATATTTTGAATGAAAAATAATTCATTTATTACATTAACTATGGACAAAATATTTACTTTTTTGATGCTGAAAATGGCTAAGTAATTTTAGTACTCTTTTATGTCAAAGTACTACTGAATGTCACCATTAGTACAAGAAGACATTCAACTGCCGACATCTGTGAGGACATGCGTAAACAGAAGGAGAGATGGGAAGTCCAGGTCCATAAAGTAAAAACCCTGCTCCAGATTGGCTTTAGGCACAGGTGATTCTACTCAACCAGCGGGAAAAAGAGATCATTGAACTACAGGTTGAGTTTCTGGACCAGGATTTTCCATTTTTGGAGAAGGAACCATTTCAACTCAGACATTTTTGGTTTGTTTGTTTATTTAAATGAAAATTAAATTATTCTTAATTTGAGAGCTGGGTAGTTTCCTTTTTTTTTTTTTTTTTTTTTGCTGATAAGTAATTTACAGTCCCTTCCGTGCATGTACCCCTTTCTGTTGGTGTTTTTTGGAAGTTTCCTAAACCTATCATCGTTGCTCCATCAGCCAACTATTAGTGGAACTTCCATTATCACTTCTGGCATTTTTGTTACAAAAAAAATAGTGCAAAAGAAAAGAGGAGTCAAACCTGTGTCATTCTTAAACAAAAGCCAAACTAAACCTTACAGTCTTGGCTTCAACACTCAACATTCAATCCTAACAAGGTATAAAAACAAATAAATCCACACCACAACGCCTAGCATGCGTGCTACAGCATGTGTGCTGTACATTGGTTAAACAATGCGTGCGTTCAGCACCGCATTGCACCAAGCAAACACATCCACTATGGAGCATACACATTGTTATGATTCAGGCATACTTCATCCTTTTTGTTTATCATTTGACTGTCCATTGGCAAAACTGACTCCATCGACAATGGACTGCAAAAAAGTCCATCAGTACTGATGAACTGCCCGCTTCTTCACATTATGTGTAGTGGTTTTGATGTTTTGATTTCTAGAACATTTTTATGGAAATGGATGATTTAGCTGAAATAAATAATCAATACAATTAAAACATGTATACTTTGTGTAGTCAATGTTTGAGAGCAACTTGCAATCTGTAATTTGATGACAGTTTTCACTGCCTGCGTAGCACTGAACCAGCAAACCACATTTGTGTTTGTGTGGAAAGTGAATCCTACCCCCTGCCTTCCTCACATTTGTGTCCATGTGTGTCCATGTGTTTAAAAGGACACGTACCCTACATGCCTCAAACATCACTTCCTGAAAAGGTCAAGATGCGTTGAATTAATGGTGTGTGCATGCATGTGTTGGCTTTGTGTGTAAGCGTACACTCACATTAGTGCAAGGTGATGTGGATTTGTATCCAAATGCCAAAAGCTCCGTATTTGTTCTTGATCAGGACACACAAGCACACATCAATCGATGCAGCATGGGACTGCGCTGCTATTAAAAATGAATGGAATATTACATTATTAATATCTCTGAATTATTGATGCTGGAAAGTGTACACAAAAATCGGTTTGGACCAATCACACCTTTTTCTTGTTGAATAAACAAAAGTGTGCTTTGTTTATAATGACTATTTAAGTTCCTTTACTTTAAACACTGATCAATTTTCTAGAGTCTTTGTTATATCCGATTTATCAATAATTTACTGGATATTGCAACAGGAAAGCTACACAATTTACTCCATTAAGGTTTTTTTTCCTCAATATTTGTTGGTTAGTCACTAGTTACTAACAAATAGCAATTATTTCACATCAACAACCACATGGCCTCAGATTATCTTTCCCAAGGTGTCCCAAGGTGTTCAATGTGTGATCCTCTCTTTTTCATACGGTATAACCTCCCATTTGGCAACATTACTGATATGAGCTGGATTTCCTATTATGCTGTTGATAGTCTAATCTATCAGCACAACCTCCTCCTCCACACAAACAAAGGGCCTCAAATAAAAACCCTGATGCAAAGAAACTTCATACAGCTCAAGTATGACTATAACTTTGATTTACCTAGCGTCAGTCTCTAAAGCCACTCAAAACTTCAACCTACCTCTAAATTCACACACCATTGCAACCTTGATGTTGTTTAGACCACAGGTCAACCCAGGGGAAGGCCAAAGATGCTCTTTCATCTAAAAATACATGACTAAACGGACTTGGAACCCGAGAGGACACTCAGGACAACTCTGAGGTGTACAAAATTTTTTATTCTAATAAAGGTGCACGTAATGCGTAAAGTAACAACACAAATTCATCAAAGTACAACACAAAGGTGGAAACAGGAATCAAATTACAAATAAAAGACAACTTAAAAGTGCTTGTAACAAACCGTGAACAGGGCTGGAACCAGCAGGAGGATGTCACCAAAGCACAAAGTACCAACTCAAATCACTAGCGCAAAAGGCTGGAACAAGGTAGGGAAAGTACCAACAAAAATACGCAGGCAGATACGCAAAAATTTGAGCGAACGAGGAACTGGAGACTGGCATTTGAACCGAATGGGGGCTGAAAGCAATAATCCGCCAACGTCCTCCTGCTTCAGATGCACCTAAAAATTCCCGATGAAGATGCGCTGCAGTTGTACAGTAGGCAGATGACTCTGCGCCCTAATCTGCAGACAGGGCAAGACATTAGTAACATGGATGTGACAGGCTCATGATTTGGTTAAAGGGAGACATATACGTTTAAAAACATGTAGAAATCCCCAAAATGTTTCTGGAGCTAAAACAGTTGTGAAAATCACAAAGATATTTGTGGGTCTCAAAAGTATGTGAAAATGTGTGAATTATTTTGAAATAAATCCCTCCACATACAACATGAAAATTGCAAATATGATTGCAGATTCAGAAAATGACATGAAGATTACAAATATATTCGTAGGTTGGAAAAACAAGTGAAAAACACAAATATATTTGTGGATTTCAAAAGCATGTGAAAGTCACAAATGTATTTTTGTGAATAATTTACCACAACTCTCTCCCTATATTCCTCCTGAGAAACCATGACACTTTCACACATCACTATTTGTGAGGGATATGGGCTGAATTGGCAAGGAAAGAACAAAAATCCACATTTGCTGGCCTCTCCCTCTGTAATACATTTCTAAACCTCAGCAACTACACAAACCTAAACAACTTAATATTATTGCTCAAAACTGACCTCTTTGAACTTGCTTTAAAATTCCTTGTATTTATGATAACAATAGTTGTTGTGTAAGGCTACTAGAAAACTGCTATAAAAATAAAATGGACTTTAATTATTGAAGACAACAATTTGTAACATTTTGAGATGCTTAATGAAGACTAGCCTAATTTAATAACTTTTTAATAATTCATTATAAGAACTGGTGTTTAATTATATAAACTATTTCCTATTTCCTATGTTGCATATTAAAGGGACTCCAAGATCATGATATTTTTCCATTTTCCACAGTTGAATATGTATATATAATTTACATTTGGTACATTGACGATTTCAACTCTTTTAGCGCCAAGCATTATCAGATTAAAATGTATGATGTGGCATACGTATGAATTAGGATTGTTTAATCTTTGCTCCTGAATGTGGTTGTGGCTTTTGCGTGTGTTTGTGCCGCTAGTGAAATACTCCCAAGTAAGCAGAACAATCTTGACCTTTCCATTAACTTCAATGACACGCGCATGTGCACAAACATACACATTTAATGGGAGAAAGAGCGGTGATCGATTATGTAACCTTTTACAGCTGTCCACAGCGACTCACAGCATGGAAGTAAATCAGTGCCGTGCATTGAAAATTACAAGAAGAAGACAGCAAAAGAAATGCTTTTTTCCGAAAGGTTTTAACAAAAAATGGTGACACGCTCTTTCATCAAAGGGATGTAGCTTTGAAAACTTTTGATTTTGACTCTTTACTCCATCAAAAATTAAATTTCACCAAAGCTTTTTTCATATTGAACCTGTATCATTTGTATAACAAAATCACAATAGTAGCAGTTAATCTTTGTGTGTCTAGAACTTACAGTGCTGTGAAAAGGTATTCTTCTTGACATCTGTTTTTTGTCTGTTTATCACTCATTTCATTTCATACAACCAATATTAGTATTACACTGAGGCAACCCAGCAATATATACAATGCAGTTTTTAAATTATGATTTTATCTATTAATAGGGGGAAAACTACAAACCAACCTGAACCTATGTAAAACCTTAATTGCTCTCTGAACCTTAGTTAGTCATGCCTCCTTTGGCAGCAATGACGGAAATCAAACATTTTTGCCCCAGTCTTTCTCCTCGGATCTTGCAGTGTTTTAGCGAATTTGGGGAAAAAACACCACGTATAAATAAAAATAAAAAAAGTATCATATAATATATATATATATATATATATATATATATATATATATATATATATATCGGTATATGGCAGCGTACTGGAAGCTACAGGTGATAACATCAGATCTTTACGCAAAAAGATGGTATATGAAGTTTATAACTTTTTAGTTATTTAATTTTTTTGTAATTTTCTGCCAACAGCAACATCTTCTCTTTAACAGACTGAACATGCCTTCATGTTTAGTCCCAACATATTTATAGAAAATGGATGGATGGATATATGTTAGTTAAATAGCAGTTCAAAATCGAAATCAATACTTTAATAGCATCTTTTTTTGTCTCCCTTTGTTTGATCATTTATTTTAGTGAACATAATACATTTTACATAATTCATATAATCATATACAGTATACATAAATAAAATCACATTCTGTGTATTGTATATAACATTTACACATCACAAATTTTCCCAAAATTTTACATATTCTCTCATTAAATTTAGACATATATATTTTTTAATAATATATTGTTTTAACTATTTTTGAGCACAGCCATTGATTCACATCATTTCCTTTTTTATTTGACAGTTGTTCCATAAATTGACACCTTGAACAGCCACACACATTTGCTTGCTGGTGGCTAGCAAAAAAAAAAAAAAAAACCTGAGGAAAAAGTCTCAGCTTATAGTCAGAAAAATAAGGTGTGTGTGTGTGTGTGTGTGTGTGTGTGTGTGTATATATATATATATATATATATATATATATATATATATATATATATATATATATATATATATATATATATATATATATATATATATATATATACAGTATATATATATATAATGAGTGGTAATGGCTGAATCCTAAAGCTCAAAGCATCATATGCTTTCAAGATTGCGCAGTCGCAAAGTGGTATACTAAACAAAAAAGCACTTGCACATAAAGCTGAAACATGACAACAACAAATGCACGACGCAAATAATGACAAGCCTAAACTTAACAAAGATGATGGACATTGCCATGAAGGAAAAAAAATGCTACATAGGTACATACTCTTAACTGCACAAATTAAGAAAATGGAAAATTCCGGAACACAGAAGATACTATACACATGATAAATGATGGACCAAGCAAATGGAAGTTTAAGAATACGTTTGATTGTCATTGTCATAAGGTACGTGCAAGATGTTCCTCCTATCCACACTCACCCAGGCAACGCAACTAAGTAACACACAGTTAACAGGTTCATGAAAAAAAAAACACCAGCTGGAAAGCACAATGCAATTTCAGTGAAAAAGTAATAAAGTAGAGAAAGAACGTGCAAATCACTGACACTTACAAGAAAAATATAATATGCACTACAAGCGCACACACTGAAAGGCGAGTCTGCAAAGTGTCACTTTGGGAGAGCCGTCTGCGGCTCACTTGAACGTTTTGGAGCAATTATTAACGGCAGATTTCCCCAAAGCTGCTGGCAGTCGTTGTCAACTGGGCCGCCGCTCATCGTCTGTGTGACACAGAGCGTTCGAGGGGAGGGAAGTGGGCGGCGGAAACACAGATAGAGGAAGGGGCATCTACATGATATTTGCGTGATGGTTTGATTTTCTCTCTTCTCACCTCTCTTCATCCCTCTCTTCACCGCCTCCTCTGCCATTATGCCGATCCGTCACCACCCCCATCTTCACTGCCTCTCCTCCACCTCACCTTCTCTCACCCTCCTGTCCACTCCTTCAACTCCTGCCGCCATCTTTTCATTTCGCATTACCAATTAGGATTATATGCACAGTAATGCCTGTACATAATGACTATTACTAGCTGTTTTTTTTATCACTCAAGCACAAGAAAGGTTCATGTACATTCATCCATTCATTAGCTTCTCTTTCATAAGCCACATACTTTCTTTACATGCAACATCCACCCATCTTTAAAAATACTGTCAAGCTCTAACCCATGTGTTTTCTATCCATCCACCATACACTCACCAGTCTATATTACCCATTTCCAAACACAGTCCCAGGGTTGCTGTTCTTGTCCAAAAGCATGTGTGGCACCTTTAAAAAAAAAGGGGAAGAGCATGGTATATTTGGACTAATTTGTTAATAATGTTCATAGAAACCAACAACTGTTTTTGGCAGTTAAAAACACCAAGACCTGATGATGAACAAATGAAAAAGCCGTTTCCAAAGCTTTCTGCATTAGACGATAAATATCTTGTTCTGCTAATTGGAGACATGCTCATAAAACAGGACTCATTTCGTCTAGCATGGTGAGTAATGATGAAACATTTTAATAAGAAAATGGTGTACACTCGTATACGATTTTGTCTAATCGACCGCTGCTTAAAATAAGATATGACAGTACTCAACTGTAATATCACTACATTATTATTTGGTGAGAAAGAGGATATATTCATCTAATATATTTTGGTGTGTTTGCAAATAGCTAATAGCTCCTTACAAAGATTCTGTAGTCTGTTGGTGAACATCTTTGTGACTATTTGCAAACTTGAATGACCCATGTCAAAAAAGGATAAATCCAAATTTGCTACCATCGTAAACCCTCCCAATCCTTTGCTACTGCTTGGAATATGGGCTTTAATGGTGTACTCTTACTCTTTAGTCGCCATCATTCATTCATCCATCCAACCTATCTAGCCATTTTCCTTCAATGTGTCCACCGGTTGGTCTTTTTTCCCTCTACCTAGCTATCCTCAATCCTCTTTAGCGATCTGCATTAGTGCATCCTTTCATCTATCCTCTTGAGCATTTATCCTCCATCCATTCTCTTTAGACTGCTTCTATCCATCCTTTTATCTATCATCTAGCATTTTCCAAACATCCATCCCCTTTGGCCAGTTTCCATTCATCCATACACACACACACACATTCATCCTGTAGCGTTCTGACATCCTTGTCCAGTGTTTTGCTATTATACATTTTTCAAAACTGTTACAGTTAGGGTTAGTCCATACTCTTGAATCGCAAAATTAAAAAACAAACTTTCAAAGGATGGATGGATGGATGGATGGATGTTGACATCCACTCATTTATACTCTCATCTGTCGATTTTTAATCTATAGCATCCTACATGAAACTCTATGTGTGTAGTACCTACAAGGCGGAGGGAATGTTGATTTTTTTTTATTTTAGTTCCAAGATGATAAGTAGCTTCAAAAGGAGGTTGCCTCCCTCAGAGGCGTAAATATCGAAGCCCAGGGACTGTGTTGCTACATAAGTAGTTTTAAAATAAAAAGTCCAGAAGTTTTACGTAGATCCAATACCTTTATCTGCTTAGATTGATCTGAAAAAGCTGAATATTTTATAAACCAATTTGCATGGCATTAGCATGAAATGTGGGTGTGTCCATTCAGGTAAAGGAGATCTGATTGGCTCCGACTCGCTGACAAAGGAACAAGTGATCAAGACCAACGCCAACGTCAAGGCGCTGACCTACTGTGACCTGCAGTACATCAGCCTGAAGGGCCTCCGAGAGGTGTTGCGACTATACCCGGAGTATGCTCAGAAGTTCATCAGCGAGATCCAACATGACCTCACCTATAACCTGCGTGAGGGCCATGGCTCAGATGTGAGTTGACTTTTTTTTAATGCCGCGTATTCACAAAAAAATCATTCCATCATACAGAGAACACCAGACAAGAGGGCATTACTATCAATGAACTAAGATGATTACCCCATTTTTTTTGATAGGAAGAAACGGGTTAGATTATCTTCCTCCTGTGTTCCAAAAAAATGTGTTAAAGTCTCTAAAAGTCCACAATTGTGAGTGTAAGTGGTTGTTCTCCCATTAAATTGATGTGCATTCCATAGCACTGAGATCAGACCAGGAAATCTTAGTCAAATCCAGACCAAGTCAAATGATGAGTAAAAATGTACATTCAGAGAAGTGTGTGTGTGTGTAAGTCACATACATGCACATGCATGCGTGCACACCTACACTCACTCACACACACACACACACACACTTCATATACCTTGATGTGCAGCCACCGGCATGCAAAATGAAAGCCTCGGGGGATGCTCACCTTTAGAGCTGCTCTCCCACATGAAGGCTATGCATGACCTGGCTAATGTGAATTTAGTACACATGCACTGAGATGTTTACACCACAGTGTATTCACACACACACACAAACAGCACGGCGGCGGGTGGTGTAGCAGCAGCAATGGGAGCCGAGAATAGCTCAGTGCTGCTGTTTGAAGCCATCCTGCTGCTATAAATAGAGCTGAGAGATGAAGGGGGGAAGCACGGGTTCTCCCTGGCTGGCTGTGTCCCCTACAGCTGCTGCTAAGATTGGATCACACCGGATAAAAATAACCCAGCCAGTCGAGGACGAGGACGAGGAGGAGGAGGAGGAGGATGACTACGGCTGGCTTCGGCTCTTCCTCTCCCACTGCAGTGCCTTTTTACTGCAGTGCCCAAGTGTGCAAGTGTGCTGACATGAGAAAACTTTTGTGCACGAGGACGACAGTTGAGGACCATGTGTTTGGGTGATGGGGGTCCACGTTGCTAGTTTGTGCTGGTGGAGCAAATCTGGCTCTTTATGCAACAACAAGAACAAGAATTAGCATAGCAGTAAGCACACTCCACTAGCCAACACAATTAAGTACAACTTTGGATGGATGGATGGATGGATGGATGGATGGATGGATGGATGGATGGATGGATGGATGGATGGATAGATAGATAGATAGATAGATAGATAGATAGATAGATAGATAGATAGATAGATAGATAGATAGATAGATAGATAGATAGATAGATAGATAGATAGATAGATAGATAGATAGATGAATTAAGGAATGGGCTCACTGGATGGATGGAGTGTAGTTATGTTGTTAGATAACTGGATTGATTGGATAGGAGAAACAGTTTGGATAGAAATGTAGGTGGTTACATGGGTGGATGAGGATTATTTGACCGATGTATCATTAGATGGCTATTTAGACATCAATTCAATGATTAACGAATGAGGGGATAAATAGATCAGATGAATTCATTGATCTCATACAGATGGATGAAATCATTGGTAAATGGATTGACTGATAGCGAAAAATTATACATACTCGCATCTGATGTCATTATTACACAAGTCACTGACAAATATTTTTAGGATAAATTAATGTATTGATCATTTAATCAATTAATGAAATAATGAAGGTAAAATTTTATTTTCATTATTTTTTTTTTTTTTTACTAAATATAGTATTGATTATTATTTGGTACCGTTTATTGATAAATAACTAAACATTTAAGCTATATCACACAAGGTTGTTATACAATATTTCCATAAAAGCATATTTTTGCAAATGTATTATAAGAAATAAAGACAAATGATTGATGAAGGATTCCAGAATACTGTAATTACTGCCTGAAATGAGAAAACTTTGACTATTTGAGTTAAATGATTACTTGAACATTAAAAGAATAGTTTTGATTAATCGATTAGTTGGCAATTAACCAATTCGTTTTGACACCTCTGGTTCTATCATGCAAGCGTTTCTAACATTATGGCCACCACGCGTAGTTTATGAATCGAAGGCGGAATGCGCAGTTGTGGTGAGAACTTGAGAATATGTCATACATACAAAATGTCTGATTAGCTCTGACCTCACATCACGTGGCGTATATATCTGCCTTGTACGCCTGCTCTCACTCAAGAAGTCAAGGGCAAGCACTTGTATTGATAAGTGCTGTATATGCAGAGACACGTGCGCTTACATTCAGTCACACACATCCCTGCTACAATCACACACACAGACAGGAGCAGCACTGCAAACTTGGGCACGAGCACACTTGATGATCACGCCCCCACATCGCACATGCAGGGTCTCTATGGATGCCTCTGGAGCTGCTAGCTAAGAATAGAACAGAATGAGCTAAAAATAAATCACACTGCCACAAGAGGAGAATGAGGAGGAGGGGGATGGAGAAAAAGAGGATGCTGAGCAGGCAAAGATGTGGGATGAAGAAGGAGAAAGATGCAAATGGGAAGTCTGTTTGCTTGATGAGATATGATACATCGTCATTATTAGTAATTGCGTCAGCTTTTTTGTTTTACTATAACTTATTGTTCTAAAAAATGTCATTGCGACTAAATGAATGAATGAATCCTGTACCCTAGTATTGCTTTGAGCACTGTTTTTCTGAGCAATACAAAACACTTGGGCGACACTAAACAAGTAAAAATATTTGTGTTACTCATATATCTGTGTGTGTGCACACGTGCCTGCGTGGGTGTGAACGTGTGTGTGTGTGTGTTTGTATAGTTCATCCTTGCTAATTTTGCAGTTTTTAAACAAGTATTTGTGCTGTGATTGAGGGCTGTAAATATTATTCTGCTGTAAATAACGTAAAAGTGCAGCGGCTATTAACCTGAAATGACACACAACACGTACTTTTGCCTGGGCCACATCTGTTATGTTAAATGAAGCATCTAAGAAAACAAATCCAACAAAAAAAGATGAAGACGGAAGTCAATTAAGATACGCTAATTAGCCTAGCTTGAGCCTTGGGGTGAAACTTAATTTCCCAGTTGGCATTCACGCTGACACCCAGCAGCTTTTAAATACTGATTGAAAGAATAAGATCATGGATGAGAACAAGGGGACGACTTACTAGCCTCGCTAACAGATAACTGAGTCATTAACTGATATCTGAGGTTAAAGGTTGGTATATTGGGTAGGATTTTGATTTTAATCATTGTAACTTTAATTTCTCCCCTATAACATACAAATAGAGTGCCTGAGTCGTAAGCAAACCAAGCTCAGCTCCTAATAAAACAATGAATGAAAATCAGTAGACAAGGCATACAGTCAGAGTTTGTTAAGTAAACTTAAATGCTCAAAATTATCAAAATTTAAATGCTCCTGTGGACTTGTAAATGATACCTAGATCGTGGGAAATGTCAAATAAAAACGTACAAATTAATGACCTAAAAAGGTTTCTGCACTCACCGCCAATACACTAGCACCATCTCAAGGCAAACAAATGAACTGCACCTATATTGTCAACTACAACTAATATGATGAATTTAAAGGGTTTATGAGTGTTTTTTTTTTATTTATTTATTTATTTTAACATGCTGTACTTTGAATTTTATGATTATTATGCACTGATGTAAGACCAATGTTACAGTTTGATGATTTTTTTTTATACATAATTTATTGACATTATTCATTTAAAGCAGGGGTGTCAAAGTCGTTTAAGCTTGCGAGCCACATGGAGGAAAATCTATTCCCAAGCAGGCTGGACCAATAGAATCATGGTATATGTTTATAAAACTTAAAAACAGCAACTTCAAATTTATCATACATTTCAAATAGTACAAATGCAACATCGCTATTAAACATTAACATTACTATTAATCATAAAATATTTCAAGTTTTTCAAATATTGAAAAAAAAATAGCTATTTTTTCTACTTTACATTATAAAATCATCTCACAGGACCCATTTGCAGAGCCCTATGTTTGACACCACAGATTATAATTATTTTTTTTTTTTTACATTTGAATTTTTTCAACAGTATTTTGGCATAATACTCAATAAGGAAAAAAATAATAAATATACTACCAAAACATAAATTATTGTTGTTATTTTGTATTCGCATTAAATGTACACTGATGTAGTTCAGTTCCACATTAAAATCAATTCATAATTATTGTACTTGAAAAGATTCTTGTAAAGGCAGAATTATAATAAGTGTACCAGATAGTGTGTCTGGCGTTCAACTATGTTGACTATGCTCCTCAGCAGGAGAGAGGGAAAACAAGTAAAGCGGAGCATGTGTTCCACCTAGTGGTAAAAACAAAGTAGGCCTACTTACTTGATGTTTACCTTTGTACAGTATGTTAAAAAAAACAACAACAACAACAACTTTGCTGTAAACCTTCGTGAAATAAAAACCTTTCAGCCATAAATATGAAACATTGGAGCGAACCCCAGACAGTGTTTGCACCGACTGAGGATCGCTTACAATTTGTTACCATTATTGTCGCTTTTCCAATCCAAATTACGTCTGATCATTTCTGTGGTTTTTTGTTGTTGTTTTTTGTTTGTTTGTTTTTTTATGTTTGTCAGACCGACTGGGAAAGTAACGGCGGCCTGGTGAAGAAACTGCCCTCCATCCGGGAGGATGAGGAAGGCGGTGACGAAGAGCAGAACTTGGTGTCCCGCGCCCCCCGTTCTCCTCTGCGCCTCAGCCGGGGGCTCAACTCGCCACTGCGTTCCCCTTTGTTGCCTCCCAGACCCTTCCGCGCCCCTGCTGAGCAGTCCCGCCCTGTCACGCTGCAGATACCGGTGGTCAGCTTTGCAGGCGCGCCGTCGGAGCTCAGCCCCAGGTAAACACGGCTCTGTGGAAAGCTGTTTGAACATTTGTTTGAAGGGTGTCCTAGTACATACTTCAGTAGTACATTTTCAAAATGTTCCAGGAGGCCAAAAGTGTAGCTAGTAATAGAAAAACACAATATTTGATAAATGCAGTTGCTCTGCTATTGCAATTAATTAGTATGGCTAATTATAATTAAAAAAAATTAAGGTAATGGGAGATATGTTTCACCGGTATTCTGTATGACCAGTCATACACACTTCGCAGCGACTACTCACACTGCATTTGAGGAGTCAGGGTGGTTGCTATGGCAACTTGTACTGCATGCAGATGTTGCGTTGTGTGTATTGCTAATCAGTTTCATCACGTTAAAAAAATAAAAGAAAACAGAAAATCATTATTTAACATTCACCCAGCACACTATCTTACATACAATAGTCATCATTTTACAAATTAGTTTGTTACAAACATGTTGGCTTTGTTTTACTATATTTGTCATGATCATGAATGCACTGTTTTTATTCATTGTGACAATAACTGCAGCAACGCAATCAGTGAGCAATTGAAGTGCTTTCACGCTATCAGTCATGTATTATATACAGCGAGCAATGTCTTGACTAATCATCTTATTTTTTTCAACGTATTCAAAATCAACATCATTAATCCTAATTTTTAATGTCATTTTCAGGCAACCTAGAATGTTTAATAAACAACAAACAGGAAGGAAGACAACTAGCTTTTTTCTTGCGAGGAGGGCGGACCTTTACCTTCTCAGATGTCCTTCTGGTCAAACTGCACATCTAGTCTGCTCCTCATGTATTCATTTAGGTTGGCCCCTGTTACAAAAGCCATTGCTGCCCTTAAAGGGTTGGGATAGAGGTCTGGCAACAATGCAAGCAATCACTTTGTGAACATGGGGAATGCAGTTTACGGGTCCATGCTGCTATCTTCTTTCCCAGGAACATCAAGAGCGACTCCATGCTGTTCCGCCCTTTGATCGGGACACGGCGCCTGTTTCTTTTTTACAGCTGCTGGAGACGCATCACCTTCTCACACTTTCATAAACAACCTCAACAGAAAACATCCGCCCATACTAATATACCAATACACCTATTGCAAAAAAAAAAAACGAATATTGGAAGACCTATATACAATTATTCTAATAGATTTAATAGACCTGTCCCATCTATGTTATTTCTCTAGCACTACATGACCAGCTGAAAATCTTTTTTTTTGAAAAGCTGTGGCATACATTGTCGCAGCGGGAGTGAAAGGGATAAAGGTACTCTGTGAAAAGTAACCCATAAAGTGTAAAATAACTAACCCCCCACTGGGTAAAAAATGAACCTAGCCAAGGCTAGTGTTCTACTCTGAACATTGAGTCGAGGATTTGACGCATAAGATTAGGTAATTTTCTTTTTTATCGAACAAGGGTAAAAGCTACTCATAAATAAAAAGTCATTTTCTAAGAAAACCTTAACCTATCAGAGTGGGTGTTACCCCACTGAGCCCTCCATCTACCAGAAGCACTCTAAGAAAGTTATTTTTCTCCAACTTGAATACGCAACATAGTTGTGAAAAATGACAAACACTTTGTTTCAAATCTAATATTCAACAGATTCTCAGTTGATTGATGCAATGTCAACGAACCTGCGGAATTATGCAACCCTCTCATGCACTTTCTGCTTAGGTTTGTGGATGGCATTGAGACGGAGAACAACTCCATGTCCTCCCAGAAGTTTGAGTTCAGTCCCAGCTTGTCACCTGCAGCCCCACCTTCCCCTTATTCAGGTACTGTCCTCCAAAAAATCTACCCAAGTCAGGTTGTGTCTTTAAGAGCTTATTAACAGTTTTTATGTGGATGTCTGTGTTGGTGTGCAGGCAGTCGAGAGTCGTTGGAGATCAAACAGAGTGTGCACAAGTTGACAGAGGAGGTGAGGCTTTGATGCATGTTTATGTTGGTGATCAATCATTAGACTTTATTTTCATATAACACATAGCACGAGCAAGCCACTAATAGGCCCTTAGAAGGTGCAATCAGGAAATACGCATTGTTTGTAGTCTTTCAAACCAATTTGTGAAGTGTGTATTTCATCATCTAGCAACTGGGCAAAAACATTTCAGTTGAATGACGCAACTCTAAGAAGCCTTATAATTTAATCATCAATGAGTATATTCATGAGTGTGCTCTTCAATGTGATGGAAAGGCAAAAATTATTCAGAAACCGGACCAGATTTTTCATTCATAATAAAAAAAGAGTGTTTTCCACTGAGGCAATGCATAAAAAAAAAAGACAAGTCCGCAATGCACGTGAAAAGTTGACTCTGCACTCCGTATGTTCAAAGCACCATATCCAGACTCGTAAATATTTCATTACTGAACCAGGAGTTGGACTTGTCATAGTTTTTTTTTAACTGAACACTAGAACTGAACAACTGAAGGCTTTCGACAGTGATATGTGACTTACATTACTTTTTTCAGTTGTAAGTGCAGTTTCTTAGGGAGGTTTTATAGGTCAATGCTAAACATTGTTTGTGCCATGTGGTATGGTATATACACGTTAAGGGAACTTAAAAGACTTGAACCGGAATGAAAGAAAATGGAAAATAAACAGAGGTGGGCATTTCACATTTTTTTGCTGGTTCATAATTTACAGTCCTTTCAGTACGTGGACCATCTTTCGTTGTCGGTGGTCCGTCTTTTTTGGAAGTTCACCCATTCTGCAATCGTCTGTCCACCACCCAAATGTTAACGTCACTTCCTGGATTTCCCTCATTACTTCCTTCATTGCTTTGCTGTAATGCGGCCTCTGTATCCTTCTGCCGCGTTGAAGAAATAGATGAGCCAAAAGGCAAAGCTCTCTACTTACCGGTCGATCTACATTCCTGTTCGACCTGTGGGTAGTGACCGAAAGAATGAGATCCCAGATACAAGCAGCCGAAATGAGTTCCCTCCGCAGGTTGTCCGGGCTCTCCCTTAGAGATAGTGTGAGAAGCTCGGTCATCCGGGAGGGACTCAAGGTGGAGACGCTGCACCTCTGCGTTGAGAGGAGCCAGTTGAGGTGGTTCAGCCATCTGGTTAGGATGACTCCCGGACAGCTCCCTCCTGAGGTGTTTCTGGCATGTCCCACCGTGAGGAGGCCCCTGGGAAGACCCAGGTCCCAAAAGAGAGACTTTGTCTCTCGGCTGGCCTGGGAACGCCTGGGGATCCCCCTGGAGGAGCTAGACAAAGTGGCTGAGGAGAGAGAAGTCTGGGCTTCCCTGCTGAAGCTGCTGCCCCCGCGATAAGAAAAGGACAATGGACAGATGTGCAGTGTGGTTACTTTTGCTATTATCGCATTTTCACAATTTCACAATTTCACCACTATTTGAGAAGCACTGCCATACACCCAGGGGTTAAATTTGGATAATTCTGCCCTCTTCGTGTGTAAGCCTTGGAGAATGGTTACAACCAACACAGTTCGAGGTGATGGACATTTGTGCATATGACGTCACAGAGGATGTTGCAGAGTGATGACGTAAAGCTCCGGTTTATGATTGCTAAACGCAAACGCGAATCCGGAGGATGTGACAAATCTCCTCAGAGTTTTAGAGACCGTTGATTTTAATGAAAGAAATAACTTAGACATATATACAAGATAGGGCAAGCTGGAGACATTTCCCACCCTAGACTATGCCTAAACCCACACTACAATGCCTAGCATTAATGTAATGACATGTACACTGTACGTCGGTTTAATGGGTTCCCCTGGCACGAGACAGCAACAAACAATAGCACCCACTCGGGAATATCATTAAGTTTCAAACAGCATTCAACCTCTGGAGTCCTTCTTTCAAAGGCCATTTACAGTGACGGTTACATAAAATAAAATTTACATTTGAGCTCATGTCATCTGTCACATTTACAAGTTGTTATGCTTAATTTACCAGTTAATGCCTTTTCGACGGGGATTTTAAAACTTTACTACGGGCTTGCACAAAGAATGCATTGAGCAAGCTTGTGTGTAGTACGCATTTGAGTTAATGAAACCATAGCTCCCAGCCATGCTGAGCTATCTCAATGAGAAGGAAGTCTTGCTCACTGCAGAATATTAAAGACACTTTCACAGAATACTACTTACTGCATACGAATGCTCCAGCACTCAGCTATTTATACCTAGTTATTCCTAGGTGCATGTACTGTAGGTATGTTTGCTTGCTGCCTTTTTAGACTTTATTTATACTTTCATCCTTATAATATGTTATATGCCATATTATGTGGCAATTTATAAATTTCTCAGAATTTTGGAAGGTTTGTGTTAGGTTCATTTGTCAGACATTTGTAAGAAACTGTACACAAAAAAGGAGACAAGGCAAGGAAATGGCCAAGGACAATTCTACTGCGCTCTCCCAGTTTCTCCGACCCCTCTCACATTTATTTGATACAGAGATCCCAATCTACATGAAGGTCCTGGCCCTCAAGGGGCAGGAAAAAATGCAAATCTATGGCGGGAAACTTGTGTACTTGTCCTTCTATGTGTGACCATGTGGGTGAGAAACTAATGCATGTATGATACAATATTATACGTAGCGAGAGATTTTGATAAAATATTATGCGTGGCGAGACATCGATAAGAATCACTGTTAAGTTTCACCCTAATTTCACTCCGAAGGAACACGCGGGGACAACTCTTGATTCCACGTTTCCAACTTTTATTTTCAATTTACAAATTTGTTGGCTTCACGTGGATCATCATTAGGTTGATAACCTTAAAAGCACAGGAAGCAAAGACGTTTCACATTTCAAACAGTTTCTAGGAATATAATCAAAGAATTACCCATTTTTTTGTTAAATAAATTCAATCAATCATTAAATCAAAGAATAACTGTCATTCATCGGAAATGCCCGCGTCAAACAAATCAAATATTTCAGGATAACAAATGTACCAAGCGAATCAGTCGCCTAAAGCTTATAACAAACATTTAAACCTACCAAACTCAAAATTCAGTATGATGCTAATTCAACAAAACAAAGCAGCGCAGGAACTATCTTCTCTAAATTAAGCAACATAAAACAAAGAACGTTCACCAACCATTGGTGTCTTCAGGGCAAAATTCCTAGGTGAAGCTTGCGTGTAACTCTTTTGCTGATGTTGCTGCTGCTGATTGTGCCACCTTTCCAGCCCAGGTGGTCTAATGAGCAGCCATTTTGCTGGGGGATTCTGGGAGATCTAGTCTTTCTTAGATGATTGTGAGGAACTTAGTCTTTGTGGTAGTGAGAACATTTGACCTCCAGCTACTCAGTTTCAACTCAACAGTCACAGCTGCAGGACCGCTCCAACTGGCATGCTTGAGTGGCCTTCCTTCTGCTTGAGACAAAACAATACCAAGGCAGGTTTTTTTTTCCCTCAAACACTCATTCTCACAGCATACCACCAACATACCACAGCAGTTTATATTTTATGGTAAAATCATAGTCACTATAATAATTATCACCCAAACCACAATCATTCACACAGCAAAGCATTTCTTCATTGCAAGCATTAATATTTTGGAGCAAATGTATAATCACTATATCTACAATTATTCTAACAGTTTGACTGAGTGAAAAACAGTCACAGGTGGTGACGATCACATTGACGGACGAAATTGACGAATATCTACTGCTTCGTCAGGCTCAGTCAGTCGTCTTTAAAAAGTTTTCGTCATTTTGTAGTTCGCCTTCAAGTTTGTCAGTGCCAAGGTGTAACGATATCTCGGTTTTGGGCTCCCGGTTTAGGACAAGTTAGGCATAACAGGCAATTCCAGAACAAGTCCAGAAAGCGTAATTTTTTATTCCTTTTCGTTTATTTTGAACAGACATTATAACAGCATACATAACAGTTTGTTCAACATAGTGTAATTTAGAAACATTAAAGCTACCCGATATAAAGTTTTATTTATATATATATATATATATATATATATATATATATATATATATATATATATATATATATATATATATTAGATATATATATATATATTTATATATATATATATATATATATATATATATATATATATATATATATATATATACAGTATATATATATATATATATATATATATATATATATATATATATATATATGTATATATGTTATTAGTATTATATAGATATATAGTTAGTTTTGAATCAATAGTTTGATTCCATTTTTTAGTTTTTATTTTTAAAAAAATTGCTGCTCACATTGCCATAGACAGTTTTCACTGGCATGGGATGTTAACTGCATCAAAATGAAAAAAAAAAGACATTCAGAGCTGCCACTCTATAGAAATTTACTTCCTGAATAATTAATTACATTTTCACTTTTTAAAAATTCTGATTATTACAGCAAGACCACTCATGTGAGTTTTTGCTGTGTGCATATTTAATATTGATGCTTCAAAGAATAAATCACTCTCAAAGTGATTTAGACAGCACATAAATACAAGTGCATACACTTATTCTTAGATAAAGTAGGATCTTAAACATTTATTTGCTCATAACCAATTACATATGAATATATTGTCAAGGACCAAAATTAAAACGAATTATGTATTAAAAATATTGCTCTCCATAGATTTGCTTTCAGGTGGCATGGCGGTTGGTGCAGTATCACAGCATTTGTTATCCATCAATCACTTTTTGGAACCCTCACTACTGTCTCGAGCTGAAGTTGTCATTTGTTGCATCAAAATTTCATGAAGTAAACACAATGATCCTTCACTGGGATTCTGAACAGGATTTTCAACGCCTTCTATAAGGGTTCTTTAACTTTTTGGAGTCAGAGAACCACTGCCTTCCTTACCTTACACATTAGCAATAAATTGCTGCGCTAAGGACTGTGTAGCATTCAGAGGGCAACAAGAAATTACCTTATTTGTCCTTATAAATTACTTTATAAGCCATGACTTTTTCCTCATAATTTGAGCCCTGCGGTTTATATTCTAGTTTGGCTTATCTGTGTGTGTAGTTTTTTTTTTTTTTTTTTTTGTGCTCGCCACCAGGAGGCAAAATAAAATCTTGTTAAAATGTTTGTGACCAGTAAATTTGATATACCAGTATGCACAGTATGCAGTATATATGATTGTATTTATATACTTATGATTGTGTACATATTTAAATTATGGGCAATGTGTTTATATGTTCACTAAAATAATCTATCAATTAAACAAAGGGAAACAGAAGAAGTTGCTGTCAAAGTGATTTCAAGTTTGAACTGCTATTTAACTCTGCAGTATTGTGTTGGTGTTTTGTTGAAAATATCCATCCATCCATTGTCTACAAATATGTTGGGACTAAATGTGCAGGCATGTTACAGGGTATATAACAAAAACAATTAGTGTCAATTATATCTATATTTGTGTCATGCAAGCCAGTCAGGTCGTGTGTGTGTATATATGTGTTTATGTGTATATAAGGTGAAAAAAATGGCGTAAAGAGGGGATTAAAAAAAAAAACTTGCCATCCACGTTTTGGGCTAAAAAAATGTAAGCCAGAGATGTCGTATATAGAGATTAGACGAATTAATTCAATTTCTTTGTTTTTGGTCCCTTATCCAACCCAATATAATATTTTTTCCATGAGGTGTATTAAATTCAATGACATTTTTATTCTATTTCTATTTTCCATTTGTTCTTATCATACATATTTTGTTTCAAACAGATAACATGAAATCAAAATAAATAAATAAATACAATACAATGAATCACAAATATCCAGTGGAAAGAAAGTGCCTCAATGAAATTATGTGGTTATAAAAATTCTTTTCAAGGAGTACAGTGAAGTTAAAAAAAAAAAAATCAACAGCATAAAATGGTCTTGTAGTGTGTCATTTTGAATTCTGAGTGGAACCATGTCATGACATACATGACAGAAGAAGTGCAAATATCATGAAGAAGTTATAAAGTCACATCAAATATGGAAGCGCTGTGTGCTAAAGCCTGAGCTGTAAATTAAGTAAATTTAAAATACAATTTGAAATACAAGACAGATTATTAATCATACACGAACCAAAGTCCAGTGTCCGTTAATAGTCCAGATGGCAACCCCTGCCCATTGTAAATCTCTTGGGGACGATTGAAGGATTTTACCTGCACAATGAAGCTAGATGCTAATGCTAACATGAATAAGCGAATAGCAAGCTATTTTGCACAATTGCAAGTGGTTACTTTTCTTTGTAAGTTGTCGTGCTCTTTTGGGCATCGTGCAAGTACGATTTTTTTGCCTACTGATTATTCACAGCGTCCTATTAGTCTTTTCTAATGCTTCACAAAATCATTTTGTAGGCCAGATGAAATCTCATTGCAGGCCGGATCTGGCTCGCAGGCCGTACCTTTGACACCACTGATAAAGACCTTATCATAATTGGCCATTGAACAAATTAGCCAAGGTTCAACTGTATGATTTGTTTCATACAATTATAGTAAACGTTTAGCATACACGAGGTTAATAAGCTAATTATTTCTCTTATCTTTCATCACACAGATGAACAGCCTCTCCAGACAAGTATCTAAGCTCAGCCAGGAGCTTCAGGAAATGACACACCTGCTGAAGCCCCTTCTTCAGAGAGCGCCGCAGCCCCTCTTAGTGGCCGCCGAGCAAAATTTGACCCCGCCTCCCAGCAGCAGCGTCAGCCGGCTGTCGGCGAGCGTCGGTTTGATGGCCCCCGCTCCCGTCACGCCGAGCTCGCTCCTGAGACCGGACACCCATTCCCTTTTGGACGACGGTGACGTGGAGGACGCGCACCTGCCGCAATGCCTTCTCCCTACTCCTCATTCACCACAAAGGCCTGATTTTTCACCACCCCCGTGCAACAATCTCCCCTCACCAAAGGAAGGACTTTTTGAGGGGTCACCCATCTTGGCTTCCTCCAGTGTGTTTATGTGCTCGCCACAAGATCGCCCCCCTCTGGCGTCCAGCACTCCATCACCATCCCTTTCCTTCTCCATGTCCCTTTCCTCCACTTCGTCCCTTTCTTCCTGCCACCAATCCCGGCAGGGCAGTTGCGTTAGTCACCGAAGCCTCCTCCCCCCGCCTCCCTCCCAGGACACGCCTCCCCTGCCATGGCCCCCTCACTTTTCCGCCCCGCCGTCTCTCGCATCTTCACCCGGGGACCGTTACCTAAGACCGACCCCGTCTGTCCCGCTGGCGTCTCCCGTCGTCGCCACTCTCCCCTGCATCTCTTCCCTGCCTTCGTCTTTGGATTCACCGAGCAGAAGATACGGAGACCTTCACCCCACTCGGGCCTCTAACTCGCACCTTTGTCGACAAACCGGCCCGGGGCACGGCGCGCCCCAGGAGATGGAGATGCAGGAACGGCGGGCTGAGGCGGGTGGGGAGGGGAGGCTTTCCTCAGAGGACATCAGCTTCATCGATGAAGATGAGCCGGCCGTGTGAGGGAAGCTGGAAAGAATAAAACAAGATCAAAGGAACCAAGATCAGGGAAGCGCATCATCAGCGTTCAAGTGATGGAGCGACAACAGCACACACCGTCTTAAGGGGTGTCCAAACTATGGCCCGAGCGCTACTACCCATTTTACTTTGGTCCGCGACATATACTGAGATAAAAAATTAATCCTTGTGCTGTATTTCGGCCAATCCTTTGATCTTTACGTCAAAGGCAATTCACATCTAAGGAAAAGCATTGAGGGAAGACAGTAGGGAGCTGAAATTTCACCCAGATGGTGACAACCTTTCAAAGTTCAACAAGGCATGACCACTAAGCTATCACACTACTAAAACTAAGCCATCCCTTTGCTAAATTATTGTGAGAATGATGTGGAAGAAAATGACTAAATGATCAAAATACTGCACAAGGGTTAACGTGGCTCGTGTCATTTGCCTGTATCTGCAGTGTACTGTTTACTTTCTTCACAGAGTAGCAAGTCGGAGGAAGAGAAAAAACATTTTTTCCCCATCTCTCACTTACTAGTTTTCAAGTGAATCTTTATTGTTTGCTCCGCCCTCTGATCAGCGTAAAGGACATCATAAGTCCGACTGCTCTAACCTGGATTCTGAATGTGGAGATTGGACACTGCTGCTGCTGCTGCTGCTCAGTACCGGGCGGATTTGTTTTCACGGGAATCATGTAGGAGACATCCACCCAAAAATCCAGTAACGTCTCCAGAAACCTTTTGCTTGATCACCACAAAACAGTAAAAGTCGAGATGAAAGTACGGTACCGGCGAAATGTTCAATTTTGTGACTTTTTTTTTTCTTATTTAAAAATGTCCTCAGATTTTAAATTTATATTTAAGTCATTGACATCCTGAAGAAATAACTGATGGAATTATTTGTTGAGCAAAACATATTAACCAAAACGGATTATTTAACAAATAATTTATTTTCTTGAAAGAAGGCATCATGGTATTTTCTTGGTCGGATTTATGATTTGGATGATGCTATTTGATTTGCAATTATTTTCAGTTCACAGCTTAAGAGTTCATAGCTTGTTTTTTTTTTTTTTTTTAAATACTTTGAACTGGCACCTAACATTTAAAAACTGTAGCTCCTTTTCCACCGCAGAAACTTTTGAAGAACTTTTCTTTTGCCGTAGATAGATTTAACGTATTACTCAGAGTACAAGTTGATTTTTATTTCCTCATCCTCAACCCCCAGATAAGGGGGTCACTTTATAATCACATAACTCAGACCAATATTCCACATAACTGAGTTCGAATAAGATTAATTTGAACGTGAAATAAGTAATATCATGTCATTTACAAGACTTAAAATGATTATACATACCGCTACTTCTAATTCGATATAGTATGCATCCGATGTAGAGCGTTCGCACAGAACATCGCAAAAATGCACTTTTGTCAAGCATCGCCTATTTGCCAGTGTGGATAGTTTTTTCGGTGGACTTTGACGTATTATGAAAAGGAAAATACGGCTTGACTTGTCTCCTTACGCCCTTAGACAAGTGCTTGAACAAGCTGCCATGGATGTCGGCAGGTGGTGGGAGAAACAGCGGAGGAAGAGGGAGGAGCTAAGGGTTTGTCAGATTGCGCTGATGGATTTTTATGGCGTTAATATTCAGCTGTGTCAAAAAACTAAAGAATTGAAATTCAAGTCATTTCATTGTTGCATGCGTTTCAGCATTTGTACCAACGCGCACATTGCCTCGCACTTGTCTCATTTCTTGTCCCACCCCCTCCCCGCCATAACTGCAACAGTCTGTTATTCGATATACGATGAAGTAATACATCTGAAAGTTCAGTAATTTCATCATTTCAATAATACACAGCATGTGTTATAGTTGGACAGGCATGATTTATGCAACCACTAAAGTCAGGGGTAGACTTATAACCACGTTTTTGTAACATTCACCCAAATTCAAGTAAAAAACGGGGGGGGGGGGGGGGGGGGGGGTGAACTTGTACTCAGAGAAATACGGTAATACATCGCACTGCTCTAATTAAAAGCATACTTATTCAAATATTGGTTATATAGTTTTAACGTTATCCGATATGTTTTGTGAGGATGATATAAGAACAAAACCCCTCTAACTTTAAAGGATTATTTTCTGCTAACTGCAATGTTTGAGAGCCCTTGGGTGTCATCAATATATAATAACACCTCCCCCTAATAACACCTCCCCCTTTTTTTTTTTATTTTTTTTTTTTTACCAGGAATTTATATTACCTGGAAATAAATGTTCCTGAGCTTGTTGGTGGGAAAATGTTTAAACACTTTGCATATTCTACCTACACTGATGGATTGCCATGTAAAATATATTCTAGAGAATGTCTCATTGGCTCTTATATACCACAAGTTTTTGTGAGGCAGAAAAAGTTTGGACACCCCCGTCTTACAGTATCTCCGGCCCATACCTGCAGCTACTGTAGCAGAACCTCCTTGTGGAAGTTCACTCGAGTTCTAATCCTTCTTTTGCTTAACTCTGAATGAACCAGGTCATTTTTTTTTAGATTTTTGTTTCATTTTGGCCCCAGCGTGAACGTTTACAAACGCACTATTTTTGGTCTCCAGTCATCTTCATCAGTGGCATGGTCGTTGCGCTTTCCTCACCTCTGTGCTTAGAAAGCAACAGGAGCATATCAGTTATTGTTCCGGTCCTGTGCCCCTCCACACCAATATTGAGTTCCCTGTTAGAGCCGCACCCCAAGATGAAAGTATTTTTTTTTTCTCAAATGTCATAACTGTCCACAATCTTTATAAGAAATAACAGCCACAATGTTTTAAAATGAACTTTAAGGGATCTGCGTTCAAATGGGAATCACATGTTTGTTTTTTACATTTCAGACTACTTTCTATAGTGCAGGAAAAATCTTGTTGAATTGGATTGGCACTCAAAAATGTCATTGCTGTACACTATCTTTAATGGAGCTTTGACCTTTGTTGAAAAGGCAGGATTTAACACCCTAATGAAAAACGTATGCCATTTAAAAGCTATCTGGCCCACGATAGCTTGTTTCGTAAAGCACTTTCCTGAGTAGCCATCATGTCCTTTTCAACACAGATTTTCAGGGATTGGCGTTCTCTATCTAAGAGAGAAACATGTTGATTTTGAATACAGGAGGTGTAAAATCAGCAAACTATTTTTTTTCAGGCCATTTGATCCAAGATAATCCAGGAAGTTAATATCAAAAGTCAGATTTGTTGGTAAACATTCTTTAAACATTTAGCGCGTGATACTGTACGTATGGCTGAATTAACACTCCAGTGCCCAATGCCAATTTAAAATCTATATTATACATGGTACTTGTGGGATTTTTTTTTATCCTCTTTTAAAACAGGTCTGTCATCTAATTCCAATCTGGGGACACACAGTGGCGACATTTCTTCCCCATATCCCAACGACACCTGCATTGATTTTTAAACGTGACATAAAATAACAACTGGCGTGACCAAGAACTTTATAGATCAATAGAAAATGGATGTGATACAAGATTTACATACATTACATTGAGCTAACAACCACAACGTTCAGGATTCAATCACTTTCACCATTCAAACTTTCAGGCCAGCATCACAGGTAAAAATCAATTGATTTGAAAGGATATTTGATCTAAGATAGCTCAGGTTGCCAACAGAAGAACCTTGAAAATTTTGAGTGACAACTGAGGCGTTCAGGGATTATCATTAAACGTCCCTACAACAAACCTATTGATTTTAAAGGATATTTGATTAGTTTTTGATTGCCAATTTCACACTTTCAGGGAACAGGGTTCTGCTGTACGTCAAAGGAAGAACCCTAATGATTTTGAATGAGAAAAGATTCAGGTCCAGTTTTTTTTCCAAGAAAATGTTCGTAATCTTCAAACTGATTGATTTCTAAGGGCTTCTGACCCTTGTGCCTATATCTAGCGCCGTGGGTTTAGTTGCCTAAAACAGAGTTTGAACTAACAAAAAAAATGGATTCCTCCCTTTTTGGTGAAATTTAAAAAGGAATTTTTTTGTTGTGTGCCAAAGACAAAAATTGTCATTGATAGGAAAAAGAAATGTCATTGATGTGGGACTTTATCCTATAGTCTCATGACAGTTAACCGAGACTGTTTACAACTTTCACATCACTCCCGAGCTTTAGCCATCCAACCATCGGTGCCTTCTCCATGTCAAAACTCCTGACATTCCGAGCAGGCATTTGGAACAACAACAAAAATAAAAGCCATCTGATTAAACCTTGCACCTTGATCCCAAAACATATTTTCGTCAAATGTGGAAATGTAGAGGGTCTATTTTTTTTTTTTTAAGGAATCTAATGTAGCAGAAACATATACACACATATGTGTTCTTCTTAAAACCCTCTTTGCCAAAGCTGGTGCGAGACATCAGCCTGAAAAACTACACTACCCATGATGCATCCCTGGAGAGATGGCGTGCAGGAGGGCTCAGCACTACTGTAAAAAAAAAAGACATTATTTGGTGACGTTGCACCATCTTACTTGTAAAATATTCTCATTTTGGTTTTGTTTAGTTGTTGTTGCTGTTTTATTCCTGCAGCGATATGACAAGAAGGGAGAGATGAAACTTTCTTTTCTTTTTTTTTTTTAAATGAAAATAACATTGTGAATCCAATGCATGTCACAGCTTTTGTTGCATGAGGAATGTGCCTGCTTTGGAGCTGAGCTGCACAGGGGCGGCTGCGTGCCGACAAAAAAGAAAAAAAAACCCTGTCAGAGGCCTAATATGTATTTTATTATGGAAAAAAAAGAAAGGACAAAGAACCTCTCTTACACAGTACTTGAGCAGGGCTTCCTACAATAAAGAAGCATTCTTTTGTAATAATAATGCTGGACTCCTGTCATGTTTGTGGGAATCATCAAGCTATGCTCACTGGACACCTGGTGAATTTTGTTAGGTGTTGAGTGCAGACAAAAAAAAAAAAAAAGAATGAATTAAACGCATCACAGAAGCCTACTGGTTATGATGAAAAGAAAAAAGTGTGATGAGCATAAAACCGAAAATGAAACTCCATCAATGTGAAATATTGCTTGATGGTGTGCCTTGCTGTCTTCACGTGTTTCTTTGGTGTGTGAAAAGCATGCTTGGCTTCATCATCGATCCGCCGACTCAGCCATTGAGGAAATTTTCATTTTTTAATGCTATCAAATAGTCTTGCCTTGCTTTTACTGTCGATTTAAGATTAAGCACACAGTTGTTCATTAATCTCATCAGTTTTGTAACAATAGTGAGCCGAGAAGAAGCTGCTTGGCCTGAGTTCATGCTTTATCAACATTGAGTTGCTTCTTGTTCTTTGTGTCTTAGTAGTCTCAGTGAAGTGATGAATATAAAATGGAATTGCTACCAAAATTTTTGAGTTGCTTTGCATTTTGTGTTGTCATCAATTTCTACAGAAATTCATTCATGAATGTCCCATCATTCATCCATCTTCTAGACCAATTACAGTATACTGTTCAGTATGTCATTGGGCGTTTGTCACTGGGAGTTAAGTAGTCTCACAGTATGTAAGAATACTTAAACAATAAAAAAGTAGTGCACAAATTGGCTTGGAAAGTGGTGTGTCTCAAAGTATGATGTCATCATTTAGGCTCTTGTAACCAAGGGTAGTGAAGTAGCGTTTGAATAAAATACATTTCAATTTTGTTATTCATTTTGTTATTAAAACTTATATGTTATACTGCCAAAAATAATAATTTAAAATTATTTGTCCACAAAGTTTATTGAAGTCCACCAAGAGCAGGTAAGCTTTAACAAGGGTGTACGCTAAATTACAAATCAGTTTAATATAAGAACATTTTATTTCTTCACCACTAATTGAATACGAAATAAATTACATTCATTGACAACATATTAAAAATGAAAAAATAAATGTTTGACTCACCAAAACCGCTGTTCCTCACTTATTTCAATAGGAAATCCGTTCCTCTTTCCTCAGAAAGACTTCCATGACTTGCTTGTAGAGTTTGTCTGTGTGTTTTATTTCCAATAATAAATCATTTTGTATTGATATGGATGCCAATACTGAAAGTCGCGTCAGTCCAATTTTCGTTTTGCTCCTCTTCAGCCATTTTGGGTAAAAAAAAAAAAAAAAAAAAGAGATTCGGTATTTCTGCGGGTTTGGCTTCACTTGTACGCTATGCCTTCAATGCAGAGAACCCAAGCAACAGTGTAGTTTGGTCGAGCAGTTTTAATAACTTTAACAACTTCGGTTTTTCAACATTAAACAAGTTTGATCAACATAGCACCACCTCCCTGCAGTGAGCATCCAATCATGTCACGGTCAACGTGATGCTTCTAGCTTGCCAACTTATAATTCGATTGGCTATTGTAGCTGGTTATTGACTATACGGGCCCGTGCACATATGTCTTTGCACAGAAGCCCGCAACTCTCGACTGGAATGCCCTTAAATGGGTTTGGTTGCAGGCACATTTCATACAGCCTGGCGCCACAAGTTAGCTGAATTCTTATTGGCTAAAAACTCTCACCTAAAACAACTGGAAGGAGCGTGACCAAATGGATATGACACGGAGAGAACATAAATTCTATAGTAAGAATAAATTTAAAATGAAATTGACTTTTATTATAATGATATGATTATTAATCGTGATGATAATGATGTCTGAAGTATTACTATGAAGTATTGCTTACTTTTAAATCAACTGTTGAACTATAAATGCTGGCATTAAATTCAAAGTGTACACCAATTACATACTGATAGTTTATTTCAGACTAGTTTACCAGAAGAATAAAGAGACAGCACAAATTAGCTCCTTTGTGGGGATTGCATGTATTTCCAGTGAGAACATTCATCTCATCAGAGCATCATTGAGGTGCGAAATGTCAGTGAACACTCCAGGGAAGAGGGAACTTAAAACATGAGTATTAAGTATGACACAATGCACTTAATGTGCTCCTTTCAATGGGATCATGTTTTTGTAAAATGCACAAAATTTCATTGGTGTAATATTACCATAAATAGAAAAAAAAGGAGTGAGGATGCTGAGTGCATGTTGAAACAATTGCTTCAAGAGGCACACCGAAGACAAGCAAGACTTAATCATTTCTAAACATGACTGAAAACTAGACACAGGGTAAAATGGGGGAGGAAAAAATAACAATCCAAAAATATATTTTTTATGCTCATATTTATATATATATATATTTATTTATTTATTTACGAGGTAAGTATACACAAGAATGAAAACATCCAGGTTTCAAAATAGCTGTCTCTTGTTTCCCTTCCCTCTAAAGGTGTCCTTTGTCTTGAGAAAAAGAAGGAAAGCGCCCTCTTGAATTACAAATGTAAAAATAACAAGAGGAAAATCTTGTCACCCAGTCTCCTCAAGAAGTAAGAGTCCTTGAAATGAGCAAAATGTCACACCAAAAAGCTTCAAGCCTCACAAAAAATAGTGATAGTTTCAAAACCAGCAAGGGGAATCTTGTCTTGTCAGAAGACAAAAACATAATCAAGGTGTCTTTGTGCAACTCAAAGATTTGAGACGTTAGACCAAACCAAACCAGCAAGTGAAGCTGGTGACTCCTCCTTGTGGTCATGCCAGGTACTGCTGCATGGCTGTCTTGGCCCTATAGGGACACAGGAATGAGTTCATGTGTTGTGTTGTTATAGTTTTACTGTGATGAAGAGAGCAGAGGTGAGCTGAGGTTCTCACCTGTCGCTGAGGTTGGCGTCGCAGGCCTGTGAGAGCTTGTGCAACATGTCGACAAACCCTAATTCCCTCAGCTTGTCCTGGCGCTCTTGAGAACCTGATTACATATAAAGCAATGTCATTCTTCCATTTTGAAATGCTAGGGCTTTTTAAGTGAGCCTAGGGTCCGTTAACCTTGTCTTCATTCTATTTACGATTCAGACACGCAAATCAAAAAACAAAAATCAGGGCATTTTTCTTTTTTCCAATTGTAGTTGGGTTTAAAATACAAAATAAAAGCACTTTTTCAAGAAAATACAACAAAGTTGGATTTATTGTTGTTTGAATACTGTGATTTTTTTTCCCCCAGATAATTTTGAAGAATCCAATATGTTAATCCAAAATGTAAAAATGTAGGGATATTTCAAGGTCACTATTAAAGAAAAAAAAAGCCATGTTTTAACCTGTCCTTAGTGGAAGTATAAGAAGGTGATGATGATGCACCTCGGCCCTTCTAAAAAGTGAATGAGAAATTGCTTTATATCTATCGCATGTGAACGTTTCCACGAATTTAGTCGGACGCCGCGATGGTGTTTGTGCACAAGTTTCCAAGAGGGATTTTTCCGACACAAAATAAGAGGATGCCATCGAGGAGGCAATAAATAGTGCGGCAAAGCCAGCCTCTACTCAAAACGACAAGTCAAGCCAGACTCCTCTCATTTTGTTTCATTCGGAGCATTCGGAAAATGTCAGCCGATGAGCTGCGGCACGTCACTTTCGTGAGCTGTCTGTTACTTTACGTTAGTGTGCTGATATGAAATGAGCACATTTTTAATTCATCTCATGATTGAAATAAACCTTGTATTGAGAGTATGGTGAATGGGGAGCTGGGCGTGACAAGCGAGGGAGAGGGCAAGCGAGTGACTGCGCTCAAGCACTCCTCTACTCGAAAAAGAACAAGCCAAGTCAGCCACCCCTCATTTTTTTCCCCCCCATTCTAGGCATTACGCTTAAGGACCGTATACGAGAAGCGCTTGTCACCCTCAAAATAAAAGACTCTAACTACGCATCAGTAAGTAAGTCTTGCCATAAAGCCTTCATAGCTCACATGAAAATGGAAAACATTTAGAAATAATTGATCAGGGTCTCATGTTTTCAATCTTTACAATAGCGCTACGTAAACATTTTAATATCCACCATATTTTCATTTTAAGACCCTCTGTTACTTTATTTTTTTCCCCATTTCTGATATTTTGCACACCTTGACATTTTGCACTAACTACAAAGTCAGCAAAATTTTAATGCATTCACTATTGATCGATTTCAATAGGATCCTTGCAGTGAGTGTTGCTTACCGTCCTCCTCATTCCAGATGAGGTTGGAGATGCAGAAGGTGGCAGCAAGCTGCAGTTTCACATTGGAGTGACCCTGAGGGTTAGAAATATGTCAAAACAAAACAATGGCAACTGAGCCATACAATCAATAAAATGTAGTTGTTTTTAAGGCACCTGGTGAAAAGGTCCTCAAAATTTCCTTGTCAGAATTATACTTGAACCAAATAAATCCTTATGAGGACTACCAGCCCAGTTTCACTTAGGAACTTGGTAGCCATTACGATTACACTGTTGCTTATACAACACTGGTGTTTGTTATTGTTTTCCGCTATTTCGCAGGACTGTATGGTACACCTCAGTTACTGCGCAACATGTTTCGTGTTTGTACTTTGTAATGCGGAAGAATAATATCCTTGTAAAACTTGATATATTAGGGGTGAGAATAGAGGTTTTTGACTAATAAAAGTGCAAAAAGACAAATGAAGTAGATAATTTAAGGCTACGTTGGCCATTGCCAGTAGACTTAACATTGATTTGATTTGCTGGCTTGGATCATTCTGTGGTTTGCATTTTGTGCAAAATCTGTGATTGTCTCTAATGTCATTATTTGCTGGTTGATCAATGATATCATCGATTGGATCTGCAAAATAAGATACGGCAGTCAGCAAAATCTTGTTAACTGCAGGGTTGCTCTGTGCTGCCATCATGTATGTGGAAGTCCAAAAGCTAATTATTTTGCATTTTCCATGTTTATTTTTCCCAACAAAACAAATTGCCTAACAAGGCAATTCGTCCTTTTACTAACAGTGGTGTCAGAAAAGTTTCCATGGCTCTGATTGTTGGACCAAAACTCAACCGATGAATTGGAAAACCAACAAAAGAAAAAGAAACCTGAGTGAGAATTTCTATATCACAGGAAGAACAATTATATACGTAACAATAAAAATAAGTTAATAATGGCTTGAAAGCATATAAAATCTACCCCAACCCCTAATGGCGACTGTCGAACCATCAGCATTTGAATTTGCTTGATTTTAATGTGACTTCTGTGTTATTTACATCTGTTGTATGTGCAATACATTTAATAAAGCTTTACTAAAAAACATAAATAATCATGTCAGCCTAACAAGTGACTAAAGGGACCAAGTAACAACTGACGCTCAGAAACAACTTCTGTTGTTTGCACGTCGCGCCGCAGACAAGTCATGTGACAATGTGTCGGCCACATGATGCAATGCGGTCTGTCGCTTACAAGTATGTGGGAGTATAAACCCAAAGTGAAGATAGAAGTTGTTTAAATAGATGTATGGTGTCATGTAACCAGATCAGTGATTACAAAAATGCCTAAGAGATTTTGTTCGCCACAAATTTGAGCCTTGTATACAGGGTGGACGGACTATACTATATAGCATATTGTTTGCGTTTAACCACATCAACAAGGTCAAAGCTTGAGCAAACAATGGTGGAAGTTCGACTTTGAAGAAATGAAAACACCTTAATCCGATGCACACCCCTACATTTAGAGGGCCCTTTGTTGTTGCCCACAGCTTTAATTATGACCACGTTGCTACAAACAAGTAGGCCTACCATATAGTATTTCACTTTCTGCAGCATGTCGTCATTGGTCATGATAAGCTCCTTGGCTGTGTTGCCATCAGCGATGTAAGCGAGAATGCACAGTGTCTGTTCAATGATAAAGTTGCAATACAAAACAGTTACAAAAAAAAAAAAAATTGCGAAGCATCGAACATCAAGCAACTATCAGGCTCCTTTCACCTGCTCTTTGACCTCCACGCTGTGCTCAGTCTCCAGGATGAGTGTGACAGCCTGCATTATTTGCTTTCCATGAGAACTCATGATCTGATCGATGTGCTGAAATCAAAGAAACATGATGATGATGATGCAACACGCTGGTTTTAATATGCAAGTTTATTTAGAAATACCACTAATGTGACATTTAATCTGCGAATCTCAGTTCAAAACAAAAAAGGTAAAAAAATACAACTGAGATCATGTTGGGCAAGTGTGCACACCAGGTGTGGAATAAGTCCGAGTAAATCAACTCCCTCAATTAAAAAAAAGACACGAGATATTGGACACAAATGCCTTTGTACCGCCGGCGTGTCGCGGCACAACAGCTTGACTCATCTTTCTATTGCATCTGTTGGTCTCGACCGCCAATACTAACAACACAAAATTGTTCTGAAATCACGTTCCACCACCAAATTAGGGTGCTGACAAATGACTCAATTACATTGACACAGATTTTTGGCATCTGTTGCCAGTGTTTACCGTTGGCTTGGGTTCCTAAAGCCCGGCGTACATGAGATGCTTGCTAATACGCCATTGACGCCTTGTGTGTTCAATTTTGAGATGGCGCTGCGCTATTGATGGTGAGTATCAAACCATTTTGGTGATTTCGGCGCTGCATATGCAAGGAATGGAAGCCAACCGTGTGGCTATTAGCCACGGCGAATGCACTCTTCATACCCAAACTAGGCAGCAGCTAGCAAGTAGATTTCAAAAGCTCTCCTGGAGAATATATTAGTGATTTTTGGTAGGATAACATCTCCAACGGTGTGACTATGAACCACGGTGCATGCGCTCTTCATACCCAAACTAGGAGACAGCTAGCAAGTAGATTTCAAAGGCTCTCCTGTAGAATATATTAGTGATTTTTTGTACAATTACATCTGCCTTCAATAAAGTCATGTTGCCATAAATACGGCAAGTACAAATAGGACAAGGCGATGGAAGAGATTGTTTTCATCCTGTCAATTTGGAGCCCGCCACCTCCAAAGTGATCACCGCAACCCCAATCACTTACAAGGTGCAGTAACCATTGGACGGACAGCACCTTGTTTGCGGTGAACAGCACCATCTGCGATCAGGAGCTATCTGCGGCCAGGGATGATGACAACACCATTGGCACTTTGTGTGTACTGTTAACAACTATGTCTATCATAAATTAGCCACTAGCTAGAAGCACTTGAATTAAGTCCATAAAGTCTGGTGTGATATGTGTAAATGACACACTTTGATGGTGAGAGCATGACACAGTTGCCGTTTGTACAGATCAGTTTTTAACAAACCATGCTGACTCAAATGTACTGTATCAGCCAGCAAATTAATCCCATAGACCAAGATTGGGAAGGGATTGGGAGGCGGAGGAAAGAATGTATATATACCCGACGTGCAATTCAAATTTTCTGTAAGACATCCAAATGCCCAATATACCCGATTGCTATGCTACATTCAGTGCACACCGTATCAAGATTCAAAATTAGCCAGTCACTCTCAAACGCAATGAGAGTCAAAACACAACTGTGACCTTTTAAAAAATGCTGCTGATTAAAAAAATAAACTTTGAGTGTTTTATGGGGTTTCCCTGGGCATTTATTTGTTTATTTTGGCCCCAGCCAATGAGGATGGATTTCCAGCACAACAGTGCAAAGACCAACCCAAGTTCTACTTTTGGCCACAGTAAAAGATGGCTAAACTAAGTAATTTTAAAACAAAAAGAAAACCTATTCCAGATGTAGATGCAGCAGTTTACTCTCCAATTCAATAGACAGTTTTGAAATGAGTGTGACATTTTGTAAAGCTTTTTTGGCACTATATGGTGTAGCTTTTTGCTGTTATGATTAAATTTATTTTTTCCTTTGTAGAAATATAAATATCTACACATCATGTGAAATGCTATTCAAAAAAAGAAAGAAAGAAAATCATTAATTGTGATAACGTTAACAAAAAAAATGTGACTGACCAAAAAAAATTGGTCAAAACGTTTTCACTAACGTCAAAACGTTAGTGCTGTCTGTGTGTGTGTGTTCTCACAGGGCGTGTTGACAGGAGATTCCGCAGCAAACCAAGCGTCTTCATTAGAACATTACCATCAGGATCGGAGAGTAAGCGAAAAAGCTGCTCTGTGCCCAAACATTGAACAATCTCCACTTTCACCTTCTGGTCTGCCTGGAACGCCATGTTCTGTGTAGTTCAGATAGATACATAAAGCATGTACAGTTAGCAAAACTGTCTTTTTCAATTTGATTTTGGAGTGTGTTCAGGGAAAATTTCTCACCATTAGGGCCCAGATTCCATTGACCCGAAGTGCAGGACTCTCACTCTGGGTCAGACTGCATAGTAGTTCTATGACGCCTGATTCAAGGATGGGCTGCACATACGCACACACAAACACGCACACACAGAAACGTGTGTATTTTATCGGGCCAATGCCGGCTCTAGCAAGGCCACGACGTGGTGATCCGAAAGAGCCACCACGTAAAAAGGCCTTCACATACTGTTTGACTCTGAAGAGGGTTTTGAAAAGTAGAAAGTACTCTTGTGTGGCTACCTCTTTACTGGGTGAGAACTCCAGTAGTAAGTTGCATAGTGTGGAAGATGCCATGACCAAGACTTCATCAGGGGCGTTTTGCAACAGCTGCACCACAACAAGTAGAGCCAGTAAGAAAAAAAGCACCAAATTATAAAACTCACTTAAATGTCTGCAATTCCTCAAATGGAATCAAAGTGCAATACATTTTTTTTAAATTGTTAAAATTCAACAATTTGTAATGCTGACCTTCATGAGGGGCTTCCACACAGCGTGATCGTGGAAGCTTGTCCTTAGCTGCTGCACTGACCGTGAAAGACTATGTAGACATCTGGAACAAGAACAGCATACGTTACACAATATCGCAGGTGTAATATACATGTATTAATAACAAAGTTGAGAATTTGAAATTTATATATGATAAATGTAATTTATAAACGTTACTTTTTCATAAAAGTTAAAAAAAAAAATGATTTATTAACATAACCGTTCTCACCATGCTGCACCTGGAAGTGTATCTGTTTATTAATGTCCGGACATTTGTTCCATGTTCGGGTGATCTAAGATCCTGAAATTTTTATATACTATACTTGTGAACGTGTGTGTGAACGATCATTTGTCAATACGTGCCCTGCTAGTGCTCGTATCAGGCTTACTAATCTGAGCGGCATGCTACTCGTGGGCAGGTCATACTAAATAAAAACACAGTTCAGTTTACGTTCAACTAGGGCACAGGTGTCAAGCTCAAGGCCCAGGGGCCAGATCCGGCCCGCCACATCATTTCACGCGCGCGGCCCGCGAAACGCCCATTCCAATTCAAGTTTCCGGTCAAAATGTGTAAGTCAATTTGAAATTGTTTGGGGGAAAAAGCAAGCGCTTTCTTCCCTCACCCTCTCTCTGATTTCAAAACTAGTTGAAAGTGTGACAAATACACCCAAAATGTATTTTATCACAGTCATCCCGGCCCTCTGACAGAAACTGTAACTGCAACGTGGCCCTCGGTATGAATGAGTTTGACACCCCTGAACTAGGGCTAAATGATTATGTCCAAAATAATAATGATTATTTCGGTCAATATTGAAATCACGATTATTCAAGTCTATTGCCATTTTTTTAAACAAGCAATATATACACAAGGCTTCAAAGCTTGATACTTACAAGTAATAATAATAAACTAGAATTGAGTTATTATGTATTGAGAGTTTAGAGTTATTATTTGCGTTATTATTGTTATTACTTTGAGTATTAGTATATTGTGATTGCACTGGAGGAAAAGTTCCCTGATATAAATATTGCACTACATGTTATACCTTGCTGTTAAAAGATAAACTATCACGGACATACTA